>NC_092730.1:11831666-12121666 GCF_047496885.1 Scyliorhinus torazame | reverse complement strand
TCTCTCTCTCTTCCGCTCTCTCTTTTTCTCTCTCTCTCTTTCACTCTCCCTTTTTCTCTCTCTCTTTCGCTCACTGTCTATCTCTCTCTTTCTCATTCTCCTTTTCGCTCTCTCTCATTCTCTCTCTCTCTTTATGATTCTTGCTCTCTTTCTCTCTCTCTCTTTCTCTCTCTCTCTCTTTCGCTCTCTCTCTCTCTTTCTCTCTCGCTCTCTTTCACTCTCTCTCTTTCTCTCTCTCTCTCTTTCTCTCTCGGTCTCTCTTTCGCTCTCTCGCTCTGTCTCTCTTTTGCTCTCTCTCTCTGTTTCACGCTCTCTTTTCTCTCTCTCTTTCGCTCTCTCTCTCTCCCTCTCTCTTTCGCTCTCTGTCTCTCTCTCTCTTTCTCATTCTCCTTTTCGCTCTCTCTCATTCTCTCTCTCTCGCTCTTTTGCTCTCCCTCTCTCTTTCTCTGTCTCTCTTTCGCTCTCTCTCTCTGTCTCTCTCTTTTTCTCTCTCTCTCTTCCGCTCTCTCTTTTTCTCTCTCTCTTTCCCTCTCCCTCTTTCTCTCTCTCTTTCGCTCACTGTCTATCTCTCTCTTTCTCATTCTCCTTTTCGCTCTCTCTCATTCTCTCTCTCTCTTTATGATTCTTGCTCTCTTTCTCTCTCTCTCTTTCTCTCTCTCTCTTTCGCTCTCTCTCTCTTTCTCTCTCTCGCTCTCTTTCACTCTCTCTCTTTCTCTCTCTCTCTCTTTCTCTCTCGGTCTCTCTTTCTCAGTCTCTCTTTCGCTCTCTTGCTCTGTCTCTCTTTTGCTCTCTCTCTCTTTGTCTCTCTCTCTTTCTCTCTCTGTTTCACGCTCTCTTTTCTCTCTCTCTTTCGCTTTCTCTCTCTCCCTCTCTCTTTCTCTCTCTCTTTCACTCTCTGTCTCTCTCTCTCTTTCTCATTCTCCTTTTCGCTCTCTCTCATTCTCTCTCTCTTTATGATTCTCGCTCTCTTTCTCTCTCTCTCTTTCTCTCTCTCGCTCTCTCTTTCGCTCTCTCTCTCTCTCTCGCTCTCTCTCTCTGTCTCTCTGTCGCTCGAAGTGAGAACTTAAGTGGGTCGGTACAGACTTGATGGGCCAAATGGCCTCCTTCTGCACTGTATATTCTATGTTCTATGTTCTCTCTCTTTCTCTCTCTCTTTCGCTCTCTCTCTCTCTCTTGCTCTTTTGCTCTCTCTCTCTCTCTCTTTCTCTCTCTCTCTGTCGCTCTTTCTCAGTCTCTCTTTCGCTCTCTCTCTCTCTGTCTCTCTTTCGCGCTCTCTCTCTGTCTCTCTCTCTTTTTCTCTCTCTCTTTCGCTCTTTCTCTCTCTCTCTCTCTCTCTTTCTCTCTCTCTCTGTGTCTCTCTCTCTCTTTCGCTCTCTGTCTCTCTCTTTCTTATTCTCCTTTTCGCTCTCTCTCTCATTCTCTCTCTTTATGATTCTCGCTCTCTTTCTCTCTCTTTCACTCTCTCTCTTTCTCTCTCTCTCTCTCTTTCGCTCTCTCTCTCGCTCTCTTTCACTCTCTGTCTCTCTCTCTCTCTTTCTTATTCTCCTTTTCGCTCTCTCTCATTCTCTCTCTTTATGATTCTCGCTCTCTCTCTCTCTTTCGCTCTCTCTCTCGCTCTCTTTCGCTCTCTCTCTTTCGCTCTCTCTCTCACTTTCTCTCTCTCTCTTTCGCTCTTTCTCTCTCGGTCTCTCTTTCTCAGTCTCTCTTTCGCTCTCTCGCGCTGTCTCTCTTTCGCTCTCTCTCTCTTTGTCTCTCTGTCTCTTTCTCTCTCTCTGTTTCACTCTCTCTTTTTCTCTCTTTCGCTCTCTTTCACTCTCTTTCTCTCTCTCTCTCTCTCTGTCTCTCTCTCTCTTTCGCTCTCTGTCTCTCTCTCTCTCTTTCTCATTCTCCTTTTCGCTCTCTCTCATTCTTTCTCTCTTTATGATTCTCGCTCTCTTTCTCTCTTTCGCTCTCTCTCTTTCTCTCTCTCTCTCTTTCGCTCTCTCTCTCTCGCTCTCTCTTTCTCTCTCTGCCTCTCTTTCTCAGTCTCTCTTTCGCTCTCTCTCTCTTTCGCTCTCTCTCTCGCTCTCTCCCTCTCACTCTGTCTCTATCTCTCTCCCTCTCTCGAGGATGGAAAAGATCCCACGGCGCTGTTCTGACGAAGAGAAGGGGGTTTATTCCCCGGCTGTGGGTCAACAAGCGACATGACTGAAAGAGAGGGGAGGGGAGGGTTAATTTGCTGGAGTGAGCTGCTGACAAGGAGCTGGTATGTGAAACTCCACACCATGGGGAGTGCACGGGCCTCTTGCGCTAAACGGCCTGTCTGCTCCGTTTAAAAAAAAAGGACACCAACTTTAAGGTTTAAAAAAAATAAATTTAGAGCCCCCAATTCATTTTTTCCAACGAAGGTGCAATTTAGCGCGGCCAATCCACCGACCATGTGCGCATCTTTGGGTTGTGGGGGTGAGACCCACGCAGACACGGGGAGAATGTGCAAACTCCACACGGATGGTGACCCGGGGCCGGGATCGAACCCGGGTCCTCGGCGCCCTGCGGCAACAGTGCTAACCACTGCGCCACCTTGCTGCCCACCAACTGTTGTACCCTCAATAACGACGCTAGAGAGTAAAACGGTAAAGAAGGCTTTAATAAGCTAAGAACTAGCCTGGTGCCGAGACGGGTGCTTTCTGGGTAACGCCTGCACGGCGGCCCCTTATATACGACTCCCAGGTGGGCGGAGCCATAGGCGGAGTCTCCCAGGGCTCCAAGCCCGGTCTTAAAGGGGACATCACCTTACATGATGATAAGGGTACAGTAATACAGTAACCGTTCATCACACCCACTTTAAAGTTGAGGCCTCTGGGCAGGGGGCAGCTTAGCTCGGCGGGCGCGGTGGGGGTGGCGGGTGAACCGGATGCGGTGTGGAGGGTTTAAGTTAAACCGTTGCAGTGCGTGGATTAAAAGGAGACAGGAGTTCGGCCAATGTGACTGACAGTCCAGGGTGAGGGATGTGATGTGAATGACAGCTCGGAACTTGAAATCCATTTGTTTTAAGACTCCAGCGAAAGAGGTTTCCCGTGAAACCCTGCGATTAGGCCCGGACATTCAGTAATGAGGACAGGCAGATCGAAGGCAGTTGTCAGCGCCATCTGTCACATTTCATTTCTCCGTCCTCCTCTCGACGCAGATGTGACAGCACAGAGAGTGCAGCGACGACTGTTTTGGCAATAAGGCCCGGAGACTGAGTGATCAGGTGTCATGGCTGGGTGCGTACACAACAGCAGCTCTGGTCGTTGTCGGAATGGCAGCAAAATCAGAAAGGGGCCTCTGCAACGGGCACAGGTCAGACGCAGCAGCAGTGACAAGATTGCCCCTTAAAAGGGCGCCAGCATTTTGTGCTGCGTTGGAAAAATGGTGTGCGAGGGGAGGCACCTCATATGTGGGGCCGCAGCAAACCTGGTACCGAAAACAGCTCAGGGCTCTCGCTGCCTGCAGGCGTCTCAAACCCTTGCTGATTGAGCGACTGCATCCACTTCTAACTAATTCCACTGCTCCTTCTCCCGCCCCTTGTCAGATCAGGTTGTCGTGCTGAGCGCTGAATCGCTATCCTCTGCTCCACATCTGTTGCCCTGGCTGATTCTGATTGCTACTTCCTCCATCTGCTTCACGTTGCGAGCGTGGCTTCGTTATCGCCTTCCCGTCGCCTCACAGGCATTCGACGCACCGTGTTATTCCTGCCTGAAGATACTGAGTAAAATCAAATCAAATCAAAAAGGCTCGTGAATACTCACCTCTGTATTGGAGCGGATCGGATTTGTTTATTGTCACGTGTACAGTGAAAAGTATTTTTCTGTGAACAGCTCAACAGATCATTCAGTACATGGGAAGAAAAGGAAATAAAAGAAAATACATAATAGGGCAACACAAGGTCCACAGTGTAACTACATAAACACCGGCATCGGGTGAAGCATACAGGGGTGTAGTGGGAGGCACGATCAATTCCACGAAGACTTGAGTTGGGTACAATTGAGGCTTTAATGCTCTAAGATGTCTGGCCTCCCACAGCAGCTGGCAAAATGGCTGCAGCCTGGAGGACACACATATTTATGGTCCACCTACTGGGTGGAGCCAGTAGGCAGGGACTACCAACGTACCTGTAGTACAGGTCCTACCATGCATCACCTAATAGAGGTGCAACAGTGGTTTACCACATAGCGTCAATGAGGTCAGTCCATAAGAGGGTCGTTTAGGAGTCTGGTGACAGTGGGGAAGAAGCTGTTTTTGAGTCTGTTCGTGCGCGTTCTCAGACTTCTGTATCTCCCGCCCGATGGAAGAAGTTGGAAGAGGGAGTAAGCCGGGTGGGAGGGGTCTTTGATTTTGCTGCCCGCTTTCCCCAGGCAGCGGGAGGTGTAGATGGAGTCAATGGATGGGAGGCGGGTTCGTGTGATGGACTGGGCGGTGTTCACGACTCTCTGAAGTTTCTTGCAGTCCCGGGCCGAGCAATTGCCATACCAGGCTGTGATGCAGCCTGATAGGATGCTTTCTATGGTGCATCTGTAAAAGTTGGTCAGAGTTAATGTGGACACGCCGAATTTCCTTCATTTCCTGAGGAAGTATACTAAAGGGATATATAGAACATACAGTGCAGAAGGAGGCCATTCGGCCCATCGAGTCTGCACCGACCCACTTAAGCCCTCACTTCCACTCTATCCCTGTAACCCAATAACGCCTCCCACCCTTTTTGGTCACTGTGGGCAATTTATCATGGCCAATTCACCTAACAAGCACGTCTTTCGGGGACTTGTGGGAGGAAACAGGAGCACCCGGAGGAAACCCGCGCAGACGCGGGGGGGAGAACGTGCAGACTCCACACAGACAGTGACCCCAAGCCGGGAATCGAGCCTGGGACCCTGGCGCTGTGAAGCCACAGCGCTAGCCACTTGTGCTACCGTGCTGCGGTATTCACAGCAGCATCTGGTAGACCACATCTGGAGTAACGTGCACAGTTCCGGGCATCGCCTTTTAAGAAGGCGGTGGCTTTGGGAGCACTTCACCTCAGATTCAGCGCACACTCACCAGGGATCCAAGAGCTCGTCATGAGGAGAGATTACATACGCCCTGGATATATATCCCTGGATTTGACCGAGGCCTTTAGGGTGGAGTAGAAATAGAGACCAGTAAGATTGACGCACGAGCAATTGGAAGAGAGCACACCCCGAGTGAGACACAGCCAGAGTGAGGGAGTGTGTGTATTTGGGAATATGGAGCAGTGGGAATCGAAGTGAAAGTGGTCTCGCCCGGCCGCAGGAGGACAGGCCACCAGGGGAGAGAGCTGACGGAGTAGCGGGTAGATTGTTTTTCTCCAATTTCACGCCACATTAAGGAAAGGTTTCGAGCTTTCAAAAAAAAAACCCCCAAATATGGGGCACGATTTAATTCATCGGGATCAAAGCCCCGCAGCTGATTTAGCCGCGTGTTCCCCGGCACTCGCAGTGGCGAGGGACACATGGCTGTACAAAGCGACTCGCAGTGTTTCAGGGGCCTCAGCTCGGCCTAGGACGCGCAGAGCCTCGTTTTGTACACTGAGGCGCTCCGGACCTCCTCAGTGTAGCGAGAGATTGGGATGCCATTTTTAATTGCCGTCCCGATCTCCGAGGCACCCGAAGTGACCCCCATTCGCCCCATCCCCCCCAGCCCAAACGCACTATTGGGGGGGGGGGGGTCCCCAGCCTCCCACCCTCCCCAACACCCACACAGGGCATGCCCGGCCCGATCACGCGGGCTGGAAAAATACCAGCTTGGCACCTTGGGCAGTGCCAACCTGGCAGTGCTGGTGCCACCTGGGCACCTTGTCAGTGCCAGGCGGGCACCCAGGTGGCCCTCCCGAGGCGTCGAGGTGGCACCAGCAATGCCAGGTGGCCTTGCCAGCTGAGGGCCTCCGATCCCCTGGAGGAGACCCCCCCCCCCCACCCTCCACGGGTGCCGTTCCGCCTGGTCCCCGTTTGTGGAGTCCAGTGCTGAGCGACGCACGCCCCCGCTCTCCGAGGCGAAGGGGATGAACTCTAAAGCCTCAGGTGCCTCGGGAATCCGTGCATTAAGGTGAGACCAACTGTCTCGTAGATTTGCCACAATGCCGGGCGTTGCGAGCAGGGTCTATCAGCCGCGGTGCGCCGAGGCGAGCTGCTTTTGGGCTCACGCGCAAAGCTCAATGCTTTGGAATTCCACCCGACCTACAGATCCCGCGCACAGAGAAAGAGGACTGGGCCACCCAGCCCCATTAGCCTGCCCCATTTGGCCTGACTTTCTCCCAGGTCCCCTCAAAGGCAGTCCGTTTCTGTCCCGCAGCGAGCAAAGCTGCATGTCACAGTGAGTTAACAGAAGAAATTTATTTATTTTTCGCCACCTCATAAAATTCACCAGCCCATTTAAATCTTTAACATTTATTTCTCCTTAGTCGGTGCCAACAGCATAAGATCGCTGAAAATTAATAGGCGTTTCAGATTATTATGGGTCCTTCAAAATGCTAATCGCCTCCAGCATCATCAGTCAGCAGATTAATGAATAGTTTAATAGGTACTCCCTCACTAACCTGCTGGACTGCAATGGGGCGAAGGATTCTTTACTGGCGAGAGAGAGAGACAGACAGAGAGAGCCATGATATACAGCTCACGGCTTCATTAAAGCCCAGTTACCGGGTGAGAGTGGGTGGCACCTGTTTAAAAATGAGGTGAGCACAATGCTGGAACTTGGAGCCCACTGCGAAGGCCCGTGAACTGGGTTAATGTCCCACTTTTGCTGGCGTCCCGTCAGGTGAGCAGTTCCGGCTGTCCTCGTGAATCTTTGAAGATCCCCATTTGCGGTTTTCAAGGAATAGCAAGAGGGTTTCCCGGTCTTCTGCCCGGACATCCTCAGCCATTGCCACCTGACATGCAGATCACCTACTCATTCACCATCGTTGCAGTTTATGAGGTGTGGGTTCGCCCTGCTTCAGAATAGCGGAGAGGCTCTCACGGCTCAGTCGGATGGGGACTGGTTGAAGCACCGACTACAGGGACGTGCGTGCATAATCCAGGCTGCCATTTCAACGTCAGGACTGAGGGGGCACTGCAGTGTCGGAGGGGCGGTACTGAGGGAGTGCCGCACTGTCAGAGGGTCAGTACTGAGGGAGTGCTGCACTGTCAGAGGGTCAGTACTGAGGGAGTGCCGCACTGTCAGAGGGTCAGTACTGAGGGAGTGCCGCACTGTCAGAGGGTCAGTACTGAGGGAGTGCTGCACTGTCAGAGGGTCAGTACTGAGGGAGTGCCGCACTGTCAGAGGGTCAGTACTGAGGGAGTGCTGCACTGTCAGAGGGTCAGTACTGAGGGAGTGCTGCACTGTCAGAGGGTCAGTCTGAGGGAGTGATGCAATCAGAGGGTCAGCACTGAGGGAGTGCCGCACTGTCAGAGGGTCATTACTGAGGGAGCGCTGCACTGTCAGAGGGTCAGTACTGAGGGAGTGCCGCACTGTCAGAGGGTCAGTACTGAGGGAGTGCTGCACTGTCAGAGGGTCAGTACTGGGGAGTGCCGCACTGTCAGAGGGTCAGTACTGAGGGAGTGCCGCACTGTCAGAGGGTCAGTACTGAGGGAGTGCCGCACTGTCAGAGGGTCAGTACTGAGGGAGTGCTGCACTGTCAGAGGGTCAGCACTGAGGGAGTGCCGCACTGTCAGAGGGTCATTACTGAGGGAGCGCTGCACTGTCAGAGGGTCAGTACTGAGGGAGTGCCGCACTGTCAGAGGGTCAGTACTGAGGGAGTGCTGCACTGTCAGAGGGTCAGTACTGAGGGAGTGCTGCACTGTCAGAGGGTCAGTACTGAGGGAGTGCTGCACTGTCAGAGGGTCAGTACTGAGGGAGTGCCGCACTGTCAGAGGGTCAGTACTGAGGGAGTGCCGCACTGTCAGAGGGTCAGTACTGAGGGAGTGCTGCACTGTCAGAGGGTCAGTACTGAGGGAGTGCTGCAGCGTCAGAGAGTCAGTACTGAGGGAGTGCTGCACTGTCAGAGGGTTAGTACTGACGGAGCGCCGCACTGTCAGAGGGTCAGTACTGAGGGAGTGCTGCAGTGTCAGAGAGGCAGTATCGAGGGAGTGCCGCACTGTCAGAGGGTCAGTACTGAGGGAGTGCCGCACTGTCAGAGGGTCAGTACTGAGGGAGAGCTGCACTGTCAGAGGGTCAGTACTGAGGGAGTGCTGCACTGTCAGAGGGTCAGTACTGAGGAAGTGCCGCACTGTCAGAGGGTCAGTACTGAGGGAGTGCCGCACTGTCAGAGGGTCAGTTCTGAAGGAGTGCTGCACATTCAGAGCGTCAGTACTGAGGGACTGCCGCACTGTCAGAGGGTCAGTGCTGAGGGAGTGCCGCACTGTCAGAGGGTCAGTACTGAGGGAGTGCCGCACTGTCAGAGGGTCAGTACTGAGGGAGTGCTGAACTGTCAGAGGGTCAGTACTGAGGGAGTGCCGCACTGTCAGAGGGTCAGTACTGAGGGAGTGCCGCACTGTCAGAGGGCCAGTACTGAGGGAGTGCTGCACTGTCAGAGGGTCAGTACTGAGGGAGTGCCGCACTGTCAGAGGGTCAGTACTGAAGGAGTGCTGCACTGTGAGAGGGTCAGTACAGAGGGAGTGCCGCACTGTCAGAGGGTCAGTACAGAGGGAGTGCTGCACTATCAGAGGATCAGTACTGAGGGAGTGCTGTAGTGTCGGAGTAGTATTGAGGGAGTGCTGCATTGTCACAGAGGCAGTGCTGAGAGAACATTGCAGTGTTGGAGGGACAGTACAGAGGGAGCACTGCAGTGTCGGGGTCAGTACTGAGGGAGCACTGCAGTGTCATTGGGGCAGTATTGAGGGAGTGCTGCAGTGTCATTGGGGCAGTATTGAGGGAGTTCTGCAGTGTCGGGGGCAGTACTGAGGGAGCACTGCAGTGTTGGGGCCAGTACTGAGGGAGCACTGCAGTGTCGGGGGCAGTATTGAGGGAGTGCTGCAGTGTCGGGGGCAGTATTGAGGGAGCACTGCAGTGTCATTGGGGCAGGATTGAGGGAGTGCTGCAGTGTCGGGGGCAGTATTGAGGGAGCACTGCAGTGTCATTGGGGCAGTATTGAGGGAGCACTGCAGTGTCATTGGGGCAGTACTGAGAGAGTGCTGCAGTGTCATTGGGGCAGTACTGAGGGAGTGCTGCAGTGTCGGGGTCAGTATTGAGGGAGCACTGCAGTGTCGGGGTCAGTACTGAGGGAGCACTGCAGTGTCGGGGGCAGTACTGAGGGAGCACTGCAGTGGCGGGGGCAGTACTGAGGGAGCACTGCAGTGTCTTTGGGGCAGTACTGAGGGAGGACTGCAGTGTCGGGGTCAGTACTGAGGGAGCACTGCAGTGTCGGGGGCAGTACTGAGGGAACACTGCAGTGTCGGGGGCAGTACTTAGGGAGCACTGCAGTGTCGGGGTCAGTACTGAGGGAGCACTGCAGTGTCGGGGGCAGTATTGAGGGAGCGCTGCAGTGTCATTGGGGCAGTACTGAGGGAGTGCTGCAGTGTCGGGGTCAGGACTGAGGGGGCACTGCAGTGTCGGAGGGGCGGTACTGAGGGAGTGCCGCACTGTCAGAGGGTCAGTACTGAGGGAGTGCTGCACTGTCAGAGGGTCAGTACTGAGGGAGTGCCGCACTGTCAGAGGGTCAGTACTGAGGGAGTGCTGCACTGTCAGAGGGTCAGTACTGAGGGAGTGCCGCACTGTCAGAGGGTCAGTACTGAGGGAGTGCTGCACTGTCAGAGGGTCAGTACTGAGGGAGTGCTGCACTGTCAGAGGGTCAGTCTGAGGGAGTGCTGCACTGTCAGAGGGTCAGCACTGAGGGAGTGCCGCACTGTCAGAGGGTCATTACTGAGGGAGCGCTGCACTGTCAGAGGGTCAGTACTGAGGGAGTGCCGCACTGTCAGAGGGTCAGTACTGAGGGAGTGCTGCACTGTCAGAGGGTCAGTACTGGGGAGTGCCGCACTGTCAGAGGGTCAGTACTGAGGGAGTGCCGCACTGTCAGAGGGTCAGTACTGAGGGAGTGCCGCACTGTCAGAGGGTCAGTACTGAGGGAGTGCTGCACTGTCAGAGGGTCAGTACTGAGGGAGTGCTGCACTGTCAGAGGGTCAGTACTGAGGGAATGCTGCACTGTCAGAGGGTCAGTACTGAGGGAGTGCTGCACTGTCAGAGGGTCAGCACTGAGGGAGTGCCGCACTGTCAGAGGGTCATTACTGAGGGAGCGCTGCACTGTCAGAGGGTCAGTACTGAGGGAGTGCCGCACTGTCAGAGGGTCAGTACTGAGGGAGTGCTGCAGCGTCAGAGAGTCAGTACTGAGGGAGTGCTGCACTGTCAGAGGGTCAGTACTGACGGAGCGCCGCACTGTCAGAGGGTCAGTACTGAGGGAGCGCCGCACTGTCAGAGGGTCAGTACTGACGGAGAGCTGCACTGTCAGAGGGTCAGTACTGAGGGAGTGCTGCAGTGTCAGAGAGGCAGTATCGAGGGAGTGCCGCACTGTCAGAGGGTCAGTACTGAGGGAGTGCCGCACTGTCAGAGGGTCTGTACTGAGGGAGAGCTGCACTGTCAGAGGGTCAGTACTGAGGGAGTGCTGCACTGTCAGAGGGTCAGTACTGAGGAAGTGCCGCACTGTCAGAGGGTCAGTACTGAGGGAGTTCCGCACTGTCAGAGGGTCAGATCTGAAGGAGTGCTGCACATTCAGAGCGTCAGTACTGAGGGAGTGCCGCACTGTCAGAGGGTCAGTGCTGAGGGAGTGCCGCACTGTCAGAGGGTCAGTACTGAGGGAGTGCCGCACTGTCAGAGGGTCAGTACTGAGGGAGTGCTGCACTGTCAGAGGGTCAGTACTGAGGGAGTGCCGCACTGTCAGAGGGTCAGTACTGAAGGAGTGCTGCACTGTGAGAGGGTCAGTACAGAGGGAGTGCCGCACTGTCAGAGGGTCAGTACAGAGGGAGTGCTGCACTATCAGAGGATCAGTACTGAGGGAGTGCTGTAGTGTCGGAGCAGTATTGAGGGAGTGCTGCATTGTCACAGAGGCAGTGCTGAGAGAACATTGCAGTGTTGGAGGGGCAGTACAGAGGGAGCACTGCAGTGTCGGGGTCAGTACTGAGGGAGCACTGCAGTGTCATTGGGGCAGTATTGAGGGAGTGCTGCAGTGTCATTGGGGCAGTATTGAGGGAGTTCTGCAGTGTCGGGGGCAGTACTGAGGGAGCACTGCAGTGTTGGGGCCAGTACTGAGGGAGCACTGCAGTGTCGGGGGCAGTATTGAGGGAGTGCTGCAGTGTCGGGGGCAGTATTGAGGGAGCACTGCAGTGTCATTGGGGCAGGATTGAGGGAGTGCTGCAGTGTCGGGGGCAGTATTGAGGGAGCACTGCAGTGTCATTGGGGCAGTACTGAGAGAGTGCTGCAGTGTCATTGGGGCAGTACTGAGGGAGTGCTGCAGTGTCGGGGGCAGTACTGAGGGAGCACTGCAGTGTCGGGGTCAGTACTGAGGGAGCACTGCAGTGTCGGGGGCAGTACTGAGGGAGCACTGCAGTGGCGGGGGCAGTACTGAGGGAGCACTGCAGTGTCTTTGGGGCAGTACTGAGGGAGGACTGCAGTGTCGGGGTCAGTACTGAGGGAGCACTGCAGTGTCGGGGGCAGTACTGAGGGAACACTGCAGTGTCGGGGGCAGTACTTAGGGAGCACTGCAGTGTCGGGGTCAGTACTGAGGGAGCACTGCAGTGTCGGGGGCAGTATTGAGGGAGCGCTGCAGTGTCGGGGGCAGTATTGAGGGAGTGCTGCAGTGTCGGGGTCAGTACTGAGGGAGTGCTGCAGTGTCATTGGGGCAGTATTGAGGGAGTGCTGCAGTGTCGGGGGCAGTACTGAGGGAGCACTGCAGTGTCATTGGGGCAGTATTGAGGGAGCACTGCAGTGTCATTGGGTCAGTACTGAGGGAGCACTGCAGTGTTATTGGGGCAGTATTGAGGGAGTGCTGCAGTGTCGGGGGCAGTATTGAGGGAGCGCTGCAGTGTCATTGGGGCAGTACTGAGGGAGTGCTACAGTGTCGGGGTCAGTACTGAGGGAGCACTGCAGTGTCGGGGGCAGTACTGAGAGAGCACTGCAGTGTCTTTGGGGCAGTACTGAGGGAGCACTGCAGTGTCGGGGGCAGTACTGAGGGAGCACTGCAGTGTCTTTGGGGCAGTACTGAGGGAGCACTGCAGTGTCGGGGTCAGTACTGAGGGAGCACTGCAGTGTCGGGGTCAGTACTGAGGGAGCACTGCAGTGTCGGGGTCAGTACTGAGGGAGCACTGCAGTGTCGGGGGCAGTACTGAGGGAGCACTGCAGTGTCGGGGGCAGTATTGAGGGAGCACTGCAGTGTCGGGGGCAGTACTGAGGGAGCACTGCAGTGTCATTGGGGCAGTATTGAGGGAGCACTGCAGTGTCGGGGGCAGTACTGAGGGAGCACTGCAGTGTCGGGGGCAGTACTGAGGGAGTGCTGCAGTGTCATTGGGGCAGTATTGAGGGAGCACTGCAGTGTCGGGGGCAGTACTGAGGGAGCACTGCAGTGTCGGGGGCAGTACTGAGGGAGCACTGCAGTGTCATTGTGGCAGTATTGAGGGAGCACTGCAGTGTCGGGGGCAGTACTGAGGGAGCACTGCAGTGTCGGGGGCAGTACTGAGGGAGCACTGCAGTGTCTTTGGGGCAGTACTGAGGGAGCACTGCAGTGTCGGGGTCAGTACTGAGGGAGCACTGCAGTGTCGGGGGCAGTACTGAGGGAGCACTGCAGTGTCGGGGGCCGTACTGAGGGAGCACTGCAGTGTCATTGGGGCAGTATTGAGGGAGCACTGCAGTGTCATTGGGGCAGTATTGAGGGACTGCTGCAGTGTCGGGGGCAGTACTGAGGGAGCACTGCAGTGTCGGGGGCAGTACTGAGGGAGTGCTGCAGTGTCGGGGGCAGTACTGAGGGAGCACTGCAGTGTCGGGGGCAGTACTGAGGGAGCACTGCAGTGTCATTGGGGCAGTATTGAGGGAGCACTGCAGTGTCATTGGGGCAGTATTGAGGGAGTGCTGCAGTGTCGGGGGCAGTACTGAGGGAGCGCTGCAGTGTCATTGGGGCAGTACTGAGGGAGTGATGCAGTGTCATTGGGGCAGTACTGAGGGAGTGCTGCAGTGTCGGGGGCAGTACTGAGGGAGCACTACAGTGTCGGGGTCAGTATTGAGGGAGCACTGCAGTGTCGGGGGCAGTACTGAGGGAGCACTGCAGTGTCGGGGGCAGTACTGAGGGAGCACTGCAGTGTCGGGGGCAGCACTGAGGGAGCACTGCAGTGTCGGGGTCAGTACTGAGGGAGCACTGCAGTGTCGGGGTCAGTACTGAGGGAGCACTGCAGTGTCGGGGGCAGTACTGAGGGAGCACTGCAGTGTCGGGGGTAGTACTGAGGGAGTACTGCAGTGTCGGGGCAGTACTGAGGGAGCACTGCAGTGTCGGGGGCAGTACTGAGGGAGCACTGCAGTGTCGGGGGCAGTACTGAGGGAGCACTGCAGTGTCGGGGTCAGTACTGAGGGAGCACTGCAGTGTCGGGGGCAGTACTGAGGGAGCACTGCAGTGTCGGGGGCCGTACTGAGGGAGCACTGCAGTGTCGGGGGCAGTACTGAGGGAGCACTGCAGTGTCGGGGGCAGTACTGAGGGAGCACTGCAGTGTCATTGGGGCAGTATTGAGGGAGCACTGCAGTGTCATTGGGGCAGTATTGAGGGAGTGCTGCAGTGTCGGGGGCAGTACTGAGGGAGCGCTGCAGTGTCATTGGGGCAGTACTGAGGGAGTGATGCAGTGTCATTGGGGTAGTACTGAGGGAGTGCTGCAGTGTCGGGGGCAGTACTGAGGGAGCACTGCAGTGTCGGGGTCAGTATTGAGGGAGCACTGCAGTGTCGGGGGCAGTACTGAGGGAGCACTGCAGTGTCGGGGGCAGTACTGAGGGAGCACTGCAGTGTCGGGGGCAGCACTGAGGGAGCACTGCAGTGTCGGGGTCAGTACTGAGGGAGCACTGCAGTGTCGGGGTCAGTACTGAGGGAGCACTGCAGTGTCGGGGGCAGTACTGAGGGAGCACTGCAGTGTCGGGGGTAGTACTGAGGGAGCACTGCAGTGTCGGGGCAGTACTGAGGGAGCACTGCAGTGTCGGGGTCAGTACTGAGGGAGCACTGCAGTGTCGGGGGCAGTACTGAGGGAGCACTGCAGTGTCGGGGGTAGTACTGAGGGAGCACTGCAGTGTCGGGGCAGTACTGAGGGAGCACTGCAGTGTCATTGGGGCAGTATTGAGGGAGCACTGCAGTGTCGGGGGCAGTACTGAGGGAGCAGTGCAGTGTCGGGGGCAGTACTGAGGGAGCACTGCAGTGTCATTGGGGCAGTATTGAGGGAGTGCTGCAGTGTCGGGGGCAGTACTGAGGGAGTGCTGCAGTGTCGGGGTCAGTACTGAGGGAGCACTGCAGTGTCGGGGGCAGTATTGAGGGAGTGCTGCAGTGCCGGGGGCAGAACTGAGGGAGCACTGCAGTGTCCGGGGTAGTACTGAGGGAGCACTGCAGTGTCGGGGTCAGTACTGAGGGAGAACTGCAGTGTCGGTAGCAGTGTTGAGGGAGCACTGCAGTGTCGGGGGCAGTACTGAGGGAGTGCTGCAGTGTCATTGGGGCAGTATTGAGGGAGCACTGCAGTGTCAGGGGCAGTATTGAGGGAGTGCTGCAGTGTCATTGGGGCAGTATTGAGGGAGTGCTGCAGTGTCGGGGGCAGTACTGAGGGAGTGCTGCAGTGTCGGGGTCAGTACTGAGGGAGCACTGCAGTGTCGGGGGCAGTATTGAGGGAGTGCTGCAGTGTCCGGGGTAGGACTGTCTGAGGATACAGCAGGATTTAGATTGTCTGGAGACTTGGGCGGAGAGATGGCAGATGGAGTTTAACCTGGACAAATGTGAGGTAATGCATTTTGGAAGGGCTAATGCAGGTAGGGAATATACAGTGAATGGTAGAACCCTCAAGAGTATTGAAAGTCAAAGAGATCTAGGAGTACAGGTCCACAGATCACTGAAAGGGGCTACACAGGTGGAGAAGGTAGTCAAGAAGGCATACGGCATGCTTGCCTTCATTGGCCGGGGCATTGAGTATAAGAATTGGCAAGTCATGTTGCAGCTGTATAGAACCTTAGTTAGGCCACACTTGGAGTATAGTGTTCAATTCTGGTCGCCACACTACCAGAAGGATGTGGAGGCTTTAGAGAGGGTGCAGAAGAGATTTACCAGAATGTTGCCTGGTATGGAGGGCATAAGCTATGAGGAGCGATTGAATAAACTCGGTTTGTTCTCACTGGAACGAAGGAGGTTGAGGGGCGACCTGATAGAGGTATACAAAATTATGAGGGGCATAGACAGAGTGGATAGTCAGAGGCTTTTCCCCAGGGTAGAGGGGTCAATTACTAGGGGGCATAGGTTTAAGGTGAGAGGGGCAAAGTTTAGAGTAGATGTACGAGGCAAGTTTTTTACGCAGAGGGTAGTGGGTGCCTGGAACTCACTACCGGAGGAGGTAGT
The DNA here is from genome assembly GCF_047496885.1 of Scyliorhinus torazame. Taxonomy (NCBI): domain Eukaryota; kingdom Metazoa; phylum Chordata; class Chondrichthyes; order Carcharhiniformes; family Scyliorhinidae; genus Scyliorhinus; species Scyliorhinus torazame. The sequence goes on along the minus strand of NC_092730.1, from coordinate 12,106,107 downwards.
GGAGGCAGGGACGATAGGGACATTTAAGGGGCATCTTGACAAATATATGAATAGGATGGGAATAGAAGGATACGGACCCAGGAAGATTGTAGTTTAGTCGGGCAGTATGGTCGGCACGGGCTTGGAGGGCCGAAGGGCCTGTTCCTGTGCTGTACATTTCTTTGTTCTTTGTTGTTCTTTGTTGAGTGCTGCAGTGTCAGGGGCAGTATTGAGGGAGTGCTGCAGTGTCATTGGGGCAGTATTGAGGGAGTGCTGCAGTGTCAGGGGCAGTATTGAGGGAGTGCTGCAGTGTCATTGGGGCAGTATTGAGGGAGTGCTGCAGTGTCTTTGGGGCAGTATTGAGGGAGCACTGCAGTGATGGGGGCAGTACTGAGGGAGCACTGCAGTGTCGGGGTCAGTACTGAGGGAGAGCTGCAGTGTCGGGTGCAGTACTGAGGGAGCACTGCAGTGTCGGGGGCAGTACTGAGGGAGCACTGCAGTGTCGGGGGCAGTACTGAGGGAGCACTGCAGTGTCGGGGTCAGTATTGAGGGAGTGCTGCAGTGTCGGGGTCAGTACTGAGGGAGCGCTGCAGTGTCGGGGGCAGTACTGAGGGAGCACTGCAGTGTCGGGGCAATATTGAGGGAGCACTGCAGTGTCGGGGGCAGTACTGAGGGAGTGCTGCAGTGTCATTGGGGCAGTATTGAGGGTGTGGGCGGAGGGAAATTCAAGGTCCCGGAATTTGCCACCTTAAATAAGATCATGCTGCTGCTTGTAGCCTGCCTTCTGTTGCTGTGCGTGGAGCTGGAAGGATGTGTTAGCACTGCTGCTGTGCAATTGACAGTTCCTAAAGCAATATACCCAGCCCTGCACTGATGTACGAAATGGCAGCGAATGTCTGAGTGTCAAGCACCGTTAAAGACAATCTTGGGTCTGTGGAGTACCATCATATTCTGGTAAAAATACAGGGTAACATAGATAGGCCAGGACTCACCGTATACTTATCTCATTATGATTATTCTGGGTATTCAGTCACACAAGAACGGTTTGTACTGTTGTGAAGACATTTAGACAGTCTGCTTTGTAAAGTCTTGTACAAAGACACCGGGCGGGATTCTTCGGAAATCGGCGGGGCGGGCAACTTCGGCGCGAAGGAGTGGGGTGAACCACTCCGGCGTCGGGCCGCCCCCCCAGGGGCTAGGCCGCCAAAGGGCCTTCGCCGGCCGGCGCGAGTTGGCGGATGCGCGGGGGCGCCAGCGCGTGCTGGCATCATCCCAGCGCATGCGCGGGGGAGGGGGGGGGGTTCATCTCCGCGCCGGCCATCGCGGAGGAATAGAGTGCCCCCCACGGCACAGGCCCGCCCGCGGATCGGTGGGCCCCGACCGCGGGCCAGGCCACCACAGGGGCCCCACCCCCCCCCCACCTTTATGGTGAGGTCGGGATGTCCTTCCCTCTTTCACCCACCCCCCGGGGGCGTGTGGGGGTTTTTTACTCTCGTCTAAAATGCCAAACTGGATTGGTTCGGAAAGTTCCCCCACGTCTGAAATGCGCCAGGGCCGTGCAGCGAATTCCGGAGCATCACCACGCACGCGGCGCTGAAAGGAACCTGTAAATCGCGGCATCGGTGGGACATTGAGGCCAATTCTCCCCACCATCCAGGCCAATATCTGTGCCTCGATCGGCAGCATTAAAACAGTTCACCAGGCCATCCTCTCGTTGCAGCTCGCCGGGATTTTTGCCGTGTGCACCGTGGCTGTTGACTGCACTTCAAATCTACTTCGCTGGCTGGAAAGCGCTTCCTGGGAACACGGGAATTAGGGGCAGAGGTCGGCAATCCAGCCCTTCGAGCCTGCTCCACCATTCAATCAGGTCATGGCCGATCTCTCCCTGGCCTCAAATTCACCTCCCTGCCTGTTCCCCATATCCCATTTTTAAAATCAGAAATATATCTACCTCCTTCTTGATTTAATGACTCCGATTGCACCGCACTATGTCGACAAATTCGCCCCCCTCTCCGAGAAGCAGTTCCTCCTCGTCTCGGTTCTAAATCTATCAACCTTTTTCTTCGACCCCTTGTTCTAGATTGCCCCGCTAGATTTCTCCACAAGGGGGGCACACTTGGTCTCCGCTTACTTTGTCAGTCCCTTTTACGATCTTATACATCTCGATCAGACCCCCTCTCATCCTTCTAAACTCCAGCGAGTATGAGTCCAAACTGTTTAATCGCCCCTCGTACGTCAACCCTTTCATCCCCGGAATCAATCTGGTGAATCTCCTCTGAACTGCCTCCGTTGCCACCACATCCTTCCTCGAATAAGGGCCGGGATTCTCCCCTACCCGGCGGGGCGGGGGGTCCTGGCGGGATGGAGTGGCGGGAACCACTCCGTCGTCGGGCCGCCCCTAAAGGTGCACATTTCTCCGCACCTTTAGGGGCCAGGCCTTCACCTTGAGGGGCGAGGCCCGCGCCGGAGTGGTTGGCGCGCCGCCGGTCGGTGGGAAAGGCCTTTGGCGCCACGTCAGCCGGGGCAGAAATTACTTCGCCAGCCGGCGGAAGTCCGCGCATGCGCGTGAGCGTCAGCGGCTGCTGACGTCATCCCTGCGCATGCGCGGGGGGGTGTCTCTTACGCGTCGGCCATGGTGAAGGCTGTGGTCGAGGCGGAGGGAAAAGAGTGCCCCCACGGCACAGGCCCACCCGCCGATCGGTGGGCCAGGCCACCGTGGAGGCACCCCCCGGGTCCAGATCACCCCGCGACCCCCCCCCCCAGGACCCCGTAGCCCGCCCGCGCCGCCTGGACCCGCCGGTAAGGGAGGTGGTTTGATTCTCCCCTGCGGGACAGGCATTCCAGCAGCGGGACTTCGGCCCATCGCGGGCCGGAGAATCACCGGGGGGGGGGGGGGCCGCCGACTGGCGCGGCGCGATTCCCGCGTGCCGGAGAATTCGGCAACCGGCGGGGGGCGGGATTCACGGCAGCCCCCGGCGATTCTCCCACCTGGCGGGGGGTCGGAGAATCCCGCCCAAGGAGACCAAAACTGGACGCAATACTCCAGATGTGGTGTCACCAACGCCCCTATACGACTGCAACAACACTTCTCTACCTTTGTACTGAACGAGGCAAGTCAAATGATGCAGTGTGTATTGCGTCTGCTCACCCCGCTCGGAACTGCACCCCGTTGCAACATTCCTCAGACTCTTTGGTTGGGAAATTAAAATGGGGTCTCCTGTGACATTATGTGGAATGTCTAGAATATCAAGGGTTACTGTAATATCATAATTGACCACTAGATGGAGCTGGGTGCAGGGTATATAAAGCACTGACTCTCAGGATTCTGGGAGAGGGTTGGAGAGAGTGTCGAGGAGAGCTCCAGAGAGTGCAGAGTACAGTTGGAGACAGAGTGTGGAGATTAGTGTTAGCAGAGTGTAGATTGTAGATTATAAATAAATAAATAACCTTTATTGTCACAAGTAGGCTTACATTAACACTGCAATGAAGTTACTGTGAAAAGCCCCTCGTCGCCACATTCCGGCGCCTGTTCGGGTACACAGAGGGAGAATTTAGAATTCTCAGCTGGTACGGGAATTGAATCTGCGCTGCTGGCCTTATTCTGCATCGCAAACCAGCTGTCGAGCCCACTGAGCTAAACCAGCCCTGCGTCTTATTGCTTTCCACAGGAGTAAGTGGTCGAGCTTTAATAATTTGTGTAATAAAATGAAATGAAAATCGCTGATCGTCACAAGTAGGCTTCAAATGAAGTTACTGCGAAAAGCCCCTAGTCGCCACATTCCGGCGCCTGTTCGGGGAGGCTGGTACGGGAATTGAACCGTGCTGCTGGCCTGCCTTGGTCTGCTTTCAAAGCCAGCGATTTAGCCCTGTGCTAAACCAGCCCCTGTAGGGTGAACGCTACAACATCTATCCTGATAATAAGAATCACAAAGAACACCACAGACTTTTAGGCGGGAAAGTAAAATGGGGTCTCCCAACATTATTTTGCAAATAAATTGCGGAGCGGTAGGTGAGGGGAGTAAATCAGGGCCGAGACTGTTTTCAAACGTAATGGTAAACCGGATAAATGCCTCGCTTCAAATTAAAAAAGGAATTCGGAGGGCAGCATGGCGGCCCAGTGGGTTAGCACTGCTGCCTCACGGCACCGAGGTCCCGGGTTCGATCCCGGCTCTGGGTCACTGTCCGTGTGGAGTTTGCACATTCTCCCCGTGTCTGGGTGGGTTTCGCCCCCCACAGCCCAAAGATAATCATAGAATTTACAGTGCAGAAGGAGGCCATTTGGCCCATCGAGTCTGCACCGGCTCTTGGAAAGAGCACCCCACCCAAGGTCAACACCTCCACCCCATCCCCATAACCCAGCAACCCCACCCAACACTAAGGGCAATTCTGGACACGAAGGGCAATTTATCATGGCCAATCCACCTAACCTGCACATCTTTGGACTGTGGGAGGAAACCGGAGCACCCAGAGGAAACCCACGCACACACGGGGAGGATGTGCAGACTCCGCACAGACAGTGACCCAAGCCGGAATCGAACCTGGGACCCTGGAGCTGTGAAGCAATTGAGCTATCCACAATGCTACCGTGCTGCCCCAAGATGTGGTGGATCGGCCGCGCTAAATTGCCCCCTTAATCGGAAAAAGGAATTGGGTGCTCGAAATTTAAAAAGAAGGAATTCGGAACATGGAGGAAGCTTCTTCCATCATTGCCTCGTCTTTGTTGTCACCGCTGCATTGGGAGTTGGAAGCAATCAGCTGAGCGGAGCTGAGGCAGGCACTGGGATGCTGCGAAGGTTACAGAGGGTATTTATCCTGTGGGCAGACAGGGGAGGCATCCGCGCACTGTGCTGGGGGTAGGGCGGGCAGTCACGAAACTGGCTGCGTATTCAACTCGGAAGTGTGGGTGTGGGGCCATGACCCACGGTGCAGGGGCGGCACGGTGGCACAGTGGTTAGCACTGTTGCTTCACAGCTCCAGGGTCCCAGGTTCGATTTCCGGTTCGGGTCACCGTCTGCGCGGCGTCTGCGCGTCCTTCCCCCCGTGTCTGCGTGGGTTTCCTCCGGGTGCTCCGGTCTCCTCCCGCAGATCTGCAGGTCAGGTGGATTGGCCGCGCTAAATTGCCCTTAGGTTAGGTGGGGTTGCGGGGATAGGGTGGAGGTGTGGGCTTGGGTAGGGTGCTCTTTCCAAGAGCCGGTGCAGACTCGATGGGCCGAATGGACTCCTTCTGCACTGTAAGTTCTATGATTCTATGAAGTTCCCACATACAGCAAAAAGATGAATGACCACATCAGCCAGTTGTACTGATGTCTGTCAGGGGATAAATATTGGCCTCAGGACCCTGGGGGAGAGCTCCTCTGCTCTTCCCCAGGCCCTGCTGTTGAATGCTTACCGCTTAACTGAGAGGAAGGTGGCCTTGGGTCTAATATCTCAATGGGAAGACTTCAGGAAGCAAAGTACTGTACACACCCTGTCAGCATCAACGGGGCCGAGGTGGAGATGGTTAGCACTTTCAAATTCCTTGGGGTGCACATCTCCAAAAATCTGTCCTGGTCCACCCACGTCGATGCTACCACCAAGAAAGCACAACAGCGCCTATACTTCCTCAGGAAACTAAGGAAATTTGGCATGTCCACATTAACTCTTACCAACATTTACAGATGCACCACAGAAAGCATCCTATCGGGCTGCATCACAGCCTGGGTATGGCAACTGCTCGGCCCAGGACCGCAAGAAACTTCAGAGAGTCGTGAACACAGCCAAGTCTATCACGTGAACCTGCCCCCCATCCATTGACTCCATCTACACCTCCCGCTGCCTGGGGAAAGCGGGCAGCATAATCAAAGATCCCTCCCACCCGGCTTACTCACTCTTCCAACTTCTTCCATCGGGCAGGAGATACAAAAGTCTGAGAACACGCACGAACAGATTGAAAAACAGCTTCTTCCCCGCTGTTACCAGACTCCTAAATGACCCGCTTATAAGACCAGGAGCAGAATTAGGCCACTCGGCCCATCGAGTCTGCTCCGCCATTCAATCATGGCTGATAGTTTTCGCATCCCCATTCTCCTGCCTTCTCCCCATAACCCCTGATCCCCTTATTAATCAAGAACCTATCTATCTCTGTCTTAAACACACTCAGTGATTTGGCCTCCCACAGCCTTCTGCGGCAAAGAGTTCCACAGATTCACCCCCCTCTGGCTGAAGAAATTCCTCCGCATCTCTGTTTTAAAGGATCGTCCCTTCAGTCTGAGGCTGTGTCCTCTGGTTCTAGTTTTTCCTACAAGTGGAAACAGCCTCTCCATGCCCACTCTATCCAGGCCTCGCAATATCCTGTAAGTTTCAATAAGATCCCCCCTCATCCTTCTAAACTCCCAACGAGTACAGACCCAGAGACCTCAACCGTTCCTCATACGACAAGCTCTTCATTCCATGGACTGACCTGATTAACACTACACCCCTGTATGCTTCACCCGATGCCGGTGTCTATGTATTTACATCGTGTACCTTGTGTTGCCCTATTTTGTATTTTCTTTTCTTTTCACGTACTTAATGATCTCTTTGAGCTGTTCGCAGAAGAATACTTGTCACTGTACCTCGGTACACGTGATAATAAACAAATCCATCCAGCACTCCCTCAGTGCTGGAAAAGGAACAAACGTGAGTCGGCAACTACGCTGGCCTTATAATGGCGGCATGAAGAAAGAGAACGGGGGCGATTCTCCAATATGGAGCCCACGTGTTCGCGCCGTCGTGAACGGCGTCGCGTTTCACGACGGCACGAACCGGGCCCGGGTACGATCGATTCTGGCCCCCACAGGGGGCCAGCACGGCGTCGGAGCGATTCACGCCGCTCCAGCCTCCTTTCACGGCGCCAAATGGGCACCGCGCCAACCCGCGCATGCGCAGTTGGGCCCGCCAACCCGCGCGTGTGCGGGGGACTTCTTTAGCGCGCCAGCCCAAATCAACATGGCGTCGGCGTTCAGTAGGCCCGGGGTGGGGGGGGGGGGGGGGGGGGGGGGAGAGGGAGGCCAGCTCGCCGATCGGTGGGCCCCAATCGCGGGCCAGATCCCATTGGAGCCCCCCCCCCCCCCCACAGGCCGCCCACCGACTCTTCCCGCAGAGTTCCCGCCGGCAGCGACCAGGGGTGAATGGCGCCGGGGGGGGGGGACCTCTGTCGTATTGGTGCTGCCGCTCGGCCACATCCGGGCCGGAGAATCGGCGGCCTCGCCGATTCCAGCGGCCCGCGAACGTGCCGCCGCAAATGGCGCCGATACTCCGCACCTCAGAGAATCGCGCGCCAGCTTGGGGGCGTCGTGGCGCGGCTGCGGCGATGCCCCGGCCCGGCCCCCAACGTTCCTTTGCGGTTAAGACCTTCATTAAACCCTGGAAAACACGGTTGTCACTTGTTGCCGGCGCCGTGTCCCCGCCGTGCCTGAGGGCGCCGTTCTTGGTGCAGAACCCCGGCCGGACACGGCAAAGAAAAGTCGTTTCGAAGCATTAGAACCGCAGCCCATAAATGTTGCTGGGGGCCACAGGCGGGGCCAAGCTCTCTCCCAGTTGCAGTTTTGCCGATGAAGGATCATTAAGTGTGTTGTAAACGGCTTTGCTCCCTTGCTCTTACTCCAATTGATTTGAAGGGGGAAGTGGCTGAAGGGCGTGTTGTAAGTAGTTTGTTTTAATCAAGCAGAGCTAAACAGTTGGCCGGTATTGACGCCACTGACAGCTTTATGTACAGTGTGCCGTTTATAAAGTACATTATTTTTAATGGAGGCCGATCGATGGCTTGCTTTGCACTCTTGTCTTCATTGATGAATCATTTACATTTGAATAGAAAGTAGCCTTCATGCCATTTCCTACATATATCTGATTAGATAAGGCACAAAGTGGCCAAGCACCCTGCTCCACTAAATCAAAAGGAATGCATTTGATGCAGACGTTGGCCAAAGCCCCATCCTTTACTTTCTGACGGTTTAACGAGGAGTAATGGAGGGAGTGGAGTTTCTGCGAGGCATCATGCGGGTCACCGAGCACCAATCTTCGACATGATCCGCCGAGGTTGGGTTTTCGTATTGGTGGGTGGGGGGTGGCGGGGGGAGGTAAAGGCTGGGAAACTGACTGTCTCATCCCCTCATTCCAACGAGCATCAAATTCTTCCCAAGGTAATGTAATCCTTCCCAAGGATTCAACTTCATCGGGGCGCATCGCTGAAGAATTTCAAGCTCGGCCCAACTTTGCAACCTCTGACTGAGCTGAATTGTTGGGCCGCTCAGGATTTCACAAAGTGGCAAAGTTACCTCTGCTCCTCCCTCGCAACGCCTTAATCTTCAACTTCGAAATATTACTCCCTGCAGTAGCAATGTGACATTTTCCATTTGCTACATCAGCTACTCCCTGACCTTTCTGAAGAAGGCTGTCAATTTAATGGCATTCTGTCCAGGCCATGGATGATATATGTTGCATCCACAGCAACTTTGTTAACACTTATGAAATTCATTTTGCTTATAGGACATGTACAGCTGGGAGTAGGCTAGCGAGAGAGAGAAATAGAATGGAATCGCGACAGTGCAGAAGGAGGCCATTTGGCCCAGCGAGTCTGCACCGGCCCCGGGAAAGAGCACCCTACCTAAGCCAAAGCCCCCACCCTATCCCTGTAACCCAGTAACCCCACCTACCCTTTTTTGGACACTAAGGGGCAATTTAGCGTGGCCAGTCCACCTAACCTGCACCCTGGACTGTGGGAGGAAACCGGAGCACCCGGAGGAAACTTTCGCAGACACGGGGAGAGAACGTGCAAACTCCACACACAGCCAGTCACCCGAGGCCGGAATCGAGCCCGGGTCCCTGGCACTGTGAGGCAACAGTGCTAACCACTGTGCCACCTGGGAAGATAGAAAAGGGGGAAGAGAGAGCACAAAAAAGAGAGAGAAGTTGGGGGGGGAATAGATGAGGGGGAAGAGAGAGAGAGGGGGGAATGGGAAAGGTAGGGCTGGGATTGAAAATGGGGTGAGAAAGAGAGTGGAGAAATAACTGGAGAGAACAGAAAAGAGGGCAAGAGAGGGGATAGAGAGAGAGAGAGAGAGCGTAGAGAGGTGAGAGAGTTGAAAGAGGAGGAAACTGGGTAAGGGAGTGATGGAGAAGAAGAGAGGGGTGGAAAAGATGGACGGAGAAGAGAAGAGGAGAGTGAAAGAGAGAGAGATGAGATGAGAGAGAGAGAGATGAGAGGGAGAGAGAGAGAGAGGAGATGAGAGAGAGAGAGAGAGGAGATAAGAGAGAGAGAGAGATGAGAGAGAGAGGAGATGAGAGAGAGGAGTTGAGAGAGAGAGGAGATGAGAGCGAGAGAGAGAGGAGATGAGAGAGAGAGAGAGAGAGGAGACGAGAGAGAAAGAGAGGAGATGAGATGAGAGAGAGAGAGATGAGAGGGAGAGAGAGAGAGAGGAGATGAGAGAGAGAGAGAGAGGAGATAAGAGAGAGAGAGAGATGAGAGAGAGAGGAGATGAGAGAGAGGAGTTGAGAGAGAGAGGAGATGAAAGCGAGAGAGAGAGGAGATGAGAGAGAGAGAGAGAGGAGACGAGAGAGAAAGAGAGGAGATGAGAGAGAGGAGATGAGTGGGAGAGAGGAGATAAGAGAGAGATGAGAGAGAGCGCGCGAGAGAGAGGAGATGAGAGAGAGAGAGATGAGAGAGAGAGGAGATGAGAGAGAGAGAGAGAGAGGAGATGAGAGAGAGGAGATGAGTGGGAGAGAGGAGATAAGAGAGAGATGAGAGAGAGAGAGCGAGAGAGAGGAGATGAGAGAGAGAGGATGAGAGAGAGAGAGAGAGAGAGGAGATGAGAGAGAGAGAGAGATGAGAGAGAGAGAGAGGGGAGATGAGTTGAGAGAGGAGACGAGAGAGAGAGAGAGAGAGAGGAGATGAGAGAGAGAGAGAGATGAGAGAGAGAGAGAGGGGAGATGAGTTGAGAGAGGAGACGAGAGAGAGAGAGAGAGAGAGGAGATGAGTGCGAGAGAGGAGATGAGAGAGAGAGGAGAGATGAGATGAGAGAGAGAGCGAGCGGAGATGAGAGAGAGAGAGAGAGGAGATGAGAGAGAGAGAGGAGAGATGAGAGAGAGAGAGGAGATGAGAGAGAGCAGAGATGAGAGAGAGAGAGAGGAGATGAGAGAGAGAGGAGAGATGAGATGAGAGAGAGAGAGAGCGGAGATGAGAGAGAGAGGAGATGAGAGAGAGGGGAAATGATGAGAGAGAGAGAGGAGATGAGAGAGAGAGTGTGAGGAGATGAGAGAGAAGCGAGAGAGGAGATGAGAGAGAGAGAGAGGAGATGAGAGAGAGAGAGAGGAGATGAGAGAGAGTGGAGATGAGAGAGGGAGAGGAGATGAGAGAGAGAGAGGAGAGATGAGAGAGAGAGAGGGGAGATGAGTTGAGAGAGGAGACGAGAGAGAGAGCGAGAGAGTGGAGATGAGAGAGAGAGGAGATGAGAGAGAGGGGAAATGATGAGAGAGAGAGAGAGGAGATGAGAGAGAGAGTGTGAGGAGATGAGAGAGAAGCGAGAGAGGAGATGAGAGAGAGAGAGAGGAGATGAGAGAGAGAGAGAGGAGATGAGAGAGAGTGGAGATGAGAGAGGGAGAGGAGATGAGAGAGAGAGAGGAGAGATGAGAGAGAGAGAGGAGATGAGTTGAGAGAGGAGACGAGAGAGAGAGCGAGAGAGTGGAGATGAGAGAGAAAGAGGAGTTGAGAGAGAGAGAGAGAGGAGATGAGAGCGAGAGAGAGAGGAGATGAGAGAGAGAGAGGAGAGATGAGATGAGAGAGAGAGCGAGCGGAGATGAGAGAGAGAGAAAAGAGATGAGAGAGAGAGAGGAGAGATGAGAGAGAGAGAGAGGAGATGAGAGAGAGCAGAGATGAGAGAGAGGAGAGAGGAGATGAGAGAGAGAGGAGAGATGAGATGAGAGAGAGAGCGAGCGGAGATGAGAGAGAGAGGAGAGATGAGAGAGAGAGAGGAGAGATGAGAGAGAGCGAGAGGAGATGAGAGAGAGAGAAGTGAGAGAGGAGATGGGAGAGAGAGGAGATGAGAGAGAGAGAGCAGATGAGAGAGAAAGAGAGGAGATGAGAGAGAGAGGAGAGATGAGATGAGAGAGAGAGAGAGCAGATGAGAGAGAGAGGAGAGATGAGATGAGAGAGAGAGAGAGCGGAGATGAGAGAGAGGAGAGATGAGAGAGGGGAGATGATGAGAGAGAGCGAGAGGAGATGAGAGAGAGAGAAAAGAGATGAGAGAGAGAGAGGAGAGATGAGAGAGAGAGAGAGGAGATGAGAGAGAGTGGAGATGAGAGAGAGAGAGTGAGGAGATGAGAGAGAGTGGAGATGAGAGAGGGAGAGGAGATGAGAGAGAGAGAGGAGAGATGAGAGAGAGAGTGAGGAGATGAGAGAGAGTGGAGATGAGAGAGAGAGAGTGAGGAGATGAGAGAGAGAGTGAGGAGATGAGAGAGAGTGGAGATGAGAGAGAGAGAGTGAGGAGATGAGAGAGAGGAGAGATGAGAGAGGGGAGATGATGAGAGAGAGCGAGAGGAGATGAGAGAGAGTGAGGAGATGAGAGAGAGAGTGAGGAGATGAGAGAGAGTGGAGATGAGAGAGAGAGAGTGAGGAGATGAGAGAGAGAGAGAGGAGATGAGAGAGAGAGAGTGAGGAGATGAGAGAGAGAGTGAGGAGATGAGAGAGAGTGGAGATGAGAGAGAGAGAGGAGAGATGAGATGAGAGAGAGAGAGAGGAGAGATGAGATGAGAGAGAGAGAGAGCGGAGATGAGAGAGAGGAGAGATGAGAGAGAGGAGATGAGAGAGGGAGAGGAGATGAGAGAGAGAGGAGAGATGAGAGAGAGAGAGGGGAGATGAGAGAGAGAGAGGGGAGATGAGTTGAGAGAGGAGACGAGAGAGAGAGCGAGAGAGTGGAGATGAGAGAGAAAGAGGAGTTGAGAGAGAGAGAGAGAGGAGATGAGAGAGAGAGGAGAGATGAGATGAGAGAGAGAGCGAGCGGAGATGAGAGAGAGAGGAGATGAGAGAGAGAGGAGAGATGAGAGAGAGAGAGAGGAGATGAGAGAGAGCAGAGATGAGAGAGAGAGCGGAGATGAGAGAGAGAGGAGAGATGAGATGAGAGAGAGAGAGCGGAGATGAGAGAGAGAGAGAGAGGAGATGAGAGAGAGAGGAGAGATGAGAGAGAGAGAGAGCGGAGATGAGAGAGAGGAGAGATGAGAGAGGGGAGATGATGAGAGAGAGAGAGAGGAGAAATGAGAGAGAGAGAGAGGCGAGATGAGAGAGAGAGAGAGGAGAAATGAGAGAGAGAGGGAGGCGAGATGAGAGAGAGAGAGAGGAGAAATGAGAGAGAGAGAGAGGCGAGATGAGAGGGAGAGAGGAGTTGAAAGAGAGAGAGAGAGGAGAGCGAGAGAGAGAGAGAGGAATGAGAGAGAGAGAGAGAGAGAGACGAGACGCGAGAGAGAGAGAGAGAGAGGAGATGAGAGAGAGAGAGAGCGAGAAGAGAGGAGAGATGAGAGAGAGAGGAGAAATGAGAGAGAGAGGAGATGAGAGAGAGAGGAGTTGAGAGAGAGAGAGAAGAGACGAGATAGAGAGAGAGAGAGGAGATGAGAGAGAGAGAGAGAGAGAGGAGATGAGAGAGGAGATGAGAGAGAGAGATGAGAGAGAGAGGAGATGAGAGAGAGAGAAAGAGAGATGAGAGAGAGAGAGGAGATGAGAGAGAGAGATGAGAGAGAGAGAGAGGAGATGAGAGGGAGAGAAAGAGAGATGAGAGAGAGAGGAGATGAGAGCGAGAGAGGAGATGAGAGCGAGAGAGAGCGGAGATGAGAGAGAGAGAGGAGAAGAGAGAGAGATGGGAGAAAGAGAAAAAGGCGAGAGAGTCCAGAAGAGAGAGGAGAGGTGAGATGAAAAAATGTTGAACAATTGAAAGAGAGAGATAACGACGAGAAGGGAGATTTATTTAATTCTAACGTTCCATATTGGATTCAGGTCCAGGTCCGAGACACGAAGGATATGCACTATGGTATCCCAATATTTTGAAGTTAAATATTCTTGAATAGAAGAACACCGTAATACTAATCACTGAAATATCAGTGAAGGAATCGTAAGCCACCATGACAAAAAGCAATAAAAGTCATGCTTTTTTTATTCGTACCTGGGGTGTGGGTGTTGCTGACTGGGCCAGTATTTATTACCCTTCTCTAATTTGCCTTGAGGGGTCAGTTTATAGTCAACCACATCACTGTGGGCAAAATAATTTATTGTCACAAGTAGGCTTACTGTGAGGAGTTACTGTGAAAATCCCCTAGTCGCCACATTCCGGCGCCTGTTCGGGTACACAGAGGGAGAATTCAGAATGTCTTTCGGGACTTGTGGGAGGAAACCGGAGCACCCGGAGGAATCGCACACAGACACGGGGAGAACGTGCAGACTCCGCACAGACAGTGACCCAAGCCGGGAATCGAACCCGGGACCCTGGAGCTGCGAAGCAACAGTGCTAACCACTGTGCTACCGTGGAACCGCATGCAAGCCAGGCCAGGTAAGGACGGCAGATTTCCTTCCTAAAGGGCATTTGCGAACAGTTGGGTTTTTGCGACAATTGTCATCATGAGACTTGTAATTCCAGATTTCTTACTGAATTCGAATTTCACCATGTGCAGGGGCGGGATTTGGACCCAGGTCCCCAGAGCATTACATTGGGTCTCTGGTTTACTAGTCTTGTGGCAATACCACTATGCCGCCGTCATCTCCCTTCATTCTCTATACAACAAGGCACTGCTTGTGGGAGCTAGCAGGGGCTATGTACAGTTGACAAAGTCTCCCATCCATTGACTCCATCTACACCACCCGCTGCCTGGGGAAAGCGGGCAGCTTAATCAAAGACCCCTCCCACCCGGCTTACTCACTCTTCCAACTTCTTCCATCGGGCAGGAGATACAGAAGTCTGAGAACACGCACGAACAGACTCAAAAACAGCTTCTTCCCCGCTGTTACCTAGACGACCCTCATATGAACTGACCTGATTAACACTACACCCCTGTATGCTTCACCCGATGCCGGTGTCTATGTATTTACATCGTGGGCGAGATTCTCCGACCCCGCCGCCGGGTCGGAGAATCGCCGGGGGCTGACGTGAATCCCGCCCCCCGCTGGTTGCCGAATTCTCCGGCACCGGAGATTCGGCGGGGGCGGGAATCGCGCAGCGCCGGTTGGCGGCCCCCCCCCCACCCCTCGGCGATTCTCCGGCCCAGATGGGCCGAAGTCCCGCTGCTAGAATGCCTGTCCCGCCGGCGTGGATTAAACCACCTCACTTACCGGCGGGACAAGGTGGCACGGGTGGGCTCCGGGGGTCCTGGGTGGGGCGCGGGGCGATCTGGCCCCGGGGGGGTGCCCCCACGGTGGCCTGGCCCGCGATCGGGGCCCACCGATCCGCGGGCGGGCCTGTGCCGTGGGGGCACTCTTTTCCTTCTGCCTTCGCCACGGTCTCCACCATGGCGGAGGCGGAAGAGACTCCCTCCACTGCGCATGCACGGGGATGCCGTGAGCGGCCGCTAACGCTCCCGCGCATGCGCCGGCCGGCAATGTCATTTCCGCGCCAGCTGGCGGGGCACCAAAGGCCTTTCCTGCCAGCTGGTGGGGCGGAAATCAGTCCGGCGCGGGCCTAGCCCCTTAAGGTTAGGGCTCGGCCCGCTCAAGATGCGGAGGATTCCGCACCTTTGGGGTGGCGCGATGCCCGACTGATTTGCGCCGTTTTTGGCGCCGGTCGGCGGACATCGCGCCGATTATGGAGGAATTTTGCCCGTGTACCTTGTGTTGCCCTATTATGTATTTTCTTTTCTTTTCACGTGCTAAATGATCTGTTTGAGCTGCTCGCAGAATAATACTTGTAACTGGACCTTGGAACACCTGACAATAAACAAATCCGAATCCAAGTGAAAAGAAAAGCTAAAGAATCGAACCGGGGGGGTGGAGGTGGGGTGAGGGGGGTGGGGGTGGGGGGGGGAATGGGTTGTGCCGATGCCTGTTGGGCCAATGCGAAGTCTCCCTCCCGGTAAAGGAGAACCCAACAGGGATAAGGCTCAGAGTGGTCAGTCAGCTTATTATCCATGGAGTTTTTTTCAGGAATGAACAGGGAGCATAAACAGCGAGGGGACATGAAAAAGCCTTTTCAGCACATGAAGGCTCATCAGTCTAATACTCCCACCATCTGAATTTCATGTTGTGATAATCAGGCGATCTTGCAGCAAAGAACCCAAAGGCAAAGATGGCAATTTAATAAGGTTTATCATCTCACGGAAAATATGACTGATGTAGTTAATTAGTCACTTCCCCCCCAGTGAAGCCAATTTGCTTCTTTTGAATAATACGTCTACGATGGTAACCTCTGCGCTTCGCGTACAAAAGAGTAGAACTTACATCTGTAGGACCCCTTATGGCACAGCTCTCAAAGTGTCCCGGAGCACCCCACATAGCTGCTGTTGGCACGGCTACGCCAGGCAAGCCATTTTGTGCACAGGAAAATTCCCGTGAATGCGGCTCATCGAACTGTGGGCCTGCAAATGTTACTGAGCCCCGGTGTGAGGCAATGCCTCCCTCTCTACGCACCATCGTACTCTGAGCACCACTTAATTCACAATCACACCTTTTTTAATATAACAATCTTTATTGCCACAAGTCGGCTTACATTGACGCTGCAATGGAGTGACTGTGAAAATCCCCTCGTCGCCACATTCCGGCGCCTGCTCGGGCGCACGGAGGGAGAATTCAGAATGTCCGATTCACCCAACAAGCACGTCTTTCGGGGACTTGTGGGAGGAAACCAGGGCACCCGGAGGAAACCCACGCAGACACGGAGGAGAACGTGCAGACTCCGCACAGACAGTGACCCAAGCCGGGAATCGAACCGGGACCCTAGCGCTGTGAAGTGCTAACCGCTGTGCTACCGTGCCGCATAATGGTAACCCAGTTGACGAGAGCGTAGCCTGACCCACATTGTGGGATCAGGCTTCATCAATGTTCAGCTTCCCGTGACAATCTTACTTCACCTGCACTATTCCACAATCCCTGCACGTGAGTCCTTTGTCAGCGGGGTAACATCTTTTACCTTCAGGGGACCAGAAGGTTGTGGGTTTGAGACCTGCCTCCGATTTGAGCGCATATCTAGGTTAACGCTCTAATGAGCAACAGCGAGACTGCTCCACTTTCAGAGAGGCAGAGATTTTCAGGATGAAAGTGGATGAAATATTAAATCCAGATCCTGTCTGCCTTCTCTGAGGAATGATAAATATCCCATGATACTGGCTGAAAGACAGCGACCTTCTGGCCAACACCCCTCTCTCAACCAATACCACCCCAATGTACTGGCCCCGAGCGAAGTCCTTTCGAAAACTCTCCTCAAAAACGATCAAAATTAGTTCAAAGAAACCAACTGATCTTTGTTACGTTCTGGCGTTTATTCTCTGACACTATGGGCTCGATGTTAACTCTGCTCGGAGGGCTGGCTTTGGAATTAGCTCAAGTGGGGCTGCATGATTCACTGAAATGGAAGGAAGGGATTTCATGGGCGAGATTCTCCACTCCCGCGCCGGTTGGGAGAATCGCCTGGCCCGCCAAGATTTCCCGGGACGCCGGTCCGACGCCCTCCCGCGACGGGCACGGCCCAGTCGAGTTCCGTGGGCCGCAGAATCGCCGGAGACACCCAAAATGGCGATTCTCCGGCAACCCCGCTATTCTCAGGCCCGGATTGGCCGAGCGGCCAGGCCAAAACGGCGGGTTCCCCCCGGCGCCGTCCACACCTGGTCGCTGCTGTCGGGAACAGCGCGGGAACGCTGAGGGGGGGGGGGGTGGCCTGCGGGGGGGAGGGGGGGGATCCTGCACCAGGGGTTACCTCAAATGTGGCATGGCCCACGATCGGTGCCCACCGATCGTCGGGCCCGTCCTCTCTGAAGGAGGACCTCCTTCCTTCCGCGACCCCGCAAGATCCGTCCCCCATCTTCTTGCGGGGCGGACTTAGAGAGGACGACAACCATGCATGCGCGGGTTGGCGCCGGCCAACCCGCGGACGCCAGTTATGCGGCGCCGGCCGCGTCATCTATGCGCCGCCGGCTTTACACGGCGACAAGGCCTGGCGCGTGTAGATGACACGGCCCCGATCCTAGCCCATTGTCGGGGCCCATTTCGCGCCGTCGTGAACCTCGACGGCGTTCACGACGGCGTGGGCACTTGGGCGCGGGAGTGGAGAATCCCGCCCATAGATTTCATAGAATTTTCAGTGCAGAAGGAGGCCATTCGGCCCATCGAGTCTGCACCGGCCCTTGGAAAGAGCACCCTACCCAAGCCCACACCTCCACCCTATCCCCATCACCCTGTAACCCCACCCAACACTAAGGGCAATTTTGGACACTAAGGTCAAGTTTATCATGGCCAATCCACCTAACCTGCACATCTTTGGACTGTGGGAGGAAACCGGAGCACCCGGAGGAAACCCACGCACACACGGGGAGGATGTGCAGACTCCGCACAGACAGTGACCCAAGCCGGAATTGAACCCGGGACCCTGGAGCTGTGAAGCAATTGTGCTAACCACTGTGCTACAGTGCGACCCCTAACCACGTTTGTCCAGCGCCGCCTTCAATGTTAAGAAGCCCCAAAGTGCTCTACAGCCAGTGAAATCCTTCCGACGCACAGGGGGCGGATTTCGATCCGCGTTTGCCGTCCGGGGGGGAACGGCGATGCTGCTGGAAAATCCCGAGAGGATCGGGAAACGCGATTCTCTCCGGGGAGATCGCGTTTCCTTATTTTCCACGCCCCTTGCCGCTGATGTCACGAGTTTCACGCCCACGGCAGGGCAGAACCTAATTTCAATGGATTTAAATATGTTTGAGTGTAATTAGACAGCCCCCCCCCCCCTCTCACATGACCCCCCCTCTCACTGAATATCCATTCGTCAATCCGGCCAGGTTCACAACAACTTTGCAAAGACGCAATTCGGTAGAGAGGACCCTTCCGGAGTTGCAGAGATAAGTACAGCCCGCAAGGAGAGGATATGTGGCCTAAGCATTGCCCGGGCACTGTCCCCTGGCAGGGTGGCATTAGCGGGTTGGCTAATGGGGGGGGGGGGGGGGGGGGGGGGGGGGGGGAGAGCGGGGGGTACATCCACCATGGGGGAGTGGGGGGAGGGAATGCCCAACGATTCTGGGGGAGTGAGATACCGATGATCGTGGCAGGGGCCGGGAGAGGGGCGGGTGGGGTTCGGTCAATGTTCAGTTCCTGGCAGCCAATGGCGCACAGCAAGATCCCGTAAACCCCAGTGCAGTAGCGATCCACTGATCCGTTCTTGACGGCGATCGAAGGACACACGTCACAGAAGGCACGCGAGGCCCATAGGTAGCCCATGCTGGCTTTCTGCAAAATAGCAATTCCGCTCGTCTCATTCCTTCCCCCCCCCCATCCCCCCACAAATCTTTTCCCTCGAGGGAAAGTCACGATGGGATCTGCCTCCGCCGCACTCTCAAAAAAGCATATTGCTGATCCTCACTGTTTGTAAAAGATCCTTAACGCGCACACCCACGGTGGGAACCTGCACTCTCTACCAGCCGCACTTGCAACTTCAAAAAAGAAAAAGGCGGCACAGCAAGCGATAAAAACAGGCAAGTTCACAACTCCCACGCTGGTACTGCTGCTTCATAACACAGGACAAGGCATCCATAGGTGGGCCGACAAGACAGAACACGAGAGGAGAAGACATAAATCGAAAAAAAAAGCGCGCACCTTTTGAGGCAGTTGAAAGATGATTTCCAGCATCCCGAGGACCACACAAAGTCGGGTTACCATGACTGTAAGATTCCCCCGACAGTTGTTTTGACGTGTACGGGCGACGCACAGAGATTGTTTTCCCCCGTTTAGAGAATTCTACGCTATGAACTCGACAGATGTGGGCCCTCTTTTGAATTCATCATTAGATTCTGTCGTTAAATGCCACGAGCTTTTTCACATGGTTGCTATTCATTCCCTGAGAGCCTCTTTTAATTTACAATGCGGTGATTGAATGGCTATGGCCCTGCCCCTGCAGGAGTGCTCATTATCCGACAGCATGGTGTCCTGGCTAACTGCACAGCTGATCAAAATTCAGACCGTACGACTGTGCAGCACAGAGGCGGACGATGAACCGTGACAGGAGCTGACTTGACGGGGCTGCTGGAGAAAACATCCGCAGCGCTACTGCAAATTTCACAAATGTGCCCTGCTCGGTAAACGTACGACTTTCGTGCCCAGCTGGTTATACATCAAAGCGGCGTCTGTTCACCCTTCACCCGTTGTCGAGCACTCTGCCCAGATGCCTCCTGCTACCGTCGACTGAGTGCGAAGGAGAGCGGGCCCACTGGCATCCTCAACCTCTCATCCTGTAATGGGCCAGGGTTTGGAAAACTCCAAAGTATATCAAGGATGACCCACAACTGTTTATTGATTTTAGTTACGATGAGGATAAGAGCCTGTCTTTCAGATGTTATTCATCAGAGTTCTTAGGCCCTTTTAATCAAAAAAATAAACTTTATTCTACGAATTTAGTTTTTATAAACACACACACAGTAAGAATTATTATCAACTACAAACATAAAGACCCCACACAGCTACAGTACTCTATGTATAACCCTTAATACATTCCCCCTTTAACTGTTCCAATTCAATAACAAGATCGCATAAACCAAAAAACCCTTTTTTACCAAAAACAGCAGGGAACTATAATCATGGGGTCTCTTCCTTAGAATAACTCATTAAAATTGAAAATTGAGAGACAGGCAAGATACTTCTCTGAGTCTACAGCAGCCAAATGTGAAAACGAAAGTAAAAACTCACCGAGCCACAAACCAGCTCCAACTCAAAAGCAAAAGTAAAATCAACTAGCAGAGCCACAGCCCCAGCTCCACCTAGGCAATGACATCGCCGAAGCCTTGTGATAAGGCAACAACATTTCTTAAAGGGACACTGCCATGACAATCCCGGAGATGCCCGCTCGATCGCTCTCTCCTCGTGTGCAGAGAAAGATGCCCCAGGCTGTTTTCGGAGGGCGATGAACGACGAGTGTAGAGTGAGCAGGGAGAGCGGGGCGGAGGGACGCTCACGGGGTCGGACGCTTGGGGTGACTTTTGCAGATGGGGGGTGGCTGGGGTTGGCGATGAAGAAGAGGAGGCGGTGCTGGGAAGGAGAGCTTCAGCCGAGGGCCCCGGGGCAAAGCAGCTGAAGGGACGAGCTGACGGGTTAGATTATTTCTTTACTTCCTCCCTCAGTGGCCCAAGCCAAGATTAGAGCTTTCTGTGGGAGGCAGTGGTAAAGCAGCTATGCCTATAGAATGCCGACATAGCGTTGTAACCTTCTTGCAGCACACGGGGCTGGCTTGATTGTTTCTGCCGTCTTGCTCGAGGAGTAATAATAATAATAATCTTTATTGTCACATTAACACTGCAATGAAGTTACTGTGGCAAATCCCCTCGTCGCCCACATTCCGGCGCCTGTTCGGGTACACGGAGGGAGAATTCAGAATGTCCAATTCACCCAACAAGCATGTCTTTCGGGACTTGTGGGAGGAAACCGGAGCACCCGGAGGAAACCCCCGCAGACAAGGGGGAGAACGTGCAGACTTGGCACGGACAGTGACCCAAGCCGGGAATCGAACCCGGGACCCTGGCGCTGTGAAGCAGCGGTGCTAACCACTGTGCTACCGTGCCGCCCCAATTCTTCTTATCCGACTCTTCTGAAAGCCAGGATTGAATCTGTCTCCAGCACAATCTCAGGAGGAAGGGCAAAAATTAGGAAAGAGG
The DNA here is from genome assembly GCF_047496885.1 of Scyliorhinus torazame. Lineage (NCBI taxonomy): Eukaryota > Metazoa > Chordata > Chondrichthyes > Carcharhiniformes > Scyliorhinidae > Scyliorhinus > Scyliorhinus torazame. The sequence continues at coordinate 12,085,301 of NC_092730.1, read as the reverse complement.
ACATAGTAAAGGCTGCAGCTCTCATCTCTAAAAGGGTTGCGAGTAGCTCAAGGGGTCGAAGGTGAGAAGCACGTTTTGGAGAGGGACAATGAAGTGGCTGGTGCAAGACAAGGGGGAAAAGTGAATCTCTAATGGCTCTGTGGCTGATGCGTAAACGCTGCTGTTACAGGTTAGAAGGAGGCGGAGAACACCAGGGAAGGAGCCATTGGCTGCAGTGGCACTGACCGTGTGGAAGGATGTGGCTTTGAGTGGGACCTCCATTACCGCAATGATGCCCTTGCAATGTCAGAGGAGGTTTACCAACCTCACTAAGTTGGCAAAACTAAAGAGCTGATCATTGAGTTCAGGAAGCAAAGTATTGGACACACAAAATTAAGCATTGGTAAACCAATTAAACATAATTACTTAATTATAATTTAGAGGGGTATCTAAGCCAGAGATCGGAGAGTACTGTATTTAGCTTTCACATTTATAGTAGAAAATCTAGTGCTAGGAAACATATAGTTAACAGTAACTTTTAAAAAAACTTTTAAATTTAATTTACTAATTAATTGACGCAATGTCAGTTAGAGGGGTGCAGTGCTCTGACTGTGAGATGTGGCAGGTCCGGGAGGCTTCCAGCATCATGGATGGCTTCATCTGCAGAAAGTGCACCCACTGGAGCTCCTCAACAGACCGCATGGTTCGGTGGGAAGCAGCAGTTGGATGCACTTAGGAGCATGCAGGTGGCGGAAAGCGTCATAGATCGTAGTTATATAAATGTGGTCACACCCAAGGTGCAGGCAGAGAAATGGGTGACACCAGAAAGGGCAGGCAGTCAGTGCAGGAATCCCCTGTGGTTGTCCACCTCTCGAACAGGTATCTGATAGCCTATCAGGGAAAACAGCAGCAGCCAGAGCAGTGGCACCATGGCTGGCTCTGATGTTCAGAATGGAGGGTCAAAGCGCAGAAGAGCAATAGTCATAGGGGACTCTATAGTCGGGGGCACAGATAGGTGCTCTGTGGACGTGAAAGAGACTCCAGGATGGAATGTTGCCTCCCTGGTGCCAGGGTCCAGGATGTCTCCGAACGGGTAGGAGGGCATCCTGAAGGGGGAGGGCAAACAGGCAGAGGTCATTGTACATATTGGTACTAACGACATAGGCAGGAAGGGGTATGAGGTCCTGCAGCAGGAGTTCAGGGAGCTAGGCAGAAAGTTAAAAGACAGGACCTCTAGGGTTATAATCTCGGGATTGCTCCCTGTGCCACGTGCCAGTGAGGCTAGAAATAGGAAGATAGAGCAGCTAAACATGTGGCTAAACAGCTGGTTGTAGGAGGGAGGGTTTCCGTTATCTGGACCACTGGGAGCTCTTCCGGGGCAGGTGTGACCTATATAAGAAGGACGGGTTGCATCTAAACTGGAGAGGCATAAATATCCTGGCCGCGAGGTTTGCTAATGTCACACGGGAGGGTTTAAACTAGTATGGCAGGGGGGTGGGCACGGGAGGGTTTAAACTAGTATGGCAGGGGGGTGGGCACGGGAGCAATAGGTCAGAAGGTGAGAGAATTGAGGGATAACTAGGGAATAGGGCCAGTATGGCTCTGAGGCAGAGCAGGCAGGGAGAAGTTGCTGAACACAGCGGGTCTGGTGGCCTGAAGTGCATATGTTTTAATGCAAGAAGTATTACGGGTAAGGCAGATGAACTTAGAGCTTGGATTAGTACTTGGAACTATGATGTTGTTGCCATTACAGAGACCTGGTTGAGGGAAGGGCAGGATTGGCAGCTAAACGTTACAGGATTTAGATGTTTCAGGCGGGATAGAGGGGGATGTAAAAGGGGTGGCGGAGTTGCGCTACAGGTTAGGGAGAATATCACAGCTGTACTAAGGGAGGACACCTCAGAGGGCAGTGAGGCTATATGGGTAGAGATCAGGAACAAGAAGGGTGCAGTCACAATGTTGGGGGTTTACTACAGGCCTCCCAACAGCCAGCGGGAGATAGAGGAGCAGGTAGGTAGAGAGATTTTGGAAAAGAGTAAAAACAACAGGGTTATTGTGATGGGAGACTTCAACTTCCCCAATATTGACTGGGACTCACTTAGTGCCAGGGGCTTAGACGGGGCAGAGTTTGTAAGGAGCATCCAGGAGGGCTTATGAAAACAATATGTAGACAGCCCAACTAGGGAAGGGGCTGTACTGGACCTGGTATTGGGGAATGAGCCCGGCCAGGTGGTAGAAGTTTCAGTAGGGGAGCATTTCGGGAACAGTGACCACAATTCAGTAAGTTTTAAAGTGCTGGTGGGCAAGGATAAGAGTGGTCCTAGGGTGAATGCGCTAAATTGGGGGAAGGCTAATTATAACAATATTAGGCGGGAACTGAAGAACATAGATTGGGGGCGGATGTTTGAGGGTAAATCAACATCTGACATGTGGGAGGCTTTCAAGTGTCAGTTGAAAGGAATTCAGGACTGGCATGTTCCTATGATGAAGAAGGATAAATACGGCAATTTTCGGGAACCTTGGATAACGAGAGATATTGTAGGCCTCGTCAAAAAGAAAAAGGAGGCATTTGTCAGGGCTGAAAGGCTGGGAACAGACGAAGCCTGTGTGGAATATAAGGAAAGTAGGAAGGAACTTAAGTAAGGAGTCAGGAGGGCTAGAAGGGGTCATGAAAGGTCATTGGCAAATAGGGTTAAGGAAAATCCCAAGGCTTTTTACACGTACATAAAAAGCAAGAGGGTAGCCAGGGAAAGGGTTGGACCACTGAAGGATAAGCAAGGGAAACTATGTGTGGAGCCAGAGGAAATGGGCAAGGTACTAAATGAATACTTTGCATCAGTATTCACCAAAGAGAAGGAATTGGTGGATGTTGAGCCTGGAGAAGGGTGTGTAGATAGCCTGGGTCACATTGAGATCCAAAAAGACGAGGTGTTGGGCGTCTTGAAAAATATTAAGGTAGATAAGTCCCCAGGGCCTGATGGGACCTACCCCAGAATACTGAAGGAGGCTAGAGAGGAAATTGCTGAGGCCTTGACAGAAATCTTTGGATCCTCACTGTCTTCAGGTGATGTCCCGGAGGACTGGAGAATAGCCAATGTTGTTCCTCTGTTTAAGAAGGGTAGCAAGGATAATCTAGGGAACTACAGGACGGTGAGCCTTACGTCAGTGGTAGGGAAATTACTGGAGAGAATTCTTCGAGACAGAATCTACTTGGAAGCAAATGGACGTATTAGTGAGAGGCAGCATGATTTTGTGAAGGGGATGTCGTGTCTCACTAACATGATAGAGTTTTCCCGAAGAGGTCACAAAGATGATTGATGCAGGCAAGGCAGTAGATGTTGTCTATATGGACTTCAGTAAGGCCTTTGACAAGGTCCCTCATGGTAGACTAGTACAAAAGGTGAAGTCACACGGGATCAGGGGTGAGCTGGCAAGGTGGATACAGAACTGGCTAGGTCATAGAAGGCAGAGGGTAGCAATGGAAGGATGCTTTTCTAATTGGAGGGCTGTGACCAGTGGTTTTCCGCAGGGATCAGTGCTGGGACCTTTGCTGTTTGTAGTATATATAAATGATTTGGAGGAAAATGTAACTGGTCTGATTAGTAAGTTTGCAGACGCCACAAAGGTTGGTGGAATTGCGGAAAACGATGAGGACTGTTAGAGGATACAACAGGATTTAGATTGTTTGGAGACTTGGGCGGAGAGATGGCAGATGGAGTTTAATCTGGACAAATGTGAGGTAATGCATTTTGGAAGGCCTAATGCAGATAGGGAATATACAGTGAATGGTAGAACCCTCAAGAGTATTGAAAGTCAGAGAGATCTAGGTGTACAGGTACACAGGTCACTGAAAGGGGCAACACAGGTGGAGAAGGTAGTCAAGAAGGCATACGGCATGCTTGCCTTCATTGGCCGGGGCATTGAGTATAAGAATTGACAAGTCATGTTGCAGCTGTATAGAACCTTAGTTAGGCCACACTTGGAGTATAGTGTTCAATTCTGGTCGCCACACTATCAGAAGGATGTGGAGGCTTTAGAGAGGGTGCAGAAGAGATTTACCGGAATGTTACCTGGTATGGAGGGCATTAGCTATGAGGAGCGGTTGAATAAACTCGGTTTGTTCTCGCTGGAATGACGGAGGTTGAGGGGCGACCTGATAGAGGTCCACAAAATTATGAGGGGCATAGACAGAGTGGATAGTCAGAGGCTTTTCCCCAGGGTAGAGGGGTCAATTGCTAGGGGGCATAGGTTTAAGGTGAGAAGGGCAAGGTTTAGAGGAGATGTACGAGGCAAGTTTTTTACACAGAGGGTAGTGGGTGCCTGGAACTCGCTGCCGGAGGAGGTGGTGGAAGCAGGGACGATAGTGACGTTTAAGGGGCATCTTGACAAATACATGAATAGTATGGGAATAGAGGGATACGGATCCAGGAAGTCTAGAAGATTGTAATTTAGTCGGGCAGCATGGTCGGCACAGGCTTGGAGGGCCAAAGGGCCTGTTCCTCTGCTGTACTTTTCTTTGTTCTTTGTTCTTTGTACACCCCTGTCAGCACCAACAGGGCCGAGGTGGGGATGGTTAGCAGTTTCAAATTCCTAGGGGTCCACATCACCAACAATTTGTCCTGGTCCACCCACGTAGACGCTACCACCAAGAAAGCACAACAGCGCCTATACTTCTACAGGAAACTAAGGAAATTCGGCATGTCCACATTAACTCTTACCAACTTTTACAGATGCACCATAGAAAGCAGCCTATCGGGCTGCATCACAGCCTGGGTATGGCAACTGCTCGGCCCAGGACCGCAAGAAACTTCAGAGAGTCGTGAACACCGCCCAGTTCATCGCACGAACCCGCCTCCCATCCATTGACTCCACCTACACCTCCCGCTGCCTGGGGAAAGCGGGCAGCATCATCAAAAATCCCTCCCACCCGGCTTACTCACTGTTCCAACTACTTCCATCGGGCAGGAGATACAGAAGTCTGAGAACGCGCACAAACAGACTCAAAAACAGCTTCTTCCCCGCTGTCACCAAACTCCTAAACGACCCTCTTATAGACTGACCTGATTAACACTACACCCTGTATGCTTCACCCGATGCCGGTGTCTATGTCTTTACATTGTGGACCTTGTGTTGCTCTATTATGTATTTTCTTTCATGTACTAAATGATCTGTTGAGCTGCTCGCAGGAAAATACTGTTCACTGTACCTCGGTACACGTGACAATAAACAAATCCAGTCCATCCAAGTGTGCTCTCCAATAAATAAAAAGGCAGATGTGAGGATCACATGAATAGTCACTGGCACTGTAGCCAAGCAATGCCCTTTGGAGTCATCACGTGTTCTTTGTCCCTGATGCGCTTGGTAGCTCCCATGTCATGTTTCTCATACCCTGTAATGTACGCCAGCACACTGAAGTCTCCAATCCTCCTTGCCCTCTTCCACTTAACATTAGCACCAGCCATTTCACAAAGCCTTGAGGTCGTGACAGTCAAATCTGGCGATTGCAACAGCCAATTAACACTGTGCGCATCTCCTGCAGGAGCGGACTGCACAAAATGCCAGGCAATGCGAGCATCTGACACTTGACAACGCTTGAAGAGCAATAATTGGCTTCAACTCTGCTCTGATAGTTGGAAAGTAAGAAGTCTTACAACGCCAGGTTAAAGTCCAACAGGGTTGTTTCGAATCACTAGCTTTCGGAGCGCTGCTCCTTCCTCAGGTGAGTGAAGAGGTGGGTTCCACAAACACATATGTAGTGGAAACACGTCGACGCATCCACTCTATCCAGGCCAAAGCTACCCTTGATTAGGCTGGAACGGTAAAGGAAATGGATGCGGACCAAGATATTTTAAAATGACCCCTCCTGGGTGTGTGGTGGCCAAGAGGCATCACATACTGACAGTCAATATGGCAGTGACATCAAATCACAATTGGTGGGAGTGTACGTACCGCGGTGCGCAAGGCACCACAATTATTCGTGAGCGGGCTGGAAGCATTGTACCAGTGAATAAACAACTTGCAATGATATCGAGCACCTTTCGCATAAGGGCACCCCGAAGCAATTTACAGTCAATAAAGCACTTTTGAAGTGTCATTATTGTTGTAGTGTTGTAAATGCAGCAGACAATTTGCAGAGAGCACGGTTCCACAAACAGCAATGTGATAAACCACCAGATAATCTGTTTCAATGAATAGCGATCGAGGGATTGGCCAGGACACCAGGGACAATCTCAGTTATTCTTCTTGGAAATAGGGGTGTTGTTTCTTTTAACCTGGGATTTGGGATTCTCCCTGATTGGGACGATGTCCCCACGCCGGCGGAAAAACGGTGGCGTTTTACTCCAAAGATTCCTGTAAAAAAGATGAACTAATTCAATGCCCTGCAGGGGGCGAGCAAGGACCCGGAGTAAATCTCGCAGCTTTAGCTGCGGATACGGGCCCCCGCACTTCCGGTTCGGAGTCCGCGCATGCGCAGACCGGCGACCGTGCTCCATGGCGGATCCGGACCGCGGAGCCAGACGCAAGGATGAGACCCCCCCCCCCCCCCAATCGGCCGTGTGCCTGAGCATCTAACCGCGCGGATCTGATCTCCGGCCGCCTATAAGGCCCCCCCCCCCCCCCCGCGCCGGTGTCCGATCCCCCCCGCCCCCCCACCAGGGCGCACGCCAGCAGGTTAGTCCCACTCCGTCGGGAACTTGGCTGGACGGGAGCAGAGGATTGCCGGGCGGGCCTTTGTCAATGAGCCCCCAGCCGCGCGGGCGCACTCCGCGATCACGCCGATTCCCGGGTCCCGGAGAATCGTCAGTCCGGCGACGGGCCCGGTTTTGGCGGGAAAGTGGATTCTCCGCCCCCCCCCCCCCCCCCCCCCGCACCGCCCGTGATTTGGGGGGCGGGGCTGCAGAGAATCCAGCCACTCGCCTTTCAATTCCGTGCGTTCTTTAAGTGCAACATCATGCTCATCAATAATTGAAGCTCCGATTATTGCTGCGCCGAAGTTTAATTTGGAGCTGCGCCCTTACTTAACCATCCACATTGCCCAAAATGCTGGAAGAATGTTTTATTCACTCGCACTTACTGCCGAAGCCTCTCCAATTCTGGGCATGCTTGAAGGAGGAAAAAGGAAATCAAATATGCAAGACCATTGCTGGGGTTTATTCCACCGAGGGGGAGCTCAGCTGTAGCCGAGCGTAAAAGTCTGTCATTGAAATTGTTTACATTAAAAATTAAACGTGCATCATTAAGGAATATTTTCTGACACAGAAGGTAAACAAAAGATGGTCTCTGAATTATGGAATAGCCTGAATCCCTGGGGACGCTTTGCGGCATGTGGAACACACTGGAGATGAAGGGAAATGATCGGCAGCGACGCAGCCCACAGGGAAACACACGACTTGGGCCTGCAAAGAAAACGAGCATGAATGTGCCTGCGGGGGAATTGGGCCTTGTTCTTGGTCGGAACACCATCCTAAGAATTGTGGGAGCTGGTTGGAGTCCAAATCAGAGCGAAAGAATGAATGTCTGCTCCCTCTTTGTTGGCTGTACTGAGAGGCCCGAGTGAAAATTAAACTGGCCTTGGCCTAGTAACCTGGTGTAAAATTGTTAGCCTAACTAACCGTGGCTCCGGCGGGGTTGGGGGGGGGGGGGGTCGGAGTGGTGTGTGTGAAATTGTCACTTGGGGGGGGGGGGGGGGGGGGGTCGGAGTGGTGTGTGTGAAATTGTCACTTGGGGGGGGGGGGGGGGTCGGAGTGGTGTGTGTGAAATTGTCACTTTCGCATCGGGGACAGATGGTTCGGAGTTCAAATCCGGGCTTTCATAATATGCACTCATGCACATCATGAGGCAAAGACAGGCAGTGACAGACACCCAGGTGAGCCAATAAACACACAGGACAGAACACAGCCAATCACCAGACAGAACACTCGAGGGGGGCTTCCTACTATAAAACACACGAGGCACCAGCACTCCGCCTCTTTCCACTGGTGACAACTGTAGTGACAGTCAGGGTGTATATATCAGTTAGCACCTTCTACACGTGGCTCAGAGCTAGTCTGGTCTAGTTAGTTAGAGTTAGCACACTTAGAGTAGTAGAGTGTTAACCCACAGCCAGCTGTGTGCACTGTTACAGAAGTTCAATAAATCGTATTGAACCAACGTCTAAGTTTGGAGTCTGCTTTCCAGGCCAACTGCATCCAGTTGCAGCCCGTGTTAACCCAGGGAGAATAACACGACACGGGTGAGAGACTTGGGCACAAAATCTAGGCTGAAGGAATGCTGCCCTGTTGCTTGTGCCTTCTTTCAAATGGGCTGTTGCACCAAGACGCCATATAAGACCATAAGACATAGGAGCAGAATTGGGCCACTCGGCCCATCGAGTCTGCTCCGGCAATCAATCGCGGCTGATATTTTTCTCATCCCCATTCCCAGATCCACACAGGGGTTCCCATGACACTACTCAAAGAGGAGCAGGCGCGTTAGAATCCATAAAATGGCTACAGTGCAGAAGGAGGGCATCCGGCCCATCGACACTCTGATAGGGCACCTCACCGAGACTCCCCCCCCCCCACCTTACCCCCGTAGCCCCGCGCGTCGATCATTTCCAAACCACCGAACCTGCCCACATTGGGGGTGAGACCCAAGCAGACACGGGGAGAATGTGCAAACTCCACAACGGACAGCGAACCGCAACACTATTGAACCAACATCACTGAAAGCAGACTGGCCATATTGTTTCACTTTGCGTTTTGTGTGCAAATTGGCGGCAGCTATTCCCAACATGACAACGGCGACGACACTTCCAAAGTGCTCCACCGTCGACGCAGGCAACCTGAGACCTTGGCAGACTCTGTACAGGTGCGAGCCCCCCCCCCCCCTCCCTCCTTCTTTGCAAACCCGGGAGAATAGCCGAGGTGGGAACGGTGAATATCCCCATTCCCGAACGGCAAAATGCGCAGTAGTTCCAGTCACAGAATTGTTACAGTGCAGACGGAGGCCATTCGGCCCATCTGGTCTGTGCCTGCTCTCCCCGTGAGCAATTCACTCGGTGCCTCCTCCCCATAACCCTGCGCGCTCTCCCCTCTCCAGGTGACGCTCCCGTTCCCTTTGAGTGCCTTGATTGAACCTGCCTACCCCCGGCTCTCTCAGGAAGCGCATTCCAGATCCTAACCGCTCGCTGCATGAACAAGTTTCTTCCAAATATTACTTTTGCTTCTTTTGTCAAGTACTTTATATCTCTCGTTGCCGATCCTTTCCCGAGCGGGGATGGTTTCTCTCTATCCACTCTAACTAGCCCCCTCCTGATTCTGATATCTCTCATTCTTTTGTATCTCCAAGAACACAATCTTAAGTTGTCCATTCTATCTTCAAAACTGAAGATCCTCAACCCTGGAACCTTTCCCGTGAATCTTTCCCGCACTCTCTCCAATGCCTTTATGTATTCCTGAAGTGCGGCGCCCAGAACGGGACGCAGTACTCCACCTGAGGCCGAGCTCATGACTTGTACAACCTCTCTGGCCGCGTTGCGCTTGAGCGAGGGAACGACGCAGACGGAGAATCCTGAGAGAGTCCTCCCGCGGGCTTCCCGGCGGCCTCTCCAGGATTCACTCAAGTCCCGCGAGGCGTCAGAATCGGAACGCAGCCCAAAAGGGGCGGGGCCAAATGGCGCTCACTACAGCAGGCCTCAAACCTACTTGAGGCCTACTTACCCTGGATCCACTGGCCTCCCTTGGTTCCCTGGCCTCATCGATCGACAGTTCCAACGCGCCACAGCAAAAAACCGCACCGACCTCCTCAGAAGACAAACATGGGACACAACCGACAGAATACCCTTCGTCGTCCAGTACTTTCCCGGAGCGGAGAAACTACGACATCTTCTTCACAGCCTTCAACACGTCATCGATGAAGATGAACATCTTGCCAAGGTCATCCCCACGCCCCCACTACTTGCCTTCAAACAACCGCGCAACCTCAAACAAACCACTGTTTGCAGCAAACTACCCAGTCTTCAGAACAGTGACCACGACACCACACAACACTGCCATGGCAATCTCTGCAAGACGTGCCAGATCATCGACATGGATACCACCATTACACGTGAGAACACCACCCACCAGGTACGCGGTACATACTCGTGCGACTCGGCCAACGTTGTCTACCTCATACGCTGCAGGAAAGGATGTCCCGAAGCGTGGTACATTGGCGAGACCATGCAGACGCTGCGACAACGAATGAACGGACATCGCGTGACAATCGCCAGGCAGGAATGTTCCCTTCCAGTCGGGGAACACTTCAGCAGTCAAGGGCATTCAGCCTCTGATCTGGACAAGCGTTCTCCAAGGCGGCCTTCAGGACGCGCGACAACGCAGAATCGCCGAGCAGAAACTTATAGCCAAGTTCCGCACACATGAGTGCGGCCTCAACCGGGACCTGGGATTCATGTCGCATTACATTCATCCCCCACCATCTGGCCGACGAAATCCTACCAACTGTCCTGGCTTGACACAATTCACACCTCTTTAACCTGGGGTTACCCCATCTCTGGATCTGTAAAGATTTAATCACCTGCTAATGGTCGCATTCCAAGCATTGTCTGGCATCTTTGAATCTGTCTATATAAATGTTTCTGGAACAGACCTCTTCATTCACCTGAGGAAGGAGCTGCGCTCCGAAAGCTAGTGATTCGAAACAAACCTGTTGGACTTTAACCTGGTGTTGGAAGACTTCGTACTGTGCTCACCCCAGTCCAACGCCGGCATCTCCACAACATGGCTACCTCCCCTCAAGGGGGCGGAGCCAGGGGCAGAGCCCACAAGGGCACCAACATGATACAGTCCGTGTAGTACAGTACAATGGTCCACAGGTGGAGCCCACATGGGCACCAGCGTGATACAGTGTACTACGGTGGTGAGTGGTCAGTACAATACGTTCACCACATGTGCCAAGCCGGAAGGAGCACTGCCCGGGTGCCAGGGTGGCACTGGCAAGAGTCCAGGTCTGAAGGGGGGCAATGCCCATGAAAGGAGGGTGGGGTTTGAAGGGTGGGGGTGTGCAGGGCAGGTAAGTAGGGGCCTCCGGGAGGTTCGGGGGTGACGGGTAATAGTATCAGTAAAGAGAAAAGACGGTTTTCAGTGGTAACCAATTGTCAGAATGCAGTTTTTTTGAGACACTGCCGGCTGCTTTTTACTGTCAGCACTTTCTGCGTCTGTTCCTGGCTCCTGGCCCTTTATCTGAACTAATCCGTGCTCCCTTTCCCTGTTATTGTTTCCAGGATGTCCCAAAGCCACAAAGCACCTCGGATGGCAGCTCACATTACTCATGTCTCACCACGGCGGTTCCTTTCATCCGAGTGAAAAATGAGGTGAAGTATTCCCGCCTGGGGCTGACAATCCGCATTTGGAGCACGAGAGCTCTTCCGAGGTTTACCAGCTGGTAAACGTTCCAGCGAAGCAGAACGTCAAGCGGACCTGCAGCAGGAGCATCTCCGTGGCTCCCCGTGTCTCTCTAACCTGCCTGTCACCAACACAAATCCAGGACCAGACTTTTACGTGGTCTGAGTGTTGCTAACTTGCTGTTGGCTCTTAATGTGGCTCTGTTTAATTACGTTTGCTCAAGAGTCGCCAGGTATCTTTTGACACCGCCACAAGGTTCAAAACCGAACACTGATCAATGACTTGATACACCAGTTAGTAAGTTCAAAAGCAATGCTCATTTATTTACACACCGTCAAATCTACTCATGCATAAAACTCTACAACCTAAACTATCACTGTTACTAAAAGCCTATACTTAGCTTCAGGTGTCCACTCAGTCAGAGGAACAATGGTCGTAGCTCGGTTCTGAGGCTGCTGGGTTGAGCTGTTTACAGGGTAGCAACTAGGAGCGTCATTCTCGTAGCGTGCGTTGACTTGGAACTTACTTGGTCTGGTGTAGCTTTGGCGGGTCTCTCCTCGCTGAGAGCCAAGGCCAAGAGAGCGATTCTCCCTTGGGGAGTCCTTTTTATACCCCAAAAGGGCTTCGCGCGCTTTTGGGCGGGCCTTGAACGTGGCCCCAATTAATTGGGCCGTTTCCCAATCGTCCTTATCGATTTTCCTCCAATAAAGGGGTGGGTTCCCTGGTTGCTGGGCGTGTCCCAGGTGGCTGTTGGTTTGCTTTGTTTTAGTCCCCTCTGGCGCCGGGATGTCTGTCTTAGCACTGTTTACCTAAATGTTGCCTTTTGTTCACCGGGGATGGCTCATTAGTATGTAGATGGTTCTGCAGTACCGGTCCTGTCTGAGAGCCACAGCTCTAATCAACAGACAGACCTTGCACCTGCTTGCTTTTCGGTATTGTCCAATTTTCCCTGCATTCTTTGCAAGTGTCCATTTTGTAATCGGGACGTGGCCATCCCAGATGGCTATATGAGTGAGCGCGCGCCCAACCTGACAGCGCTTGACGGTAGCACAGTGGGTTAGCACTGCTGCCTCGCAGCGCCAGGGTGCCGGGTTCGGTTCCCGGCTCGGGTCACCGTCTGCGCGGAGTCTGCACGCTCTCCCCCCCGTCTCTGCGCGGGTTTCCTCCGGGCGCTCCGGTTTCCTCCCACAAGTCCCCGAAAGACGTGCTTGTTGGGTGAATTGGACATTCTGAATTCTCCCTCCGTGTACCCGAACAGGCGCCGGAGTGTGGTGACTGGGGGATTTTCACAGTAACTTCATTGCAATGTAAGCCTACTTGTGACAATAATAAGGATTATAATTATAAAGCAGCAGAAAGGGACGTTTTAATATCAGCGGCTCAAATAGTCTATCTGGTTTAAAAGGAAAAATAACAAAAATCTGTTATCATAATTATTATTCGTTACTGTAAGCCATTAGAGAGTAGTAAAGAATGAGAATGTGGTATATCTGGATTTCCAGAAAGCTTTTGACAAAGTGCCACACAAAAGGCTGCTGCATAAGATAAAGGTGCATGGCGTTAAGGGTAAAGTAGTAGCATGGTAAAGTAGTTGCATGGATCGAAGATTGGTTAATTAATAGAAAGCAAAGAGTGGGGATTAATGGGTGTTTCTCTGGTTGGCAATCAGTAGTTAGTGGTGTCCCTCAGGGATCAGTGTTGGGCCTACAATTTACATAGATGATTTGGAGTTGGGGACCAAGGGCAATGTGTCCAGGTTTGCAGACGACACTAAGATAAGTGGTAAAGCAAAAAGTGCAGAGGATACTGGAAGTCTGCAAAGGGATTTGGATAGTTTAAGTGAATGGGCTAGGGTCTGGCAGATGGAATACAATGTTGACAAATGTGAGGTTTTCCATTTTGGTAGGAATAACAGCAAAAGGGATTATTATTTAAATGATAAAATATTAAAACATGCTGCTGTGCAGAGAGACCTGGGTGTGCTAGTGCATGAGTCACAACAAATTGGTTTACAGGTGCAACAGGTGATTAAGAAGGCAAATGGAATTTTGTCCTTCATTGCTAGAGGGATGGAGTTTAAGACTAGGGAGGTTATGCTGCAATTGTATAAGGTGTTAGTGAGGCCACACCTGGAGTATTGTGTTCAGTTCTGGTCTCCTGACCTGAGAAAGGAGGTACTGGCACTGGAGGGTGTGCAGAAGAGATTCACTAGGTTAATCCCAGAGTTGAGAGGGTTGGATTACGAGGAGAGGTTGAGTAGACTGGGACTGTACTCGTTGGAATTTAGAAGGATGCGCGGGGGGATCTTATAGAAACATATAAAATTATGAAGGGAATAGATAGGATAGATGCGGGCAGGTTGTTTCCACTGGTGGGTGAAAGCAGAACTAGGGGGCATAGCCTCAAAATAAGGGGAAGTAGATTTAGGACTGAGTTTAGGAGGAACTTCTTCACCCAAAGGGTTGTGAATCTATGGAATTCCTTGCCCAGTGAAGCAGTAGAGGCTCCTTCATTAAATGTTTTTAAGATAAAGATAGATAGTTTTTTGAAGAATAAAGGGATTAAGGGTTATGGTGTTCGGGCCGGAAAGTGGAGTTGAGTCCACAAGAGATCAGCCATGATCTCATTGAATGGCGGAGCAGGCTCGAGGGGCCAGATGGCCGACTCCCGCTCCTAGTTCTCATGTGTGATTTGTTGGTAAGTTAGAGCCATTTTTAATAATAGTGGCGCCGTAATAATGTGGGGATTTAACTGTGCACCGAAACGGACACAGTTAAAGCAAATTTCCGGCCCAAATGAGGCAAGGTCGTTAGAAAGTGCCTCGACATGTTGCCTGAAAGCACCACGTTGAAGGAACCTTGTTTGTTGGTGCTGGGTGATGGAGCAAGGCAAATCAGTTACCTGGACTGAAGAGAGGGCACTTGTAAGATGGCCAGAGGCTAATTAAGGTCAGAGCGACAGTCCCGCTGACACAGCGAGGAGAAGGAGGTAGAGGAGCTGGACTGGAGAATAAGTTATTTCAGTGTGATCCTGCCCCGGCTAATTGGCTGGAAGAAAATGCAGACCAGCTAATACAGTGAGATGAATAATACAGTTCAGTACATTCTGACGAGGGACAAACTGACATCAAAGGCAACGGCGCCTTGGATAATTGGGATTTAAAGCAAAAGTGAGACATGCAATAGACAAAGGAAAGATAATTTATAAGACCATAAGACATCGGAGCAGAATTAGGCCACTCGGCCCATCGAGTCTACTCCACCATTCAATCATGGCTGATATTTTTCTCATCCCCATTCTTCTCCCCATAACCCCTGTTCCCCCTTATTAATCAAGAACCTATCTATCTCTGTCTTAAAGACACTCAGTGATTTGGCCTCCCACAGCCTTCTGCGGCAAAGAGTTCCATTGATTCACCACCCTCTGGCTGAAGAAATTCCTCCTATCTCTGTTTTAAAGGACCGTCCCTTCAGTCTGAGGCTGTGTCCTCTGGTTCTAGTTTTTCCTACAAGTGGAAACATCCTCTCCACGTCCACTCTATCCGGGCCTCGCAGTGTCCTGTAAGTTTCAATAAGATCCCCCCTCATCCTTCTAAACTCCAACGAGGACAGACCCAGAGTCCTCAACCGTTCCTCATACGACAAGCTCTTCATTCCAGGGATCATTCTTGTGAACCTCCTCTGGACCCTTTCCAAGGCCCCAGCTCATCCTTCCTTAGATACGGGTACCAAGAAGGAAACAGTAGCAAGTTTAAATATAGAAAGGGAGAAAATGACAGATAATAGGAGTACATGAACAAAAATAAAACGGTCGGTAAACATGGATCTCAAATGGAACAGTCACAAGGCTCCAGATGGCGTAGATCCCAGAGGACTGAGGATGGCTGAAGAGATGTCGGAGACGCGGGGCAGCACGGCGGCGCAGTGGGTTAGCACTGCTGCCTCACGGCGCCGAGGTCCCGGGTTCGACCCCGGCTCGGGGTCACTGTCCGCGTGGAGTTTGCACATTCTCCACCGTGTCTGCGTGGGATATCGCCCCCCGCAACCCGAAAGGCCACGCTAAATTGCCCCTTAATTGGAAAAAATGTACTCTAAATTTATTAAGAAGAAACTATGGGCGTTGAAGGGTCCAGGGGCGGCCTGTGGTGGGGTACGGGGGGGGGTCCGACTCCCGGGGGGTGCTCCCTAGTGGCCTGGCCCGCGATCGAGGCCCACCAATCGGCGGGCCGGCCCCTCTGCCCCCCCGGCCTCCTTTCTTCCGCGCCGGCTCCTGCAGCCCTGTGCCATTTGGCGTCGGGGCTGGCCGCGGGGAGGAAGGCCACTGCGCGTGCACTAGTTGGCGCCGGCCCAACTGCGTAGGCGTGGGCCGCTCCAGGACCGTCCTAGCCCCCTGTGGGCCGCAGAATGGGGTCCCGGAACGGGCGCGGACCCCGGAATAAAACGCTCCGGTTTTTACTCCGGCGTCGGCACTTAGCCGACCCTTGGGAGAATCCCGCCCAATATATTTCGCAAGTTAAATTGTTCCACAAGATTGAAATGTCAGACTGCCAATTCAGAAATGGAGATAAGTTGGAATTCTAAGTCCAGTTAGTTAGAGGCTGTGGGGGAGCCCGTCTGAACGAACTAGCCCTGCCGATAGTTAACTCTGCTCCTGCCTGCGCCTCTCGAGTGGACAGTGGGAGTGCTGCAGCAGGTTATCACTGATTTCCTGTCCATTAATAGTGACGGACAGAAAAATTGCTGGCATCGGGCTTTCCAGTGGACACCTGGCGGGTCCCACTGAAATGGTGCGCATTTAGAAAACCGCCTCCCTCTGGAATCCCCGCCACGCCATTAAGGCGGCTGCGGCTTTGCTGAGTTACCTGAGCGAGTGCTGAACCGGAGGATGCCCGCATGGATTTTCAGGAGGAATTTAATCAGGTACGGGAGAAGAGGTCACAGACATTAAGACGTGTTGGGAGGGGGGGGGGGGATTCTCCGGTTCCTGGTATTCGTGCCCCCCCCCCCCCCCCCCACCGCACCCCCACCGCTGGGGCAGCGAGCGGTCGGCGGGATTCGCTACCGGTCTCCAACACTAGAGACCCCCCCCCGGGCGGCTGGCACTGCCTGGGTGCCCGAATTACGTGACCAGGGTTCCGGGGACACTTGTCAGTGTTGCCAGGGGGCCTGCCGCGGTGCCAGGTTGGCGCTGCCAGCGTGGCATGACCAAGGGTTCCAGGGGCACTACCACGGTGCCAGGTTGGTGCTGCGACGGGGCGGGGCTTGAGCGGGGGCTGGGCCATGAAGGGGGTGGGTACATGAAGGGGGTTGCAATGGGGGAGGTCATGGAGGGGTGGCATGAAGGAGGGAGGGCATTTGACGACCCCGTAGCAGGGTATCGCTCACCCGGAGGGGGCTGCCAATGCCGGCAAACTGCGTCTTTGCCGGTGAGAAGAGGGCGGTGGCTGACGGGAGACTCTTTGGGAGGGACCCAATGGCAGTAATGCTGGGTTGGGGAGGAGGATGGGTGGAGAGGGAGATTGATGCCGATGAGGATGGCGTTGTGTGTGTGTGTGTGTGGGGGGGGGGGGGTGCTGGAGCCCAGATGCATTCGCTGTTGGCAAGGGGGAGGTTCTGCAGTGTCACTTGGTGATGGGGCGCCCTTTAAAAATGGCGCCTTAGAGCGAATGTCGCCACATTAACAGAGGGATGGTTCGGGCACAGAAAACAAAAAGACGGGGGTGTCATGATATCCACATTAACATATCATGGTGCAATCACACACACACATTGATGGACAGGTAGCTGGACCAACCAACACACGCACAACATCGCAGCCAATCACCAGTGAGAGCACACGCACTATAAAACAGGGAACACCACAGTTCCTGCTCATTCCAGCAGGAGATAGCTCAGAGCACAGAGCTCACAGCGTGCCTCTCAGACATACACCATGTGCTGAGTGTCTCACTAAAATAGTGCTAGGACTGGGTCCACAGGTTAGCTGGTGAAGTACGAACCACAGCCAGAAGTTAACAGTTATTATTGTACAGAATAATAAAACAGAGTTGTCCCATCGACAACCGCGTTGGTTCATTTGTGTATCGCAACACCCAACACGACAGGGGGGAAATGGATTTTGTTCGAACTGTGGGAATGCGAGTCGTATGCGGTGAACGATATTAAATGTTGCAGCTGCTGCAGAATAAGGAGCATTATCAACTGTGAGGGAGATTCTAGGAGCACAGGGGCAGGTTGGTGGCGTGGGCAGTTCAGTATCCCATGCATTTCAATTCAGGGAGATGTGCATTAATAATTATGACAATCTTCATCGTCACAAGTAGGCTTACATTAACACTGCAATGAAGTTACTGTGCAAATCCCCTCGTCGCCACATTCCGGCGCCTGTTCGGGGACACGGAGGGAGAATTCAGAATGTCCGATTCACCCAACAAGCACGTCTTTCGGGACTTGTGGGAGGAAACCGGAGCACCCGGAGGAAACCCACGCAGACACGGGGGAGAACGTGCAGACTCCGCACAGACAGTGAATGAAACGGAAATCGAACCGGGGAGCTGTGAAGCAACAGAGCTACCCACTGTGCTACCATGCTGCCCATACATGGGAACAGTTGGAAATAATGAATAACTATGGGGAACCAAAGAATCATAAACGGAACTATATCCTTAACGGAATGGAGAGGCATTTTGTTTGCATTTCAGCCCCGCACTCCTGATTTACGGGCAGCCAGTGCGGGGAGCAGCGTGGCGGGAGGAGGACCTCCTCGTGACCCTGCTCCCGGGCCTGGCAGAGGGCGATCGAGTGGGTCGTCCGGCCTGACTGCCTGCCCTTCTTCCGCGGCTACCTTCGCGGCCGGGTGCCCCTGCAGTGGGAAACCGCGGTGCCCATGGGCACCCTCGGAGCCTCCCGTGCCCGTGGGGAGCAGCAGGGAATGGGGTGCCTTATCGAGCCCGTTAATCACATTTTGATTTGATGTCTTCAGCTTAATTTACGATCGGCATTTGTTCATGGCAGTTACCATTTGGGTAATTTATCCCGCCGTTGAATTTGATTTTGTTCACTGAGGTCTTTTGTTGTCAAAACAGTCGGGGAAATTCTGAATTTCTCCACCTGGAGAAGATTAAGTGCGCCATCCGAGGGGCGGAGGAAGGCTTCCTAAATGCTGTTCCAGAACCTGTTCCAGAACCTGTTCGCGGCCAGCAACAACGAGTAAGACGGGAAAACGGGAAAGATGGACATAACTGCCTCAAAATTTTGAAAGTGCCAATAAAAAGATTTCAGGAAAGAAAAGTAGTCGTCGAAACGGATGGAGCTGAGGGGGGTGGGGGGATAGGAAAACCAAGGATAATAAGGACAACACAAGATAGATTCTGGATTAACAAGGGGGTGGAAGGTTATCGGGGATGACGGGGGGGGGGGGGTGGCGGGAATGTGGGTTCGAGGTTACGATCGGATCCGCCACGATCGCATTGAATGGCGGAGCATGGCTCGAACGGCCCAGTGGCCCGACCCCTGCTCCTGATTCGTATGTTCGCATTTTCGTGCGCCACGGGTGACTATCTGCTCAACGTCGTGGTGGCTCCCGCTGGACTATTTGCAGTTTCGGGCACCACATCGCAGAAACGATCTTGGAACGATGGAAGGGCTCCAATCAACATTCACTAAAATGTGACCCTGAATGAAGACCATTGCTTTCACCAAAGGCACAAGCAGTGGGGAAATAGAGGAGGTCTAGAAACTTGCAAAGTAACAAAGAGTTTTCAAGGAATGAAAAGTAAAAAGCTCATCCCCATTGCCTGGGTGCAAGGGGCCTTCCTTTTTGTTCCTGTTCATTCCCTTACTTCCCCCTTTCTTTGATTTTCACCGTTGCAATTTTTGATCCCTGGATGATTAGTGGGCATGTGTCTTTCAAAAGGCTGCGGTCGGCCCCGTAACGGGTGGCGACGGGATCTGATCTCACTGGAATGTTTCAGAACTTCAAGGGTAGAGTTTGGGTTTCGGTTCGACCGCTGGCAGACCCGAGGAGGGTGCGACAAACCCACTTGCTGCGTTGCGCACCACACCTCGAGGAACGTTAATCCCGCTTCCCTCACACGGCTGCCTGTGTTGGGAGCGAATTGTAACCACTTAACTCTGTTTCAAATGAAACTGGTGCTTTTCAAAATGGGTACCTTTCAACCCACAAACAAAAACAGGGGTGCGGAGAAGGTCTGAGCTTAAACGGGTTCAGACGGTTGGGTCCGACATTAAAACGTTCCTTCTCTTCGCAACTCCGAACAGAAGCTCAAGAGTGGCTGTGCTCGCGTGGGAGTTGCGGTTGGGCCCACCAATCACATTCACACAACCCTGCCGCAAAAGATTGGCAGCGAGCAGAGATCAGAGGCAGGTGCGGTGCTCACTGCTGCCGCGTCCTGCCACTGCGGGCTACGTGGGAATTCTACTCCGCACAGCCGCTGCAAAGCATCTGGTTTCACTTTTGGGCCAAACCAAACCATCCGAGAGCAAGTGTTTATTGTCCATCCTGAGGAGCCAGGCATAAGGTTGCACGGACGGCTTCTGTTATTAATTTCCTCTCTTGACGAGCACAAAGGAAGCACGAGTGTGTAGCTGAGCGCAATCTCCTTGGGGGCACGGTGCTCCCGACTTCCTGCGATCCTGCTGCTGAAAGCTGCACGGATGCATTATTACACATTCGACTCCTTTTACCCTGTCCTGTTCTTGGCCAGATTTACCCGCCTGGCCCACATGTTCTCACCAGGGTCTGCTTTGTTCAGTGTCAGCAAAGCCTTCCCTGGACTGCTCTTTACGCGGGAGCCTGGGTGCTGAGCAAAGGTGGGCTTTTTGACTGCGGGGGGGGGGGGGGGGGGGGCATCGCGATCTGTGACGGGTTCAGCTCATGCGCGTTTCCCAGCATAATTGTGGTTGCTGGGGGCTAACGATCTCACCCCCAGGGCGGCACAGCGGCGGCAGTGGTTAGCACTGCTGCCTCACGGCGCCGAGGTCCCAGGTTCGATCCCGGCTCTGGGTCACTGTCCGTGTGGAGTTTGCACATTCTCCCCGTGTCTGCGTGGGTTTCGCCCCCACATCCCAAAGATGTGCCGGGTAGGTGGATTGGCCGCGCTAAATTGCCCCTTCATTGGAAAAAATGAATTGGGAACTCTAAATTAAAAAACAAAACAATCTCACCCCCGGGATAGCAT
Source organism: Scyliorhinus torazame (assembly GCF_047496885.1). Taxonomy (NCBI): domain Eukaryota; kingdom Metazoa; phylum Chordata; class Chondrichthyes; order Carcharhiniformes; family Scyliorhinidae; genus Scyliorhinus; species Scyliorhinus torazame. Next base: position 12,064,739 of record NC_092730.1, on the reverse strand, counting down.
AGAACCGTGACAGTACAGAAAGAGGCCATTCGGCCCATCGATCCTGCACCTCCCCTCTGAAAGAGCACCTTACCTATCGCCCTGACCCAGTAGCCCCACCTAACCTTTTACGGACACTAAGGGGCAATTTGGGGCGGCCAATCCACCCAACCTGCACGTCTGTGGACTGTGGGAGGAAACAGGAGCACCCGGAGGAAACCCACGTACACACGGGGAGAACGTGCAGACTCCGCACAGACAGTTCCGCCCTATTGGAACTTTGTTCGGGTTGTGGGTTCTCGTTGCCTGGACCCTTCCCGGACCTGTTGGTCGGGAGCATATGCTACAGTGAGAGCTGACGGTTGCCGACCAGAGAATCATATTCTGCGACAAATACGAAAGCAATAAGACCGCCTCGCATTCACAGCGCCGGATATAAGGACCCACCTTGACAGTGTCACCCTGTCCCTTAGCCTCTAAGCAATATTCTTGGAGAGGCTGGAGATCCAGAGTGTTTCGGGAGCAAACTGCCCCCTTGCCGCACCCGTTATCATTCAGGGAGATCGGTAGGCGGTAGCATCCGTCACTCACTGGCGTGAGGTGCATCACCGCCATATCCTTTGAGCCAATGAGAGGCAGGCAAGTGGGGAAAATAGTGGCAGAACGCCACTGGAGTTAGTAATCCAGAGGACCTGATGCTCTGGGGACGTGAGTTCAAATCCCACCATGCTGGAACCTCATGTCATAAGAAATGGGAGTTTATAAAATAGCTGTAGTGGATGTACCTGTAAGAAATGGGTGTTCTTTATAAAATAGCTGTAGTGGGTGTACCTGTAAGAAATGGGTGTTGTCATGCGAGAGTGCCTTTAAGAAATGGATGTTTAAGCAATGTACCTTTAAGGAATGGAAATGATCATATTACTGAAGTGATGTCAGAGAGGGGGAGCTGAGCTCACTACTGCTTTTGGTTTCAGTTTTGCTGAGAGCAGCTGAAAAGTGCCTGGCTGTTTTGCTGTGAGCTGCTTAAAAGGAGCAAGCCAGGTTTGAGAAAGCAGCTTGGGTGTGTCTGTGTGTTTTCAGAGAGCTGCAGGAAGAAAAAAGCAAGGTGCTGGAGCTGAAGTCAACCAAGCTGATGTATCTCTGCCATAAAACAGAAAATATATATATTCTTTAACCTGAGGTGTTTCTGTTTAAAGGTGTTAAGTCTCTGGGATGTTGAAAGGAATATCTGAAGGATTATTTACTGTTGCAATATTTTCGGGGTTATCTTTGAAGTAACGGGTGTTAATTGATCCAATGTTTATTTAAAAGGTTAAATTGAGTTCATAGAATAAACATTGTTTTGTGTTTAAAAACCCACGTGTCCATAATTGTAATCCCACACCTAGGGAACAAGCCGCGTGCTCGGAAAAGCAACAAATCCATTAAAGGGAGAGGTTGGTTGAACTCCATGATACATTTTGGGGTTCTGAAAACGCCTCGCCCATAACAGTGTTTTTTATAGAATAGCTGTAGTGGGTGTACCTTTAAGAAATGGGTGTTTATAAAATAGCTGCAGTGGATGTACCTTTAAGAAATGGGTGTTTAAGAAATGTACCTTTAAGAAATGGGTGTTTATCAGTGATGTCAGAATGTGGGTGGAGGTGGGATGTCTGTCAGCTTTTTACTTTCACTCCGACATGTCAGGTCGGAGAATCACCGGTGGGGGGGGCGGCACAAATTCTCCGGCGCCGGGGTTTTGGCGGGGGTGGGAATTGCAGTGCGCCGGTCGGCGGCTGCTAGCAGTGGCCCCCAACCCCCCGGCGATTCTCCGGCCCGCGATGCCCCGAGTGGCCGCCGGTTTTTAACGGATCCCGCCGGCGTAAATCACAACAGGTCCTTACCAGCGGGACCTGGCTCCATGGGCGGCCTACAGAGTCCTCGGGGGGGGGCACGGGGGGGATCTGGCCCCAGGGGGTGCCCCCACAGTGGCCTGGCCCGCGATCGGGGCCCACCGATCCGCGGGCGGGCCTGTGCCGTGGGGGGCACTCTTTCCCTCCGCAGCAGCCGCTGTCAACCTCCGCCATGGCCGGTGCAGAGAAGAACCCCCCTGCGCATGCGCTGGGACGACGCGCATGCGCCAACTTGCGGCGCCCGGCGGAGGCTCTTCAGCGCCAGTTGGCGTGGTGCCAAGCACTCCGGCGGTGGCCTAGGATTCCGCACCTTCGGGGCGGCCCGACGCCGGAGTGGCCCGCCCCACCGGTTTGTGCAGAATCCCGCCCCTGATGTCTTTCTGTAAAAAGGGTTCTTTTTGTCTTATGGATGCTGCAAGGAAAGATTAAGAGTTACTTGTAGAGTACTGTATTCTTTGGAGGATTTATTGGTGTTGATAGTTGTTAAGATGTTCACTGTGGGTTTATAAAGCGTTAACTGGTTTCATAAATAAACATTGTTTTAATTTAAAAGTACTTTAGCTCTCTGTTGCATCACACCTGTAGGGTGGGCCGTGTGCTCCCCATAACCACAATCTAGTAAAAGTTGTGGGTCAGGTGAACTCCATGATACACTTTGGGGTTCTCTCAACCCTGGCCCATAACACTCAATTCAATTTATAAATCTGGAGTCTCGCAACGTCATCGATTGTTGCAAAAGCCCATCTGGTTCACCCCCTTGGGGACGGAAATCTGCCGCCCTTACCCGGCCTGGCCTACACGTGACTCCAGCACCCCCCCTCCCCCCCGCAATGCAGTGACTCATAACTGCCCCTCTGAAATGGCCGAGCGAGGCACTCCGTGGGGACGGGCAACACGGTCTTTGCTAGCGAACACCGCTTCTCATGAAGTGATGTAATTTAAAAAGAAAAAATACAATCCTCCGAATGAGAGAATAAAGAACTAGCGCCCAATTTCCTGGGGTGATTCCCTCTGTTGCTCAGAAACTATCCATGCGCTAAAGCCAGGAAAAAGGACGTCTGCATCACCTGGCGTTCTCATCAGACAACGCACGAAGCTATCAGAAAAAGCGTCATGTCAATCAAAATGAAGCAAAGGACATCCTGTGAGGCGGACAAGCTGGACTCTTTGAGTGATTGAGCCGTGTACTGGATCAGACACCAGCCTCTCGTCCCGGGGAAGGGCTTTCAGACTGGGCCCGGGCTGACACAGGCACAGAAAGGGGACTCCTGCAATCTCAATTTGGTTGCTAGGGAACGCGGCATAAAATGACCCCCTCATCCAGCATTCATTTTCCTCTGAACTGGCAATCTCACTTGGGGAGGCTGTCGGAGGAAATGGAAAACTGTCACGCCGGGACAGGCTTTCCCCTCGAGAGGCTGGGGCAGAAGGGGATCTCGGGCGAGGGCTGTGGATCTTCAGGCAGGCCTGTAAATGGGCCTGCCTGACGGGTAGGAGACTGCGGGATTTGGGCTCCTACACGTGGGTAGCAAAGAAAAGGACGCTGTGCGTATTTTTTTTGGGGGGGAAAGGGGAGGTTTAATAGAGCTGTTTAAAGCGATGAGGTTTTTGTTTGATAGAGTTGGAAACAAAAACAGGACGGTCAGTAACCAGAGGACACATATGATTTAATCACAAAATGGTTACAACACAGAAGGAGGCCATTTGGCCCATCAATTAGCCCAGGACAAAGAGCCAGGGTGAAATTAGTAATGATCTGGCTCAGCCAGTTGCCACGATCTAGAAGGCGCTGCCTAAAAGGGCAGTGGGAGCAGGTTCAATAGGCCGCGGGATTCTCCGTCGCCCAGGAACGTTCCGAAGGACGGCAGCGTGGTAGTACAAGTGGTTAGCACAGTGGTTGTCTCACAGCGGCGAGGGGCCCGGATTCGGCTCCCGGTTCGGGTGACTGTGTGGAGTCTGCACGTTCTCCCCCGTGTCCGCGTGGGTTTCCTCCGGGTGCTCCGGTTCCCTCCCACGGTCCAAAGGTGGCAAAGTGAGATGGATTGGCCATGATCAATTGCCCATAGTGTCCGTGAAAAAGGTTAGATGGGGGTTGCTGGATTACGGGGATAGGGTGGAGGCGTGGGCTTAAGTGGGGCGCGCTTTCCAAGGGCCGGTGCAGACTGGACGGGCCGAATGGCCTCCTTCTGCACTGTAAATTCTATGAATCTACAAAGATATACGAGGGGAGGCAAAAAAAACGTCACTGAATGCACTCCCGAAGTTACTGAGTAAAAACCATTTGCTGGGGACTGCGGCGCTGAGGACCCAGGTTCGAATCCCGGCCCTGGGTCACTGTCCGTGTGGAGTTTGCACATTCTCCCCCCGTGTCTGCGTGGGTTTCGCCCCCACAAATCCAAAGATGTGCGGGTGAGGTGGATTGGCCACGCAAAATTTCCCCTTAATTGAACCAAAAAAAATAGTAATTGGGTATTCTAAATTTATATTTTAAAAACAATTTGCTGGGCCGTCTTTTTCTGCTGACTGGCCTTAAACATTTCTTTGTACTCGGTCGGAGGATGTGGGCGTCAGTGAAAAGACCAGCGTTTATTGCCCGTGTCATATTCCCCTTGAGGGTTGCCTTCCGTTACTCAGCATTCAAGCTTCACTGGGGAAGGAAGACTGTCCTTCTATTGTAACATCAATTAAATAATCAAACATGTGTTTTCTATCCGCAGGTCATGAGAGGGACAAAACTACATTGTTCCCCGATAGAAACAGAACTAAAAAAATTACCAGTCGTCTGGACCATTTCCTCGGCCATATGGGAGGTTCAGTGAAGAAGCGAATATCTCTCAGTGAATGCAAAGGAGTCAGATTAAGAGAAAAAGAAAGGAGCGACTTGTGTTCACCATCACGCCTTTCAGAATCTCGGGAAATCCCAAAGTTCTTCCAAGTGCGGGCGCTGTTGTGACATCGGGAATGTGGCGCAGAGCACGATCCCTCGCCCAGGGATGTGAAACTGTCCGGTTCGCCTGTTTTAAATGAGGGCGAACTCTTCAAAATAGTGACACGGGAGGCGCGACTCTCCGAAATGGAGACTAAGTGTTCACGCCGTCGTGAACGCCGTCGCGTTTCACGGCGGCGGGAAACGGGCGCAGGGGCAACCGATTCCGCCCCCCACAGGGGGGGCCAGCACGGCGCGGGAGGGGTTCACGCCGCTCCAGCCTTACATCCTGGCGCGGACTGGGGGCATGCGCAGTGGCGAAGATCCAACCGACGCAGGCGCGGAGACTTACGGAACGCTCCGGCCCTGGCGCAACATGGCGCGGGGGTTCTAGGGCAGCACGGTAGCACAGTGGTTAGCACAATTGCTTCACAGCTCCAGGGTCCCAGGTTCGATTCCGGCTTGGGTCACTGTCTGTGCGGAGTCTGCACATCCTCCCCGTGTCTGCGTGGGTTTCCTCCGGGTGCTCCGGTTTCCTCCCACAGTCCAAAGATGTGTGGATTGGCCACACTAATTGCCCCTTAATTGGAAAAAATGAATTGGGTACTCTGAATTTATAAAAACAAAAATAAATAAATAAATCTGGAATATAAACTAGTCACGAAACCATTGTTGTGAACGCCCATCGGATTTAATAACCCCCTTTAGGGAAGGAAATCTGCCGCCCTTAGCTGGTCTGGCCTACACGTGACTCCAGACCCACAGCACAGTGACTCTGCCGTCTGACATTTATCAAATTGCCGCAAAGCCGATCAGGAATGAAACCGTACGGGCCACCCGGCATTGACCCAGGCATCAGAAGTGACAATGACAAACCCAGCCCTGCCGACCCTGCAAAGTCCTCCTGATGAACATCTGGGGGCTTACGCCAAAGTTGGGAGAGCTGTCTGGCAGAGTAGTTGTACTGACGGGATCATACTCCGCAAACAATGTCTCAGACGGCACCAGCACTGTCCCTGGTATGTCCTGCCCCACAGGGGTAGTGGGACAGTGGTCCAACTCAGAACGCTGAAACCCAAGGGGGGGGGGGATTCTGCTGTAGCCGGCGGGGCGGGCAACTCCGGCGGGAAGGAGTGGCGTGAACCACTCCGCCGTCGGGCCGCCCCGAAGGTGCGGAATCCTTCAGGAGCTAGGCCGGCCCCAGAGTGGTTTGTGCCAACCGGCGCTGAAAGGCCTCTGCCAGTCGGCGTGAGTTGGCGAAGGCGCGGGAGCGCCAGCGAGTGCAGAGGGCCTCGTCTCCGCACCGGCCCAGGCGCACCGCGACAGCCGCCGGTGCGGAAAGATAGAGTGCCCCCCAAGGCACAGGCCCGCCCGCGGATCGGTGGGCCCGATCGCGGGCCAGGCCACCGTGGGGGGCAACCCCCGGGGCCAGATCGCCCCGCGCCCCCCCCAGGCCGCCATCGCTGCCAGGTTCCGCTGGGAAGGACCTACTCAAATCTACACCGGCGGCACGGGCAAAAAAACAGGTGTGTGTGAGCAGGGACACAGTGTGTGTGAGCAGGGACACAGTGTGTGTGAGCAGGGACACAGTGTGTGTGAGCAGGGACACAGTGTGTGTGAGCAGGGACACAGTGTGTGTGAGAAGGTGGACACAGCGTGTGTGAGCAGGGACACAGTGTGTGTGAGCAGGCGGTCGCAGTGTGTGTGAGCAGTGACACAGTGTGTGTGAGCAGGGACACAGTGTGTGTGAGCAGGGACACAGTGTGTGTGAGCAGGCGGACACAGTGTGTGTGAGCAGGGACACAGTGTGTGTGAGCAGGGACACAGTGTGTGTGAGCAGGCGGACACAGTGTGTGTGAGCAGGGACACAGTGTGTGTGAGCAGACGGACACAGTGTGTGTGAGTAGGGACACAGTGTGTGGGAGCAGGGACACAGTGTGTGTGAGCAGGGACACAGTGTGTGTGAGCAGGGACAGAGTTTGTGTGAGCAGGGACACAGTGTGTGTGAGCAGGTGGACACAGTGTGTGTGAGCAGGGACACAGTGTGTGTGAGCAGGCGGACACAGTGTGTGTGAGCAGGGACACAGTGTGTGTGAGCAGGGACACAGTGTGTGTGAGCAGGCGGACACAGTGTGTGTGAGCAGGCGGACACAGTGTGTGTGAGCAGGGACACAGTGTGTGTAAGCAGGCGGACACAGTGTGTATGAGCAGGCGGACACAGTGTGTGTGAGCAGGGACACAGTGTGTGTGAGCAGGGACACAGTGTGTGTGAGCAGAGACACAGTGTGTGTGAGCAGGCGGACACAGTGTGTGTGAGCAGGCGGACACAGTGTGTGTGAGCAGGGTCACAGTGTGTGTGAGCAGGGACACAGTGTGTGAGAGCAGGCGGACACAGTGTGTGTGAGCAGGGACACAGTGTGTGTGAGCAGGCGGACACAGTGTGTGTGAGCAGGCGGACACAGTGTGTGTGAGCAGGGGCACAGTGTGTGTGAGCAGGGACACAGTGTGTGTGAGCAGGGACACAGTGTGTGTGAGCAGGGACACAGTGTGTGTGAGCAGGGACACAGTGTGTGTGAGCAGGCGGACACAGTGTGTGTGAGCAGGCGGACACAGTGTGTGTGAGCAGGGACACAGTGTGTGTGAGCAGGGACACAGTGTGTGTGAGCAGGGACACAGTGTGTGTGAGCAGGGACACAGTGTGTGTGAGCAGGCGGACACAGTGTGTGTGAGCAGGGACACAGTGTGTGTGAGCAGGGACACAGTGTGTGTGAGCAGGGACACAGTGTGTGTGAGCACGGACACAGTGTGTGTGAGCAGGGACACAGTGTGTGTGAGCAGGGACACAGTGTGTGTGAGCAGGGACACAGTGTGTGTGAGCAGGCGGACACAGTGTGTGTGAGCAGGGACACAGTGTGTGTGAGCAGGGACACAGTGTGTGTGAGCAGGCGGACACAGTGTGTGTGAGCAGGGGCACAGTGTGTGTGAGCAGGGACACAGTGTGTGAGAGCAGGCGGACACAGTGTGTGTGAGCAGGGGCACAGTGTGTGTGAGCAGGGACACAGTGTGTGTGAGCAGGCGGACACAGTGTGTGTGAGCAGGCGGACACAGTGTGTGTGAGCAGGGGCACAGTGTGTGTGAGCAGGGACACAGTGTGTGTGAGCAGGGACACAGTGTGTGTGAGCAGGGACACAGTGTGTGTGAGCAGGGACACAGTGTGTGTGAGCAGGCGGACACAGTGTGTGTGAGCAGGGACACAGTGTGTGTGAGCAGGCGGACACAGTGTGTGTGAGCAGGGACACAGTGTGTGTGAGCAGGGACACAGTGTGTGTGAGCAGGGACACAGTGTGTGTGAGCAGGCGGACACAGTGTGTGTGAGCAGGGACACAGTGTGTGTGAGCAGGGACACAGTGTGTGTGAGCAGGGACACAGTGTGTGTGAGCAGGGACACAGTGTGTGTGAGCAGGCGGACACAGTGTGTGTGAGCAGGGACACAGTGTGTGTGAGCAGGGACACAGTGTGTGTGAGCAGGCGGACACAGTGTGTGTGAGCAGGGGCACAGTGTGTGTGAGCAGGGACACAGTGTGTGTGAGCAGGGACACAGTGTGTGTGAGCAGGGACACAGTGTGTGTGAGCAGGGACACAGTGTGTGTGAGCAGGCGGACACAGTGTGTGTGAGCAGGGACACAGTGTGTGTGAGCAGGGACACAGTGTGTGTGAGCAGGGACACAGTGTGTGTGAGCAGGCGGACACAGTGTGTGTGAGCAGGGACACAGTGTGTGTGAGCAGGGACACAGTGTGTGTGAGCAGGCGGACACAGTGTGTGTGAGCAGGCGGACACAGTGTGTGTGAGCAGGGACACAGTGTGTGTGAGCAGGGACACAGTGTGTGAGAGCAGGGACACAGTGTGTGTGAGCAGGGACACAGTGTGTGTGAGCAGGGACACAGTGTGTGTGAGCAGGGACACAGTGTGTGTGAGCAGGCGGACACAGTGTGTGTGAGCAGGGGCACAGTGTGTGTGAGCAGGGACGCAGTGTGTGTGAGCAGGGACACAGTGTGTGTGAGCAGGGACACAGTGTGTGTGAGCAGGGACACAGTGTGTGTGAGCAGGGACACAGTGTGTGTGAGCAGGCGGACACAGTGTGTGTGAGCAGGGACACAGTGTGTGTGAGCAGGGACACAGTGTGTGTGAGCAGGCGGACACAGTGTGTGTGAGCAGGCGGACACAGTGTGTGTGAGCAGGCGGACACAGTGTGTGTGAGCAGGCGGACACAGTGTGTGTGAGCAGGGACACAGTGTGTGTGAGCAGGGACACAGTGTGTGTGAGCAGGGACACAGTGTGTGTGAGCAGGCGGACACAGTGTGTGTGAGCAGGGACACAGTGTGTGTGAGCAGGGACACAGTGTGTGTGAGCAGGGACACAGTGTGTGTGAGCAGGGACGCAGTGTGTGTGAGCAGGGACACAGTGTGTGTGAGCAGGGACACAGTGTGTGTGAGCAGGGACACAGTGTGTGTGAGCAGGCGGACACAGTGTGTGTGAGCAGGGACACAGTGTGTGTGAGCAGGGACACAGTGTGTGTGAGCAGAGACACAGTGTGTGTGAGCAGGGACACAGTGTGTGTGAGCAGGCGGACACAAACCCGATGGCCTGCACCCGTTCCTCGGAGTTTACGTTCTGTGCTGCAGGGTTGATTTACGCTGTGCAAGTTGTAGGAATCTGCCTGCCAGCCCCTGCCATTTGTTTCACAGAGACTGCAAGGTATTTACACCCGGAGGAAACCCAGGCAGACACGGGGAGAACGTGCAGTCTCCGCACAGACAGTGACCCAAGACCGGGAATCGAACCCGGGACCCTGGAGCTGTGAAGCCACAGTGCTAACCACTGCGCTACCGTGCTGCCCAGGTGATAGGTGCCCAGGTTATAGGTCAGGCACAGGTGGCCTTGTCAAGTAGAGGAGGGGATGAGATGGGGAGGGTACCCTTGGGGCCTCCCCCATGTTGGGGCTGTCAAAAAAAGTGTGGTGGGGGAGGGATGAACGTGGGAGTGGGGGATGGTGAGCGTGAAAGTGGGCGAGGAGAGGGGGGGATTGGGAGATCGGGTCTGCCGGTCAAAATGGCGCCCCCATCTGCAGGGAGCCTTAAATCGCTCCCAGTGCGGCCTTGCCAGAGAGAATCTCCCATGGTGCAAAATAAACGGCAAAGTGGCGTGGGATAGCGGGTTCCTCCTTGTCGCTGTAGCCGCCAAGATACACACCGCTCAGCGGACTCGAATCTCACTCTGCTGAATTGCTCCCCCCTCCCTGCACACTTGACCTCTTCCCTGCCGCCTCACGACTGGAATTCACCGCCTGAAAGGGTGCTGGAAGCGGATTCAACAATGGTTTTGCAAAGGGAACTGGACCAGCACTTGAAACAGGAAAATAACTGGAGGGTCACAGGAACAGGAGTAGGCCATTCAGACCCTCGAGATTCAACGAGGTCATGGCTGACTTGTGGCCGAACATCCAAACACCTGCCTTTGGGCCCATATCCCTTAAAACCTTTGCTGCACAAACATCGATCCATCTCAGATTTAAAATCGACACTGTTCGAGCATCGATCGCTGCTTGTGGGAGAGGGTTTCAAACCTCTACCTCCCTGTGTGTGCAGAGGAACTTCCTAACCTCTCCCCTGAACGGTGTGGCCCTAATTTTTAGGCTGCGTCCCCTAGTTCCAGAATCTCCAACCCATGGAAGCAGTTTATCTTTATCCGCCCTGCCTTTTCCTGTCATTATCTTGAAGTCTTCGATCAGAACATTCGAAATTCCAGCGCAAACAGGCCGACTTTGTGGAGTCCCTGCTCAGAGCTTAACCCCCGAGGTCCAGGAATCATTTTTGCAAAGCCACGTTGCACTTTCTCCGAGGTCAAACTATCCCTTTCTGCCGGGGGGAATTCTCCCGGGAGTCCTGGGGTCAGTGTATATGCCTCAACAGACATCGCCAGGAGAGATCCCGAACGGCCAATGTCCCAATGCTGCTTGCGATAGCAGGCTGTGCACCAATGAAGCCGCCAGACACAGAGAAGATAGGAGCAGGAGGAGGCCTTTCGGCCCTTCGAGCCTGCTCCGCCATTCATCACCACCATGGCTGATCATCCAACTCAATACCGCCTGCTGCACCTGCACGCTTACCTTCAGCGACTGGTGCACAAGGACACCCAGGTCCCGCTGCACACTCCCCTCCCAATTTCCAACCATTCAGGTAGTAATCTGTCTTCCTGTTTTTGCTTCCAAAGTGAATAACCTCGCACTTATCAAAATTATACTGCATCTGCCACTGGTTTGCCCACTCGCCCAACCTGTCCAGATCATGCTGTAGGATCCCCGCATTCTCGGTACAATTCACCTGTTGTGGACCAGGGTTTAGAGAACCCCAAAGTGTATCATGGAGTTCCCCTGACCCACAACTTTTACTAGATTGTGGAATGGGGAGCACACGGCCCACTCTACAGGTGTGGGACAGCAGAAATGGAAAAGTGTTTTTTAAAGCAAAACAATGTTTATTCTATGAACTCAAGTTAACCTTTTTAAAACATACAGTGAACATCTTTGCAACCATCAATTCAAATACAACCCCCAAAGAATACAACACTAAGCAAACCCTTAAGCTTTCCTTTTTAACATTCATACGACTTAAAAACAAAACCTTTATCAGAAGCGCATCAGGTTAAAGTCACTACTGAGAACATTTATAATTCTGAATTCACCAAATGATCAAGAGAGAGTCTTTTCATGGCAGAGAGATCGGCAGTACACCTGCTCTGTCTGGTTTCAGCTCCAACACTGAAAACGAAACTAAAACACACCCTGCAGCCTGCTCAAAAACGAAAGTAAAAAGCTGACAGACAGCCCAGCTCCACCCACTCTCTGACATCGCTGCAGTAGTAAACACCCATTTCTTAAAGGTACTCTCACTACAGATATTTATATACACCCCCATTTATAAACACCCATTTCTTAAAGGTACTCTCACATGACACACCCTCCCAGCTAATTTGGTATCGTCTGCAAAACTTTGAGATGTTACATTTTGTTCCCTCATCCAGGTCATAAATATTTATTGTGAACAGCTGGGGTCCCAGCACCGATCCCTGTGGCACCCCACCAGTTACTGCCTGCCAATTTGAAAAGGACCCATTGATCCCGACTCTTCCCACATCGCACAGTGATGACTGTCCTAAAGGACGCCATTGGCTGCAATGCGCTTTGGGGTCGCGAATGGTGCTACCGACACCAAACAGGTTGCTTAAAACTACGAGGCTCAACAGGAGGATGCTTACCAGCCACTTGGCTGAGGCACTGGAGGAGGATCGACGCTTGTGGAACAATAACCTAGCTTGAGTTGTTTCAGAAAAGAAAACGCGGAGGACAAAAAATATAAACATCCGACGACGCCCACGTCCCAAGAGCAATTATATTCCTCAGCATCCCATGACAAACAGATCCTTGTAATCATTCTGGCCCCTGTTAGCTATCCTCGAAACCAAGGCTGCTGCTCTGTTGTCAAGCTGTGGACTAATAAATTCGTTCCCCAGGAACGCACCTTTATATTTTATATGTGCTCAGCCAGGAGCGACAGCTCGGAGCGGCCTGTCAGGAGACAAATGGAACAGGGAGAGCAAGTGTTGCTCTTCAAGGCCTGTCCCCTGAGGGGGTGGCGCAGAGCAATTTTTTTTTTTTGCTTTGTCAAATGGCTGGCTTGGGGAAGAGACAGCTGTAGTGTGTTTGTGAACAGGTTAGCGGAGCTGGTGTCTGTCATGAGCGCCTCCGTTCGTGCAAATAGGAAGGCATTGTCGTGAAGCTTCGCCCTGAAGAGGGAGGCGCAGTCTGCTCATTTTCCCAACATTGGCTGGATTTCAAATGCTTAAAAAAAAAAGAGATGGTGGGGTATTTTACACCTGTTATATTCTGATGTCACGGTAGCACAGTGGTTATCACTGGTGCGGCACAGCGCCAGAGTCTGCACGTTCTCCCCCCGTGTCGGCGTGAGTTTCCTCCGGGTGCTCCGGTTCCCTCCCACAAGTCCCCGAAAGACGTGCTTGTCGGGTGAATCGGACATTCTGAATTCTCCCAACGTGTACCCGAACAGGCGTCGGAATGTGGCGACGAGGGGATTTTCACAGTAACTTCATTGCAGTGTTAATGTCAGCCCACTTGTGACAATAATAAAGATTATTATTGTTGTTACACCCCATGGGAGCGAGTTCCCACATTCTCCCCACTCCCTGTGGGAGCGAGTTCACACATTCTCCGCACGCCCCGTGGGAGCGAGTTCCCACATTCTCCGCACTGGGGGTGAGTTCCACATTCTCCCCCACTCCCTGTGGGAGCGAGTTCCACATTCTCCCCACTCCCTGTGGGAGCGCGTTCCACATTGTCCCCACTCCCTGTGGGAGTGCGTTCCACATTCTCCCCACTCCCTGTGGGAGCGCGTTCCACATTCTCCCCCACTCCCTGTGGGAGCGAGTTCCGACATTTTCCCCATTCCCTGTGGGAGCGAGTCCCACATTCTCCCCATTCCCTGTGGGAGCGAGTTCCCACATTCTCCCCACTCCCCGTGGGAGCGAGTCCCTCATTCTCCCCACTTCCCGTGAGAGCGAGTCACACATTCTCCCGACTCCTAGTGAGAGCGAGTCCCACATTCTCCCGACTCCTAGTGGGAGCGAGTTCCCACATTCTCCCCACTCCCTGTGGGAGCGAGTCCCACATTCTCCCCACTCCCCGTGGGAGCGAGTCCCTCATTCTCCCCACTTCCCATGGGAGCGAGTCCCACATTCTCCCCACTCCCCGTGGGAGCGAGTCCCTCATTCTCCCCACTTCCCGTGGGAGCGAGTCCCACATTCTCCCCATTCCCTGTGGGAGCGAGTTCCCACATTCTCCCCACTCCCTGTGGGAGCGAGTCCCACATTCTCCCTCACTCCCTGTGGGAGCGAGTCCCACATTCTCCCCACTCCCTGTGGGAGCGAGTCCCATGTTCGGCCCCACATTCTCTTCATTGCAGTGTTAATTTAAGCCTACTTGCGACAATAATAAAGATTATTATGTCTGTCGAGGCAACACTAATGGCTATGATAGGACCAGCGAGCGATCTGCGCAGAGGCCTTTACACCTAAAGGTTCAACACACTGGTCACCTGGTTTTAAGAACTGCCCTGGAATTGCTGTTTCCGTAGAAGGACTGGATGCAACTGGCTCTGCACGGTACTTTCCCCTGTCTGTTTGGGATCAGGCAGTGACCCCTCTGCTGGTAAACGCATCCATGAAGGATTTAGATAGAGCAAATAAGGAGAGATCATTTCCAATGACCGAATGGTCGATTACCAGAGAGCACGGATCTAATGCGTTTGGCCAATAACCCCGAGGCCATGTGAGGAGGACCCATTTTTTTAATGCAAAAAAGTAGTTAGGATTCAGAATGCACTTCCTGGCAGGGTGGTACTTCCAGGTTTAAAAGTAGCCTTCTGTCGTAACCCTCACGAGCACCCCGGGGAAACCACCGTCAATCTCCCCCTGGGACTCGTGGAGTACGAGCTTCCCAGGTAGGGGGAGGCGGAGGCCGCCCAACCGGAGCTCGTTAGCCGGCCCCAAGCAGGACCCGCAGCTTGCTGGTTGTCCCAACAGGTACTGGATCGGGGAGAGCTGCCGTCGCGGGCAGAGTATGGTGCATAGCTCAATAAACCCTTGTTCCACCACCACTGGCTTCCTCCATGACTAAACCTTCAAAAGGGGGGACTGGATAAATACTTGAAAGACACAAAAAAGTGCAGGGGTATGAGGAAGGGGGGGGGGGGAGGGGAGGGGGGGGGCAATGGGTTCAAGGGACCCACACAAGGTTGGCAACTGTGATCAAATCTATTCTTGGAGGTCACATCACATGACGTGATGACATGCCCTCCTCCCCTCCCCCCCCATGCTCCTACGATCAGTCAGCCAACACACACATCCAGGCGCATGAAAATGAAAAATGAAATGAATGAAAATCGCTGATTGTCACAAGTAGGCCTCAAATGAAGTTACTGTGAAAAGCCCCTAGTCACCACATTCTGGCGCCTGTTCGGGGAGGCTGGTACGGGAATTGAACCGTGCTGCTGGCCTGCCTTGGTCTGCTTTCAAAGCCAGCGATTTAGCCCTGTGCTAAAGAGCATGACCTTCCTGTGCCAATTGAAAAAGCAAATGCACTTAGTATCCAGTTGTATTATGTTCGGGTGTCAACCATTTTTTATCCCTTTTCAAATTTTTTTATACTTGGTAAAGAAAAACGTTGTAAGCAAATGACAAAGAAAATAGTTTTTTGATGTCCTGATGATCGACCTTCCATTCCTGGAGATTTGTGGTGGTCACCCCTGGAAGGGCATCACATGTCATGTGACCCTTACTCTGCTGTGTTGCCCTTATAGAATAGAGTAGAATTTACAGTGCAGAAGGAGGCCATTCGGCCCGTCAAGTCTGCACCGGCTCTTGGAAAGAGCACCCTACTTTAAGCTCGCGCCTCCACCCTATCCCCATAACCCAGTAACCTCACCTAACCTAATGGACACTAAGGGGCAATTTAGCGTGGCCAATCCACCTAAACTGCACATCTCTGGACTGTGGGAGGAAACCGGAGCGCCCGGAGGAAACCCACGCACACACGGGGAGAAAGTGAAGAATCCACACAGACAATTCACCCGGGGCTGGAATTGAACCCGGGACCCTGGACTGTGAGGCAGCAGTGCTAACCACCGCGCCGCCCTTAAAGGGACAATCACCACAAATCACCAGGCCAACCCGGGAAGGTGATAAACCCGGACTTGCCCGACGGCGAAGGCTTCTGGACTTCCCTCCTGTCATGGGCCATCGCACGCTGGGGCAGGGTGAGGTCATCCGCTGGCTAGTAATTGGCATGGGAACACCGCCTCCTCTCAGTTACACACCATCCTGATTTGAAAGTACACCACCGCTCCTTCTGTGGAGCTGGGCCAAAGCCCTGCGCCTCACTATCAAACAGCACTGCCAAAGTCGGTCCCTCTGCGGACCGTAAGGGAGAACTTGACCACCACGGTAAAGAGTTAACTCAAATGAGAGCGACTGAGCATGTGTACGATGAACCACATGAGAGTGAGATCACTCGGAGGAGGAGGACTGTTATAACCTGCCTACTTACCATTGGCTGGGGACTAATGACTATCCCACAATCCTGTGGGAGTATGAGCTTCCCCAATGAGGGGGGCGGAGAAACCACTAGTAAGCTCCTAGTATAAATAAAGCTGGCCAGTTCAGGAACCAGCAGGAAGAAGTGTGCAGCAAGGGAAGTTACTGCTACTGTTGTGTATATATGTTATAGTAAATAAATGTTGTTACTTTGTATCCTTAAAACTCGTGCTGGATTCTTCGTGGCCCTCACAAAACTGGCGACGAAGGTTAAAGTGAATAGCTGTCTACACTGCTGAAGCCACCTCCCTGGATTTTTGTTGGATACAGGTTGGAAGTTGTTTTCTATTATACCATGCCTCTGTACGGACGTTTGGATGTTTTAGATGCTGCGCTGGAAAGCTGGAACCAGTACACACAACGGATGCGTTACTATTTCCGGGCAAACAATATCACCGAAAACGAGCGCCAGGTGGTCATATTGCTCACCGCCTGCGGCCCGCGTACGTTTGGGGTGATTAGGAGCCTTACGTACCCAGCTGCGCCGGACACCAAAACGTTTGATGAACTTGTGAATATAGTGGGGCAACATTTTATCCCAACCCCGTCCACGATAGTCCAGCGTTACCGGTTTAATACCGCTGAGAGGACCCCTGGAGAATCCCTTGCCGATTTTCTATCCAGGCTACGCAGGATTGCGGAGTACTGTGACTATGGTGAGACCTTGTCAGAAATGTTACGCGACCATTTGGTTTGCGGTATTAACAATGCGGCCAAACGAGTCCGACGCCCTCCTTCGCCAGGGTCTTCGGTGGATTCCTTGGACTTTGGGGGGGAGGGATGTTATAACCTGCCTACTTACCATTGGCTGGGGACTAATGACTATCCCACAATCCTGTGGGAGTATGAGCTTCCCCAATGAGGGGGGCGGAGAAACCACGAGGAACCTCCTAGTATAAATAAAGCTGGCCAGTTCAGGAACCAGCAGGAAGGAGTATGTAGCAAGGGAAGTTACTGCTACTGTTATGTATATATGTGAGAGTAAATAAATGTTATTACTTTGTATCCTTAAAACTCGTGCTGGATTCTTCGTGGCCCTTACAAAAAGGACCTAGAAGTGTCTTGGAGCATAGCTCCTCTCTTGGTCTCACCCAACTTTTGGAAATAGTGTGTAAATAAATGTGTTTTCGCCAAGTGACCATCGTCTCCAGCAAGATTTCTCCTGGAGCAAGAGGCTTACGAATCCCGAGGTGAAGCACTGTTAACAGAACCATCACCTTCTAAAGGCCAATTATGGGGATAAATGTCAACGGTATGTCAACAATAAATGTCAACGATAAATGTCAGAGGCACGGTAGCACAGTGGTTAGCACTGTTGCTTCACAGCGCCAGGGTCCCGGGTTCGATTCCCAGCTCGGGTCACTGCGCGAAGTCTGCACGTTCTCCCCCCCCCCGTGTCTGCGTGGGATTCCTCCGGTTTCTTCCCACAAGTCCCGAAAGACGTGCTTGTTGGGTGAATTGGACATTCCGAATTCTCCCCACCCCCCCACCCCGTGTACCCGAACAGGCGCCGGAATGTGGCGACGAGGGGCTTTTCACAGTAACTTCATTGCAGTGTTGATGTAAGCCTACTTGTGACTATAAAGATTATTATAACAGTCACATCTCTTGTATGAATCAAAAGAATCACATGCCGAGGGGTTTCTGCACTGCCTGTTTTTCTGTTCCACGTAATAAAAGCTGCAAATCATTTCTCCTTCATTGAACATCCAAGGTCTCCAGCGCAAGACATCACCAAGAAGCAAACAAAAAGATTAGGGAAATCAGAAAGCCCTGAAATGCAACGTCCGCACGTCCTTCCTCCACTTTTTCTTCTTCTACTTCTCCATTTGTTTAACCTGACATCTTGCTGGCTCATAGATCAGATTTCAAGGTAACATCTCATTTCCTTGCCGTGTTTCTGCTTGATCTGCTGTGCACACGATCGCAGCAAACTGCAGCCTTCCAGATGTCACAGAAAAAAGGTAGGCGTACCTTGGAGTTTAGAATTTTCACACAAAGCCGAACATGTTGGAGAAACAAACCATCAACGCTGCAATAAAACAGACGTGGATGTAACTGCCTGGATGTGAAATACAATGAATTTCTGTGCACCTGATTCTGAAAGTGAAAGTGATGTATTGGCCGCCCGCAGTCGATGTGCGGTTCCGGACGGAGTTCTTGGCTGTCCATTCGAATACCCGCTGTCAGAAATGTTTCCCTTTCTATGTCCCTATTACAGGAGGGTCCCTAACACAGGAGGGTCCCTACAACAGGAGGGTCACTACAACAGGAGGGTCCCTATTACAGGAGGGTCCCTGCAACAGGAGGGTCCCTACAACAGGAGGGTCACTACAACAGGAGGGTCCCTATTACAGGAGGGTCCCTACAACAGGAGGGTCCCTACAACAGGAGGGTCCCTATTACAGGAGGGTCTCTACAACAGGAGGGTCCCTAACACAGGAGGGTCCCTACAACAGGAGGGTCCCTATTACAGGAGGGTCCCTACAACAGGAGGGCCTCTATTACAGGAGGGTCCCTACAACAGGAGGGCCCCTATTACAGGAGGATCCCTAACACAGGAGGGTCACTACAACAGGAGGGTCCCTAACACAGGAGGGTCTCTACAACAGGAGGGTCACTACAACAGGAGGGTCCCTATTACAGGAGGGTCCCTAACACAGGAGGGTCCCTACAACAGGAGGGTCCCTACAACAGGAGGGTCCCTACAACAGCAGGGTCTCTACAACAGGAGGGTCTCTACAACAGGAGGGTCTCTACAACAGGAGGGTCCCTACAACAGGATGGTCCCTACAACAGCAGGGTCTCTACAACAGGGGGGTCCCTACAACAGGAGGGTCCCTACAACAGGGGGGTCCCTACAACAGGAGGGTCCCTACAACAGGAGGGTCCCTACAACAGCAGGGTCTCTACAACAGGAGGGTCCCTACAACAGGAGGGTCCCTACAACAGGAGGGTCCCTGCAACAGGACCCATGGGCTCCGTGTAACTCCCTGGCGGTACTCCCTCAGCCCTCATGCGGTGAGGAGAGTGAAGGTCGGTCCCGGCACACGGAACACGGCTGTAGGCCTTCGCAGAGCTTGTGGCGCTTTTGAAAAGCACCCAGCCGAGCAACGTTCTCCTTATTCTCTGACCCACCCTCTTTTGGAGTCAGGGATTCGTGCTTCAGCCGACTGCGACGGGATCAGTTAGCTTCGCTCCGTCTCCGCGCCCATCTTCGCATGTGGGATCGCTGCCACACAGTCACAAATCGGTGCCCCAGCCGGTTTTCTTGTTTTCTGAGCGCGCGGAGAGCTGAGATTAACCGTCGACTCCCAGCTGCCACCACAGTTGAGTCCATAAATTGTGGAGACGCTAACTGATTCAGGGCATGATCGAGTCCACAAAATCATCCACAGAGCTCCGGGAGTGTAGAAGGAAAGTAATGTGAGGAATTAATTGCTTTGGACCGCTTAGAGAATATATTAATATTAGTTGCTACTATTTTAAAAAAGCACTTGCTAAAGCATCCTGGGATTGCTTGACTATATTTTAACACTGTTTTTAGCCATATCTTAGAATTGACATGTGGGAGTACCTTTAAGAAATGGGTGTTTATAAATGGGTGCGTATATAAATATCTGTAGTGCGAGTACCTTTAAGAAATGGGTGTTTACTACTGCAGTGATGTCAGAGAGTGGGTGGAGCTGGGCTGCCTGTCGGCTTTTTACTTTCGTTTTAGGCTGTTTGCTGCAGGGTGTGTTTTAGTTTCGTTTTCAGTGTTGGAGCTGAAGCCAGACCAAGCAGATGTACTGCTGTTCTCTCTGCCATCAAAAGACTATCTCTTGATCATTTGGTGAATTCAGAATTATAAATGTTTTCAGTAGTGACTTTAACCTGATGTGCTTCTGTTAAAAGGTGTTTTTAAGTCGTATGGATGTTAAAAGGAAAGCTTAACGGATTACTGAGCGTTGTATTCTTTGGGGGTTGTATTTGAATTGATGGTTGCTAAGATGTCCACTGCATGTTTTAAAAAGATTAACTTGAGTCCATAGAATAAACATTGTTTTGCTTTAAAAAATACTTTTCCATTTCTGCTGTCCCACACCTGGAGAGTGGGCCGTGTGCTCCCCATACCACAATCTAGTAAAAGTTGTGGGTCAGGTGAACTCCATGATACACTCTGGGGTTCTCTAAACCCTGGCCCATAACAGAATGATGGGCAAAGTACTGGTAAACAACTTTTAGATTAATCCTATTGTGCTGGCAAGTTGATCGAGCCAGAATGTACTGCAAAATATTGTCAGTGAAGAGATAATGAACCAAGAGACTATAGTCGCACTCCCAAGGTTGGCTAATATAAACATGGCCGGACAAGATGTTGTTTTGCACAGAAAGCTGTTTAAGATTGCAACAGGATCTTGGCCAATTGGGCCAGTGGGCCGATGAATGGCAGATGGAGTTTAATTTGGATAAATGTGAGGTGATGCATTTTGGTCGATCAAATCAGGGGCAGGACCTACTCAGTTAATGGTAGGGAGTTAGGGAGAGTTACAGAACAAAGAGATCTAGGGGTACAGGTTCACAGCTCCTTGAAGGTGGAGTCGCAGGTGGACAGGGCGGTGAAGAAGGCATTCAGAATGCTCGGTTTTATTGGTCAGAATATTGAATACAGGAGTTGGGACGTCTTGTTGAAGTTGTACAAGACATTGGTACGACCACACGTGGAATACTGTGTTCAGTTCTGGTCACCCTATTCTAGGAAGGATGTTAAACTAGAAAGAGTGCGGAAGAGATTCACGAGGATGCACCCAGGACTTGGTGGTCTGAGCTATAAGGAGGGGCTGGATACGCTGGGACTTATTTCCCTGAAGCGTAGAAAGCTTAGGGGTGATCTTATAGAGGTCTATAAAATAATGAGGGGTATCGATAAGGTAGATAGTCAACATCTTTTCCCAAAGGTAGAGGAGTCTACAACTAGAGGGCAGAGGTTAAAGGTGAGAGGGGAGAGACACAAAAGAGACCAGATGGGAAATTTCTTCACACAGAGGGTGGTGAGTGTCTGGAACGGGCCGTGGTAGAGGCGGGTACGATTTTTTCCTTTAACAAGCAGTTAGACTGTTACACGGGCAGGGTGGGTGTAGAGGGATACGGGCCAAATGTGGGCAAGTGGGACTAGCTTAGTGATAGAAACTGGGCGGCACGGACAAGCTGGGCCGAAGGGCCTGTTTCCATGCTGCAAACATCTATTTTGGTGCATAAAGGTATGCTCTGTTCTGCTGTAACACAGAGCGCTGGTGAATGGTCATTGACCATTGCAGGCTCTCCGCAATATCGTGTTAATAACCCCTGAATCGAAGCTCGAAGCCTCCGTGTAATATTATTTCCGGGACAGGGAGCAAATGGAGTTTGTGCTTCATGTGAACCAGGCCTCCATCTACTCAAGAAAAGCTTACTGACCCGAGAATGTTAGAGTGTGTGAGTGAGTCATGCGTTAAAGTGATGATACCGTTAGAACCAGGCTGACGGGGAAATGGGCTCCTGCAACAGTCGTGAATGAAAAGTGATGGGCTGTTAATTGATAATCAATGAAGTTACAGAACAGCACAATCAAATCATCTGCGATCTGCACAAATTATTACTCAGTGATAATGGAAAAAAAATTCCTGCATTGATTAATCCTTACTTATTTACATAATTAACCTTTTGGCAAAAAATATTATTTTTAAAAACAGCTGACGAGCGAAATCGTGTCACTATGCAAAATCACCACGGCCCAGATTTACAGTGAACTCCAACTTATCGGAACAGAATTACCTCAGAGCACAGGGCCGAGAATTCACAGAGTACAGGACCCGGGAAATCCCAGTGTACAGGACCCAGGAAATCCCAGTGTACATGACCCGGGGAATCCCAGTGTACAGGACCCAGGAAATCCCAGTGTACAGGACCCGGGGAATCACAGTGTACAGGACCCAGGAAATCCTAGAGTACAGGACGGAGAAATCCCAGTGTACAGGACCCGGGAAATCCCAGTGTACAGGACCCAGGAAATCCCAGAGAACAGGACCGAGAAATCCCAGAGTACAGGACCGGGAAATCCCAGAGCACAGGACCCACGAAATCCCAGAGTACAGAACCGAGAAATCCCAGAGCACAGGACCGGGAAATCCCAGTGTACAGGACCGAGAAATCACAGTGTACAGGACCGAGAAATCCCAGAGTACAGGAACCGAGAAATCCCAGAGTACAGGACCGAGAAATCCCAGAGTACAGGGCCGGGAAATCCCAGAGCACAGGACCCACGAAATCCCAGAGTGCAGGACCGAGAAATCCCAGAGTACAGGACCCGAGAAATCCCAGAGTACAGGACCGAGAAATCACAGTGTACAGGACCGAGAAATCCCAGAGTACAGGACCCGAGAAATCCCAGAGTACAGGACCGAGAAATCCCAGAGTGCAGGACCGAGAAATCCCAGAGTACAGGACTGAGAAATCCCAGAGTACAGGACCGAGAAATCCCAGAATACAGGACCGGGAAATCCCGGAGTACAGGACCACGAAATCCCAGTGTACAGGATCGAGAAATCCCAGAGTACAGGACTGGGAAATACCAGAGTACAGGACCGAGAAATCCCAGTGTACAGGACTGAGAAATCCCAGAGTACAGGACCGGGAAATCCCAGTGTACAGGACAGCGAAATCCCAGAGTACAGGGCCCGGAAAATCCCAGAGTGCAGGACCCGGGAAATCCCAGAGTACAGGACCGAAAAATCCCAGAGTGCAGGACCCGGTAAACCCCAGAATACAGGACCGAGAAATCCCAGAGTACAGGACCGAGAAATCCCAGAGTGCAGGACCGGGAAATCCCAGAGTACAGGACCGAGAAATTCCAGAGTACAGGACCCGAGAATACCCAGAGTACAGGACCGAGAAATCCCAGAGTACAGGACCCGGTAAACCCCAGAGTACAGGACTGAGAAATCCCAGAGTACAGGACCGAGAAATCCCAGAGTGCAGGACCGGGAAATCCCAGAGTACAGGACCGAGAAATTCCAGAGTACAGGACCCGAGAATACCCAGAGTACAGGACCGAGAAATCCCAGAGTACAGGACCGAGAAATCCCAGAGTGCAGGACCGGGAAATCCCAGAGTACAGGACCGAGAAATCCCAGAGTACAGGACCGGGAAATCACAGTGTACAGGACCGAGAAATCCCAGAGTACAGGACCCGGGAAATCCCAGAGTACAGGACCGAGAAATCCCAGAGTACAGGACCCGGAAAATCCCAGAGTGCAGGACCGGGAAATCCCAGAGTACAGGACCCGGTAAACCCCAGAGTACAGGACCGAGAAATCCCAGAGTACAGGACCGAGAAATCCCAGAGTACAGGACCCGGGAAATCCCAGAGTACAGGACCGAGAAATTCCAGAGTACAGGACCCGAGAATACCCAGAGTACAGGACCGAGAAATCCCAGAGTACAGGACCCGGTAAACCCCAGAGTACAGGACCGAGAAATCCCAGAGTACAGGACCGAGAAATCCCAGAGTGCAGGACCGGGAAATCCCAGAGTACAGGACCGAGAAGTTCCAGAGTACAGGACCCGAGAATACCCAGAGTCCAGGACCGAGAAATCCCAGAGTACAGGACCGAGAAATCCCAGAGTGCAGGACCGGGAAATCCCAGAGTACAGGACCGAGAAATCCCAGAGTACAGGACCGGGAAATCACAGTGTACAGGACCGAGAAATCCCAGAGTACAGGACCCGGGAAATCCCAGAGTACAGGACCGAGAAATCCCAGAGTACAGGACCCGGAAAATCCCAGAGTACAGGACTGGGAAATCCCAGAGTACAGGACTGGGGAATCCCAGAGTACAGGACTGAGAAATCCCAGAGTACAGGACCCGGGAAATCCCAGAGTACAGGACAGCGAAATCCCAGTGTACAGGACTGAGAAATCCCAGAGTACAGCACCGAGAAATCCCAGAGTACAGGACCGAGAAATCCCAGTGTACAGGACCGAGAAATCCCAGTGTACAGGACCGAGAAATCCCAGAGTACAGGACCCGGGAAATCCCAGAGTACAGGACCGAGAAATCCCAGAGTACTGGACCCGGGAAATCCCAGGGTACAGGACCTGGGAAATCCCAGTGTACAGGACCGAGAAATCCCAGAGCACAGGACCGAGCAATCCCAGAGTACAGGACCGAGAAATCCCAGTGTACAGGACCGAGAAATCCCAGAGTACAGGACCCGGGAAATCCCAGAGTACAGGACCGAGAAATCCCAGTGTACAGGACCGAGAAATCCCAGAGCAGAGGCCCGAGAAATCCCAGAGTACAGGACCGAGAAATCCCAGTGTACAGGACCGAGAAATCCCAGAGTACAGGACCCGGGAAATCCCAGAGTACAGGACCGAGAAATCCCAGTGTACAGGACCGAGAAATCCCAGAGCAGAGGCCCAGAAATCCCAGCGTACAGGACCCGGGAAATCCCAGAGTACAGGACCGAGAAATCCCAGAGTACAGGACCGAGAAATCCCAGAGTACAGGACCGAGAAATTCCAGAGTACAGGACCCGAGAAATCCCAGTGTACAGGACAGCGAAATCCCAGAGTACAGGACAGCGAAATCCCAGAGTACAGGACCGAGAAATCCCAGAGTACAGGACCGAGAAATCCCAGAGCACAGGACCCGGGAAATCCCAGAGTACAGGACTGAGAAATCCCAGAGTGCAGGACCGAGAAATCCCAGAGTACAGTACCGAGAAATCCCAGAATACAGGACCGAGAAACCCAGAGCACAGGACCCGGGAAATCCCAGAGTACAGGACCGAGAAATCCCAGAGGAGAGGACCGAGAAATCCCAGAGTACAGGGCCAGAGTGACACAGATTTCCAGCATTTTCTGTTCTTATTCCTCAGCCCGTGTTGAGCATTTTGGGGCCTGTCTCGCCCCTGGACTGCACCTTGTGCTGTATCGGACACAGCCGCAGAGAGGTGTGCTGGAGTATGCTCACGGCCAAATCTCGCTCTGTTCACTGCCTCACAGACCTTTGGCTGAACTCGCGAACCTAGGCTGTGCGAGACCCCGCAGGGTGGTCATTACAGACAGGTACTCCAAGATGCCGCTCGGGGTGGTGGGGGGAGGAATGTAGCTGAAGAAGCGAGCGAGTTAAAAAGAAGCGGCGTATCACCAAGCACAGGCTGTGTAGCTGGGAACAACAACTTTAACAGCTGCTGCCTGAACAATGAAATCGTGCTTGTCTGTGCAAACAATTACAGAGAGCAGCTTCACCTTCAGACTGTCCAACAGAAAATGTCGCAAAGTTCACCCGTGGGTGGATGGGGGGGGGCGTAGCCAGCTGGGATGGCCACTTCCAGAATAGAAAATGGACATTTGCCAAGATTGCAGGGAAATATGGACGATGCTAAGAAAGCAAGCAGGCACAGAGCCTGTCTGCATATTGGAGAAACAGCTCCCAGGCGAGACCGAAACTGTAGGCCCATTAGCATGTGGATGGCCCATCTCCGGGAACAAAGGAAGATACTTAAGTAACCGATCTGGGCCCAGGCCTCGCGGCGCCAGTTCCCCAAACCGAAAGCAGAAAACGAAGCCAGGCCAACGGCCACCTAGGACACGCCCAGCCATCAGGGCACCCACCCCTTTATTGGTCAGGATCAATGCGAGTGATCAAGGTACGGCCCAATTGATTGGGGCCAAGTTCAAGGCCCGCCCAAAAGCGGGCGAAGCCCCCTTCGGGTATAGGAAGAAGGCCCCGAGAGAGAATCGCTCTCGTGGAATCGGCTCTCACAGCGGAGAGACCCGTCCACCAGCTACACCAGAACAAGTAAGTCCAAGGTCAACGCTCGCTACCAGACGGACGACCTTAGCTGTTCCCCTGTACCAGTTCGACCCCAGCAGCCTCAGAACCGAACAACGGCCATTGTTCCTCTGACTGAGTGGGCGCCCGAAGCTAAGTATAGGCTTTAGCAGCAGTGATAGTTTAGTCTGTAATATTTCGTGCATGAGTAGATATAAATAAATAGTATTGACTTTGAACTAACTAACTGGTGTGCCGACTCTTTGATCAGTATTCGGGTTTGAACCTTGTGGCGGTATCGAAAGATACCTGCCGACTCTAAAGCAAATGCGATTAGAATTAAGGAAGGCGACCATGTTGACCGCGATATTCAGAGCCAACCAAAGGGAGCAACAGGGGGTGGGTGGCAGAGAGAGGTATGGAACGCACATTTCACACTTCAACCGAATGACCCTCCATTCCGAGTAAGTTTCTTGAGCGCCAGAATGAGGACAAACGGACTACACACTTGATGCGCAATCAATTACACTCAAGACAAAGTGATTCCGTAACTGAAGGCTTTAATCTGCTAGAACCTTTTCCCCAGCAGCTTCGGTACAGAAAGTGAAGGCTGCTGGGACGGCACCGTCTCTTATACCCCACCTTCAGGGCGGAGCTACGTACTGCAGCCAATGGTAGACTCCTGGGCTAACCAATGGTCATCAGCCTCTCAGGTACCGCAATACGTGGTACTACCACAACACTGTACAAAAGGAAAGGTATAGTGCTGCAGGGTCCACATTTTCGTGCAGTGGATGACTAACGTTTCGACAGCCTTCCAGACAGGCCAAACTGGGTGTCAGTTAAGAGATAGGAAGGGGGTCTGTTGTCAGCTTTTCATTCCAGATTTCTTTCGCCGAGATGGGTCAAACAGCCCACTCATTGTATCTACCCATGTAGCATTACTGAAGGCTGCTTGCTTTACCCTGTCATGCCCATAACTAATGCAAGGCACCAGCACAGCGGTTAGCACTGTTGCTTCACAGCGGCAGGGACCCCAGCTTCGATTCCCGACTTGGCTCACTGTCTGCGCGGAGTCTGCACGTTCTCCCCCCCCCCCCCCCGTGTCTGGCGTGGGTTTCCTCCGGGCGCTCCGGTTTCCTCCCACAAGTCCGGAAAGACGTGCTTGTTAGGTAATTTGGACATTCCGAACTCTCCGTCAGTGTACTGTTATGGGCCAGGGTTTAGAAAACTCCAAAGTATATCGTGGAGTTCACCTGACCTACTACTGTTTATTAATTTTAGTTACGATGAGCGCAAGAGCCTGCCTTTCAGGTGTTATTCAGCAGAGGTCTTAGGCGCTTTTTTGTCAAAAAACAAAGTTTATTCTACGAATTTAGTTAACATTTTTATAAACGCACACAGTAAGAACTATTATCAACTACAAACATAAAGCCCCACACAGCTACAGTAAGCTATGTATAACCCGTAATGAATTCCCCCTTAACTGTTCCAATTCAATAACAAAATACAAGTAAAACCAGAAACCCCTTTGCAAGGGTGTGGCCCAGCACACGGCATTCTCAGTGGTATAAGGCTTATTGGTGATACTCTTGTTCCCCTTTTCAAACAGAGCCATAAACCAGCTCTAAGCTCAAAACGGAAGTAAAAACTCAGAGCCACAGCCCAGCTCCATCCACACAATGGCATCACTGAAGCCATGTGATCAGACAAAAACATTTCTTAAAGGGACACTCCCATGATAGTACCCAAACAGGTGCCAAAGTGTGGCGGCTATGGGCTTTTTTACAGTAACTTCATTGCAGTGTTAATGCAAGCCTACTTGTGACACTAATAAAGATTATATGTTATTGATATAAACTGTTTAAATCAGACCTTATCTGCTGCTTATTTAAAAATGGACTTTGCCGGACCAAAAAAATGGCTGCCGCAGTCCACGTAATTTACAAGTTGGCTAGAGAGCTGGAAACTTCTAACAGTGAGTACCGGACAAAGCTCAATGCTCATCCTGGTGGAATCTCACACAGTGAGAGCCTTTTTCCTCGGATGGTGATGTCTAGCACGAGGGGACATAGCTTTAAATTGAGGGGAGATAGATATAGGGCAGCACGGTAGCCTTGTGGATAGCACAATTGCTTCACAGCTCCAGGGTCCCAGGTTCGATTCCGGCTTGGGTCACTGTCTGTGCGGAGTCTGCACATCCTCCCCGTGTGTACGTGGGTTTCCTCCGGGTGCTCCGGTTTCCTCCCACAGTCCAAAGATGTGCAGGTTAGGTGGATTGACCATGATAAATTGCCCTTAGTGTCCAAAATTGCCCTTAGTGTTGGGTGGGGTTACTGGGTTATGGGGATAGGGTGGAGGTGTGGACCTTGGGTAGGGTGCTCTTTCCAAGAGCCGGTGCAGACTCGTTGGGCTGAATGGCCTCCTTCTGCACTGTAAATTCTATGATAGGACAGATGTCAGAGGTAGGCTCTTAACTCAGAGAGTAGTAAAGGTTAGGGTTGGAATGCCCTGCCTGCAGCAGTAGTGGACTCGCCAACACGAAGGACATTCAAATGGTCATTGGATAGACATATGGACGATAAGGGAATAGTGTAGATGGGCTTTAGAGTGGTTTCACAGGTCGGCGCAACATCGAGGGCCGAAGGGCCTGTACTGCGCTGTATTGTTCTATATATATCATTGGGAGGACCCATTACATTCAACGAAACAAGGGAGCAGCAGGCTGTCCGTTCCCCGGCCTCGACTTATAACAAAGAGACAGCAATCACGGCACGTTATACCTGTCGAGACACTGATAGCCACCATATATCAACTCGGGTGAACAATAGATTTGGACCAGAGACGTGGAAGCTGATTGTTATCCCGAAACCAGCTCATCAATGGACAACCCCACATAATCTGAGCTCTTTTGGCTTTTGGAAAGTTTTAATGATCCATCCCCTGGGCTCCGAAGTCAGTTTGCTATTTGACATCCAGCCTGACAACACCAAAGCCGGGGCTCCAGGCTAACAACAAAGCCTGCCTCAAGGCTCGAAGCCTGGTTCTCAGGCCGGTTCCTGCCATCGCCTGCAGAGCAGACCAAATCTCCGTGCGCCAACCTCACCTCGCTGCCTCATCGCCAACTTTGAAGGAACTTTGCAACTCCTGCTTTCAGCTAGTTGGACCTACCTA
Source organism: Scyliorhinus torazame (assembly GCF_047496885.1). Lineage (NCBI taxonomy): Eukaryota > Metazoa > Chordata > Chondrichthyes > Carcharhiniformes > Scyliorhinidae > Scyliorhinus > Scyliorhinus torazame. The sequence continues at coordinate 12,035,741 of NC_092730.1, read as the reverse complement.
AATTTTGAATCCTGGTGACGGGGTCTACGGGTCCCGCCGTTGTCAACGGGATTCCCCGGTGACAGCCCCCCTCGTCGCCCATACATGAAAAAATGTAGGACTTACTAGGAATCCACAATGTAAATACATAAACATAAGGCGTCGGGTGCAGCATACAGAGTGTATTGCGACAACAGTAGAAAAGGTGCGCGGCGAGATCAGTTCAGTCCATAACGAGGGTCGTTTAAGAGTTTGGTAACAGCTGTTATGGGCCAGGGTTTAGAAAACTCCAAAGTATATCATGGAGTTCACCTGACCTACAACTGTTTATCGATTTTGGTTATGAGGAGCACAAGGGCCCACTTTCCAGGTGTAATGCAACAGAGACCTTTAAGTATTTTCAAACAAAACAATGTTTATTCCATGAATCCAGTTAACATTTTATAAACATACAGTAAACAGTTTATCAACTACCAACACAACTACTGCCCACAGATACAGTACTCTGTATGTAACCCTGAATAACTTTCCTGACAACATCCATAAGCCAAACCCTCTTTTTAACAAAGCTGTAGGTATAAATTCTTTACACAAGACAGTTATCAAATTAAAATTATCAAGTGATCTGGATATCTTTTAACATACTGAGTGAGAGACAAAAATGAACCTTCCTTGTCTGAATTCAGCTTTCAACGGCCCAAAACGAAAGCAAAACACAAAGCCACAAACAGCTTCCAGCTCAAAACGAAAGCAAAAGCCACAGACACAACCCAGCTCCACCCACACAATGACATCACTGCAGCGATTTAATAAACACCCATTTCTTAAAGGTACACTCCCATGACACAGCGGGGAAGAAGCTGTTTTTGAGTCTGTCCGTCCGTGTTCTCAGGCTTTTGTATCTCCCGCCTGATGGAAGAAGTTGGAAGAGGGAGTAAGCCGGGTGGGAGGGGTCTTTGATGATGCTGCCCGCTTTCCCCAGGCAGCGGGAGGTGTAGACGGAGTCAATGGAGGGGAGGCGGGTTCATGTGATGGACCGGGCTGTGTTCACGACTCTCTGGAATCGGGTCGGACATTAATCCAAGGCGCTTTCTGGCGTCCCGGGAGAATGCAAAAGATCCATGGACATAATCCTGAAGACAAGCCAAGAAATCATCACCCGTGGCCTGGCCAATAGTTATCCTTCAATCAACGTTGCGGAGAAACGGGTGATCTGCTATTTTTTTTAGTGAGAGTCTGCTGTGTGCAAACTGGCAATATAGAAAGGCAAAAAGGTAAAAGAACTGGATTCATATTTTCCACTTCAGCCCAGCATGGAGGTAAAACCCCCTGTAAAACCACAGGTAAAACCACAGGGGCTGGTTTAGCACAGGGCTAAATCGCTGGCTTTGAAAGCAGACCGAGGCAGGCCAGCAGCACGGTTCAATTCCCGTACCAGCCTCCCCGAACAGGCGCCGGAATGTGGCGACTAGGGGCTTTTCACAGTAACTTCATTTGAAGCCGACTTGTGACAATAAGCGATTTTCATTTCATTTTTTCATTTCCTGCAGGACGGGGCCGCAGAGACCTCGGAGAGCACGGAAGGTGGCCCAATGAACTGGCTTCTTAGCTGAAGCAATCTGCTAATAGAGCAATTGCTAAGAGCGAAGAGCCGAGGGATCGGTCTCCGATCATCGCCCGTCAGAGTCAGTCGAGGCAGAGTTAGGTCCTTGCCGCACAGTCTTCTCACGTCGTTGTGAAATCAAAGCACTTCGCAAGGAAGTAATTACTCTTAAGTGCAGCGGCTGTTATACGGGCAAGGGCATGTGCGCTCATGAGCATTTCACAATCGGTAATTAAATAAATGACTGTTTAATTTGTTTTTTGAGGGTGTTGGATGAGGCACAGATTTTGTCCAGGACATCAGAAAATCATCCCACTCACTGAATGTGCTGGCTGAAGCTCCCTGGCAGCTGAGAGCCTTCACCCCGCGGCAATTAGCGGACTTTCACTTGATCCACAGGAACTAAAAGACAATCCCTGGCTTTAATAGTCCTCAACACCGGGGGCCCCGCAGGGATGTGTGCTCAGTCCTCTACTGTACTCCCTGCACACACACGGCTGTGTGGCAAGATTCAAGTCCAACTCAATCTATAAGTTTGCAGATGATACGACTGTGGTGGGTCGTATCTCAAACAACGACGAATCAGACTACAGGAGGGAGATAAATCACTTGGTCGCATGGTGTACCGAAAACCATCTCTCTCCAAATGTTGGAAAGACCAAGGAACTGATCAGCGACTTCAGGCAGCACGACACGCCCCCGTCTGCATCAATGGCTCCGAAGTGAAGATGGTCGATAGCTTTAGGTTCCTGGGGGTCACCATCACCAACAGTCTGTCCTGGTCCACTCACATTGATGCAACGGTCAAGAAAGACCAACAACGTCTCTACTTGCTACGGAAACTAAAGCAATTCGGCATCGACTCTCACAAACTTCTACAGATGTGCCATAGAGAGCATCCTATCCGGCCGCACCACAGCCTGGTATGGGAACTGCTCGGCCCAAGAACGCAAGAAACTGCAGAGTATGGTGAACTCAGCCCAACGTATCACACAAGCTTGCCACCCCCACATTGATTCTATCTACACCTCCCGCTGCCTCAGGAAGGCGGACAGCATTGTCAGAGACCCCTCCCACCCAGGCATTGCCTTCTTCCAGACCCTTCCATCAGGCAGAAGATACAGAAGTCTGAAGACCCGCCCATCCAGACATCGGAACAGCTTCTTCCCCACAGCTACCAGACTCCTCAACGTGTCCTTATAAACGGCGGTCTTTGTACTAGTTTTTGGTAATTTGTGCCAACATTTCTTTCGTGTCAAACTTTAGAACATAGAAAAATACAGCACAGAACAGGCCCTTCGGCCCACGATGTTGTGCCGAACCTTTGTCCTAGATTAATCATAGATTATCATTGAATTTACAGTGCAGAAGGAGGCCATTCGGCCCTTTGAGTCTGCACCGGCTCTCGGAAAGAGCACCCCACCCATAGTCAACACCTCCACCCATCACTAAGGGCAATTTTGGACACTAAGGGCAATTTATCATGGCCAATCCACCTAACCTGCACATCTTTGGACTGTGGGAGGAAACCGGAGCACCCGGAGGAAGCCCACGCAGACACGGGGAGGATGTGCAGACTCCACACAGACAGTGACCCAAGCCGGAATCGAACCTGGGACCCTGGAGCTGTGAAGCAATTGTGCTATCCACAATGCTACCGTGCTGCCCTTAAGAACAAATAAATCTACACTATATCATTTTACCGTAATCCATGTACCTATCCAATAGCTGCTTGAAGGTCCCTAATGTTTCCGACTCAACTACTTCCACAGGCAGTGCATTCCATGCCCCCACTACATGCCCCCACTACTCTCTGGGTAAAGAACCTACCTCTGACATCCCCCCTATATCATCATAGAATTTACAGTGAAGGAGGCCATTCGGCCCATCGAGTCTGCACCAGCTCTTGGAAAGAGCACCCTACCCAAGGTCAACACCTCCACCCTATCCCCAACCCAGTAACCCCACCCAACACTAAGGGCAATTTTGGACACTAAGGGCAATTTATCATGGCCAATCCACCTAACCTGCACATCTTTGGACTGTGGGAGGAAACCGGAGCACCCGGAGGAAACCCACGCACACACGGGAGGATGTGCAGACTCCGCACAGACAGTGACCCAAGCCGGAATCGAACCTGGGACCCTGGAGCTGTGAAGCAATTGTGCTATCCACAAGGCTACCGTGTTGCCCCATCTTCCACCATTCACCTTAAATTTATGTTCCCTTGTAATGGTTTGTTCCACCCGGGGAAAAAGTCTCTGACTGTCTACTCTATCTATTCCCCTGATCATCTTATAAACCTCTATCAAGTCGCCCCTCATCCTTCTCCGTTCTAATGAGAAAAGGCCTAGCACCCTCAACCTTTCCTCGTAAGACCTACTCTCCATTCCAGGCAACATCCTGGTAAATCTCCTTTGCACCTTTTCCAAAGCTCCCACATCCTTCCTAAAATGAGGCGACCAGAACTGCACCCAGTACTCCAAATGTGGCCTCACCAAAGTTTTGGTAAGCCACATTTGTGTGATTGTTCTCCTGCAAAGCACCTTGGGAAATGCTGACGGCACTACAAAAAGCAGAAAGCAAAGAATTGCTACAGTGCAGAAGGAGGCCATTCGGCCCAGCGGGGTCTGCACCCACCCTCTGAAAGAGCACCCTAACCTGCACACCTTTTGGACTGTGGGAGGAAACCGGAGCACCCGGAGGAAACCCACGCAGACACGGGGGAGAAAGTGCAAACTCTAAGCGGACAAGTCACCCCAGAGCCGGAATCGAACCCGGGGTCTCCGGCGTGCTGAGGCAGCGGCGCTAACCACTGCGCCAACACGCGAGGTGTTATTGTTATTCGTTCTTGGCCCTGATGTTGTTTTCGTGGAGTTCCTCACTGATGACGATCAGTTGGGAGTGTGAGGATGACAGAGTGACCCCAGTTTAATTGGAGAAGATGTCGTTTTCCGGGTGAAGGTGTATTGCAGCTGCTATCGAGCGGTCCATGTCGGGCAGCCCAAGGTTGCGTTGGGGGAGGGAGATGAACTTTGCAAACCCATCATGAGAAATGGCAACGTTCCCGGGTTTTCTTTTCATGCTTGGATTCGGCGTGGGGTTCGCCCTTGCTGCTCTTTGGTGGGCTTTCCACCGTCTTCTCCAAGTCCCAGGACTGAGAAAATGGAATCATTGTACAGAATGCCAGGATACAGTGAAGGCGGCCATTTTGTCCCTGATCTGGACATTCCCATTCGGCTTCACTTCCTGCGAGAAACACCCGACGATGCAAGACTGCTTGATGTAGATTTATTTAGCCTCGTTCTTACCTCCAGGATAGGGGAACAGACTCGGATTGTGTTCCTTTTGAACCACATTTCTTTCTGCTCCGCACAAGGTGGTGGCTCTTGCTGGAGTACATACAGGCCTTGGGATCTCGCCAACACGTTGCCAGCTGGTCATTAATCATGCGTGAACCAAGCAGAGCATCTTATCCCGCTCGTGCTCGAAGGTAGCCAACACGTCGGGGTGCGTGCCAGCGGGTAGGAGACCGGCGAGGGAGGAGACCGGCTGGGCTGAGGGCGTGAAGGCAGAGTGGGCGGAGGAACAGGGGCCGGTCTTGGAGGAGGGGGCGTGGAGTGAGGCGCCGGGGAGGGTGAGGTCGACCCCGTCCCGCGCGACGCTGAGCCTCACTCGGCTGAAAGCGGTGTTCCGGGCGCACCTCGCGAAGGCGAGAGTGAGATGGTCTTTTTGAAGGGGTGGATAACAGATGTGTTCGGGGTGGGGGGTGGGGGGGGGGGGGGGGGGAGAGCGGGTGGGCGGGAGGGGGTCGGCCCACCCCACGCGCCCACGTTCTGGTCATGCTCAAAGCTGCTGGGCTTCTGGATGTCCTTTTTTGGAGACTACGTCGGCGATCCTGAACGTTGGGCTGGGAGCCTTGCCCATTGGTGGCGAATTGGGGGCTTCGGTTGTGCCGGAGTTCCGGACTGGAGTGGCCTTTGCCTCACTGGTGACAAGGAGGCGGATCCTCTTGGGCTGGAGATCGCCTACACTGCCAAGCACCTCAGCGTGGCTGGCTGACCTGATGGAGTTTTTACATCTCGAGGAGGTTAGGTTTACCGTGTGAGGGTCAGTGGAAGGGTTTATACCGCAGGTGGCGGACGTCTATAATTGTACTTCAAAGATCTAGTCATTGTTAGCTGTTTGGGGGGGGGGGGATTAGTAACTAAGGTATACTGTTGCTGCAAAGGCGGGGGTTGAGGAAAGTTTTTTTTCCAAAATAAATTTAGAGCACCCAATTATCTTTTAACAATTAAAGGGCAATTTACAGTGGCCAATCCACCTACCCTGCACATGTTTTGGTTTAATAATAATCTTTATTGTTGTCACAAGTAGGCTTACATTAACACCGCAATGAAGTTACTGTGAAAATCCCCTCGTCGCCAGATTCCGGCGCCTGTCCGGGTACACGGAGGGAGAATTCAGAATGTCCAATTCACCTAACAAGCATGTCTTTCGGGACTTGTGGGAGGAAACCGGAGCGCCCGGAGGAATCCCACGCAGACACGGGGGGGGGGGGAGAACGTGCAGACTCCGCGCAGACAGTGACCCAAGTCGGGAATCGAACCCGGGACCCTGGCGCTGTGAAGGAACAGTGCTAACCACTGCCGCATAATGGTAACCCAGTTGACGGAAGTGTAGCCTGACGCACACAGTGAAATCGGGTTTTATCAATGTTCAGTTTCCTCGGCTTGGGAATCGAACTCGGGACCCTGGCGCTGTGAAGCAACAGTGCGGGGCGAGGCCCATGCAGACGAGGGAGCGAACGTGCAAACCCTACACGGACAGGGAACCGGGGCCGGGAGCGAACCCGGGGTCCTCAGCGCCAAGGAGGGAGCTTTTATTGTTTCATTGTTATTCTGTGTTATGTTTTGTGTATAAATTGCTCAAAAGTATGCTGAAAATATTTTCCCAAAAACAAAATTCAGGCGTGGACGTGGTTGGTGCGTGCTGACGGACTGCGCAGGCATCACAGGCAACCCCAATTGGGTCCTCGCACATCGTGCGCCTACGAGCGTCCCAGCAAAGGGGGCGGAAGGCAGGCTGGCCCAATTGAAATGTCCCCCCGCCCGGAGGCAATTCCAGCAGCGCACCGCCAACCAGGGCCAACACCAGGAGCAGCAGAAAGTAATGATGGAGTGTCGCACTTATTTCTGTCAGCAGTGCACTGAATGAAAACCCCCATTGCACATCATGTCGCGGCTGGCGCATTTGGGCTGCTTCTCAAACAGCCGCAGAGAAAGTGAAAAAGAGATTATTTCAGGGTAATTCCCACCACCGCGGATATTATAAAATGCAAATGCCTGGCACACTCCGCGTGCCGGTCCGTGATTTGTTGCTCTGGCCTACGTTGCCACAAATCCTGCTGGCGGAATTAACATTCCGTCTGCTGCATTCCCTTTGCGCGAAACGCCAGGCTCACCGGTTTAGTCCCGGCGTTCCGGCTTTTCTTTGACCCCGCTACTTTCTTGTTCCATGCGCGGGGTTACCGGAGATAGGGCGGGTGGGGGTGGGGGTGGTGGGCGGGGCCGACGGTAGGGTACTCCTTCGGAGGGTCGGCGCAGACCCGGCGGGCCGAATGGCATCTTTCGGCACGGTCGGGATTCAGTGTCAGGGCTCTCAGCTCTGGAACGCTGCCAGCCAACGTTGCCGCCGGCACTCAACCCCGACACACACCCCAGACTGGCTCACGCACTTATTAATTGATTCAAGGGTTGCGGGCGTCGCTGGGCCGGGCCCAGCATTTATTGCCCATCCCTAATTGCCCCTTGAGATGGCGGTGGGTGAGCCGCCATCTTGAACCCGCCGCAGTCCCCGTGTGGTGTAGGTACACCCACAGTGCTGTTAGGGAGGGAGTTCCCAGTATTTTGACCCCAGCCACAGTGAAGGAACGGCCGATACATTTCCGAGTCGGGATGGCGAGCGGCTCGGAGGGAGGAACTTGCAGGCGGCGGTGTTCCCCGTGCGTCTGCTGTCCCCGTCCTAGACGGTAGAGGTCACGGGTTTGGTAGGAGCTGCCATAGTATTGGTGACTTTCTGCTGTGCATCTTGTAGGTGGTACACACGGCTGCCGCTGTGCGTCATAGAGTCATCGAGGTCTACAGCGCAGAAAAGGCTATTTGGCCCCTCAACATGCCGGTCAGAATCAACCACCTCAGTATCCTAAGTATTGCGTTGGTGGTGGAGGGTTTGAATGTTTGTGGAAGGGGGAGCAATCAAGCGGGGCTGCTTTGTCCTGGATGGTGTCGAGCTTCTCGAGTGTTGTTGGGAGCCGCGCTCATCCAGGCGAGTGGGGAGTATTCCCTCACACTCCTGACTTGTGCCTTGTAGATGGTGGACAGGCTTTGGGGGGAGTCAGGAGGTGAGTTACTCTCCACAGGATTCCCAGCCTCTGACCTGCTCTGGGAGCCACAGTGTTTATATGGACAGTCCAGTTGTCGGGACACGCCTGCACGATTGCCCTGTTTCAGGGGTGATTTAACGGAAACATTTCTCAGTTTCATTTTGGTTGCGTTTGGCGGGGGTGTTTCTGGACGGCTGCGTTGGCGAGATCGCCGCCCGCGTGATTTGTCGCTGGGCAGTCGGGTGATTCCCGGGAGGCCGCAGCATTTGACTTCAATCTCGCTAATGAATGCAAATGGGGGTGAATGACCTTCTCGCTGTGGTGATATGCATCACTGTAAATACACAAGGGGTTAATGTAAATACACTACGACTAAGTAAACACTAGAGGGAGCACCAGAGACGTCGTGACATGCAGACATACAGCTGATGAACACGTAGAATAGGACATGACCAATGGGCAGTTAAGACTCCCAGAGGTGACACTACCACAAGGGGGCAGTACACAACCCATATATAAGGACAGGGCACACATGCTCTGCCTCTTTCCACAGGCGACACTTAGAGAGTAGCACAGGGGCAGATCAGAAGCATCTCACCCACCACGTGGCTTAGAGCAGACTGGTTAGTTAGACTGAGTTACCCTTGCAAGATTAGCAGGAGAGTCGAACTCATGGAGAACTGTGCTAATGGTTCAATAAATCACATTGAACTTACTTCAAAGTCTGGAGTATCTTTTGGTCAAAGCTGCATCGAGTTGCAGCCCGTGTTATCCCAGAGTACATAACACAACAGACGCCATTTTAGGGCGAGATCTGCAACTCGCCCTGGGCAGCACGGCGGGTGAATTGCAAAATGGTTGCCACCCAACGCGAATCACGATTTGGGCCTTTCCCGCGAATTACATGGCGCGCCCAGGACGCAACGCGGTGATTAAATCGCGCCCCAGATCTTTTTTTGATGACTTCTTTTGTGACATGTCGAGAGGACTTTCTCCCTGGGTGGACCCAATCACAAGAATGACGATTATAATTCGCACCAGGTTCTGCGGCAGAAGTGAACGGCACGGTAGCACAGTGGTTAGCACAGTTGCTTCATAGCTCCCGGGTTCAAGTCCCGGCTTGGGTCGCTGTCTGTGCGGAGTCTGCACGTTCTCCCCCCCGTGTCTGTGTGGGTTTCCTCCGGGTGCTCCGGTTTCCTCTCACAGTCCAAAGATGTGTAGGTTAGGTGGATTGGCCGCGATAAATTGCCCCTTAGTGTCCAAAAAAGGTTGGGTGGGGTTACGGGGATAGGGTGGAGGTTGTGGCTTGGGTAGGATGCTCTTTCCAGGGGCCGGTGCAGACTCGACGGGCCAAATGGCCTCCTTCTGCACTGTAAATTCTATGAAGACAAATCATTCTTTCCTCGTGTCACGAATGTGTGAAAGGCCTTCCCTCCTTCAGACATCCGTCCGCTTCACAATCCGCGTGGAGCGTCTGTTACAGGTCACTCCGAGGACAACGCGGGGTGGAACATTTCTCGGCTTAGGTAAAGGCAAATCATCGCTCTGACGTGTCCGTCCCCTGTGCCGGGAAGTCCTCCGGGTTTTTGGTGAGGTGGGAAAGAGGGCTGGGGAAACCAGAGGAGGAAAAGCCATTGGTTAGGGGAGCCAAAGGCATGGTCCATTTTCGACCAGAATATTTGCCCGGCTCATGTATCCTTCTCTTCCGGTGTTCTCCGCCTCGAGTTTTGCATTGGAATGAAAACAGAAAGTTCTGGAAAAACCCCGTCAGCTCCAGCAGCACCGGGGGAGAGAGACGCTGAGCTGACGTCTCGAGTCTGATGTGACTCCTCTGCGGAACTTGTGTGTCTGGGTGCATGCTGGTTGATTCTCTGGTGCGGGAGAAGTGTTTGACAGTTCACTGGCGCTGAGCGTCATATCTGGAGACAGAAAAGGGCACACAAAACCCCAAATGCTGACCGCATGAAGTAAGAACGGTCAATTCTTCAAAGGCACAGGAGCTCCACCCAACGCAGCAAACAAAATGCACTAAACGCACCAGACCCTATCTGGCTGCATGACAGTATGGCAAATGCTCGGCCCAAGACCGCAAGAAACTTCAGAGTCGTGATCACAGCCCAGTCCATCGCACGAACCCGCCTCCGTCTACACCTCCCGCTGCCTGGGGAAAGCGGGCAGCATAATCAAAGACCCCCCCTCACCCGGCTCACTCCCTCTTCCAACTTCTTCCATCGGGCAGGAGATACAGAAGTCTGAGAACGCGCACGAACAGACTCACAAACAGCTTCTTCCCCGCTGTGACCAGACACCTAAAGGGCCCTCTTATGGGCAGCATGGTAGCTCAGTGGTTAGCACAGTTGCTCCACAGCTCCAGGGTCCCGGGTTCGATTCCCGGGCTTGGGTCACTGTCTGTGCGGAGTCTGCACGTTCTCCCCCGCCCCCCCGTGTCTGCCTGGGTTTCCTCCGGGTGCTCCGGTTTCCTCCCACAGTCCAAAGATGAGCAGGGTCAGGTGGATTGGCCGCGCTAAATTGCCCTTAGGTTAGGTGGGTTACGGGGATAGGGTGGAGGTGTGGGCTTAAGTAGGGCGCTCTTTCCAAGAGCCGGTGCAGACTCGATGGGCCGAATTGCCTTCTTCTGCACCGTAAATTCTATGATTTCTATGACTGACCTGATTAACACTGCACCCCTGTATGCTTCACCCGATGTCGGTGTCTATGTAGTTACATTGTGTACCTTGTGTTGCCCTATTATGTATTTTCTTTTCATGTACTTAATGATCTGTTGAGCTGCTCGCAGAAAAATACTTTTCACTGTACCTCGGTACACGTGACAATAAACCAATCCAAATAGTAATATCTCGGTTACAGATCGCTGGTTAGACCACCCGATGAAGGCTTCGTCAAGACATCCGTCACCCGGAAGGATAACTTGCCGCCTGGAATACCAACAGGCGGGTTGGACAGGGAAGACGCCTGTTCACCATCCTCGCCTGCAGCTCCCTCCCCCCAAGCAGAGTGCGGCCCCTGCTGCTGCATCCCGCTGATATCATCACGTCAAGAGGGCTCTGCAACTTTATATCTCCCTGCTTCCTTGTGTGATTAATGCACCAACACACATTATACCAGCTGCCACGGCCTTGATTTGTTGTTTAACTGCAGAGGCATTCATTTCTATAAAGCTCCACTCGCCACTTATGTGAGCAAAGTGACTCACAGCGTTTGACCGAATGAAAGGCATTGCCAGAGGTTTCATATCTTTCTCCTTTCTGTCACCCCCGCTTCATTTTTCTTTCGGATCTCAACTTCTCCAGTTCGCCTTTATTATTCGACCCGCCGCGCTCCAGCTTTGCCCACCAAAGCGCAAGCTCGCCAACCTGGCGCTGAAGTGCCACTTAAGTCACCGCTCACGCCCTTAGCTGCTGCAGGTTATTATGAGGACCTTTCACCCGTACGGGAAGCAAAGCAACTTGGTTGGAAACAGCAGCAGGTACGTCGGGCTGCCTTCTCCATTATTGGGACTCATGCCCTCTCGCCGGCGTCAGAACGGTGGGGTTTTTACTCCTGAAGCTCCTGCAAAAAAAGCGAAACGAATTCACAGCCCTGCAGGGGGCTCGCAGGGACCCGGAGCGAATCTCGCGGCTTTTGATGCAGTTACGGCCTCCAGCGACCGCGGCGTGCTTCATGGCAGACGTGGACCGCGGAGCCAGACCCCCCCCCCCCGCCCCGCCCCGCGCCGATCGGCCACGCGCCCGACCCTCAAACCCCCGCACCTTAATTCCCCGGCCGCCTATCCGGTCTCCGATCCGCCCGCCCCCCGACCAGGGCGGCTGTGGACTGCGTCCGCAGCCGCCACGCGAGCATCCCGGCCGGCAATAGCAGGTTAGTTCCACGCCGTCGGGACCTCGGCCGGTCGGGGGCGGAGGATTGCTGAAATGAAATGAAATCAATCGCTTATTGTCACAAGTAGGCTTCAAATGAAGTTACTGTGAAAAGCCCCTAGTCGCCACATTCCGGCGCCTGTTCGGGGAGGCTGGTACGGGAATTGAACCGTGCTGCTGGCCTGCCTCGGTCTGCTTTCAAAGCCAGCGATTTAGCCCTGTGCTAAACCAGCCCCTGCTGAGCTGGCCTCTGGCAGTGGCCCCCCTGGCGGAGCGGCGCACACCCCGGTGACGCCGGTTTTCGGTGCCCGGAGAATTGGCGAACCGGCGCTGGGAGCGATTTCGGTGTCAAACTGAATTCTCCGCCCCGGCCCCGATTTTGACGTCGGAGTGCGGAGAATCCGCGATTTTGACGTCGGAGTGCGGAGAATCCAGCCCATCAGGTAGGAATCGGACGGGGGCCAACATTCCAGTCACCTGTCGCCCACTCTTGGGCGCGGTTCTCAGTCAGAGACAACTCTTTCAGGAGAAGCGGGGGGGGGGGGGGAGCGACATGAACTCGCCCCGATGGACGCTTACACAATGATGTCTTGATCTTCGCAATGTCCTCCGCTGGCTGGTCGGCAGCTGGCGACGTGGGAAGAGGAAGAAACCTGGATAGTGCGTCACCCTGCCCCAAAGTTCCGCACCCCTAAAAGGCAGGAGGGGAAAAGGCGGATTATCTTAGTGGAAAATATCGTGCTATAAATTTGGTGTTGTGGCCTGGAGCTTGCGGTCAGCGGTGGGGGATTGGCGTTCAACATCCATACAGCTGCCCACAGATGTTTCTTGGGCTTTGAAGCTGCAACTTACCTTCTGGGGATAGTTTTGAGCAGCTGATCTGTGGAATGTGAGAGCATTGCCAGAAATAGCATGTGTCAGCCCCCTTCCTGTCTGTTGATTCCCCTATTTCCCATTTCTTTTACTTTTGTCTTTGTCATTTTTTTTATTCGAGGATCTTTAATGGACATACACCTTTAAGTCGAGAAGAGGAAGTGACGAACTCAAAGGTTGTAAAATAGTTGGCACTGTTGCTTCACAGCGCCAGGGTCCCAGGTTCGATTCCCGGCTTGGGTCCATGTCTGTGCAGAGTCTGCACGTTCTCCCCCCCCCCCGTGTCTGCGTGCGTTTCCTCCGGGCGCTCCGGTTTCCTCCCACAAGTCCCGAACGACGTGCTTGTTAGGTGAATCGGACATTCTGATTTCTCCCCTCGTGTACCCGAACAGGCGCCGGACTGTGGCGACTAGGGGCTTTTCACAGTAACTTCATTGCAGCGTTAATGTAAGCCTACTTGTGACATTAATAAAGATTATTATTGTTATTCTTATTATAGTACACTGTGCTGTTGGAGATTTAGCTTTTGAACAGGGGAACTCAGACTTTATGGCACCCGAGGGATCGAAGGAACTCGGTTTGATTGGTTGGCTGGTGCCCAATGGGCTGGCCAAGACCGTATTCTGCCCAGCGACAGACACTGATTGGGTTCACCAGGTGAGGGTTTTCGGATGACCCAGGGAGAGAAGATCCTGGATGTTGGGAGAAGAAGCTGTGTTGCTCTGTCTCTCTCTCTCTTTCTGCAACAAAATCTCCTGCCGGCCGTTTCTGGGAGTGCAGAGACATTTTGAGATTCGGATGAATTCAAAATGAAATCCATTACAGACTGAAAGCGAAGACCACCCTACTGATGGCCTGGGCTAAAAGACTCTAACTGGCAAATGTCCAGCTGAAACAGAGACTTTTATCCTTTTACTTTTGTATAATTATTATTTATTTCCACCCCTTTTCCCCCTCTGTGTTTGTCTGTCTTGTGTGTGTATGCATGTGTGTGTGTGTGTGTGTGTAGAGGGTGGAGCGAGTTAAAGAAGGGGGGGGGGTTAGGGATTAGATAATAGTTAAGCAGTTGTATTTTATGCCTATTTAATTAGAGTTATTGTTATTAATAAAAATTAATTGTGTTTACATTGACAAACCTGGTGACTGTAGTTAATGGGCAGCCAAAGACGTTGGGTATTTTCTGAGAATTAATAGTTAATTTCAATTATGTTGCAACTCTGGGTCAAGTGGGGCTGGAATTAAGCGCACACCAGCCCAGAATGTCGCAGCCCTGTCTCTTCAAGCAATCACATCTAAGAATCCTCACTGGGACACACAGAGCCCAAAGCAGGAAGTATAAATAAGTATATTTAATGCAGTGTAAAAATACATGTACAGAAAGTGTGGCGTTCTTTGTGTCGCTGATTTAGGATGGTTGGCGTAGCGTTCCGCAAAGACCACTTTTATGGCTTTTACTTAAACAAAGCTAAGATTTTATTGACACTACTAAACTGGGTTTCGACACTTAGTCCTAAAGAATACAGAATTGAGCAATAATATCTAACTACGCTCATCTGCTAATCTCACTAACTGGTATAAACTATAATCTAACCTTCTCACACTAACTGCTCTCATGACCTTCACTCGCTATCTCCTACATTCACTCCTCCCCTAAGGTCTAGCATCACTGCCTTATATAGTTGTATCTGCAGCTCCCTCTAGTGGCTATGCTCGACACTACATTAACCTTTGCAATGCTGATTTGTTAAATTAAGTTAATCCCACCAAAAGCAAAATAAACAGAGGGAAAGAAAGATGAAATTAAAAGAGAGAGAGAGAGATCGAAGAGACGGAGAATTTTTTTTTCTCCAAGTCTTCAACAATTAAAATCTGAAGAAAGGAGGCTCCGTAGGGCAGGATTGTCCGCACACCACACGGCGTGTTTTGTGGCGAGGTGGGGGGGGGCAGGGTGTCTTCTGGTCTCGTGGCTGTCAACAGAGTGTTTACTGCGCAGTTTCTGCTCGGCGATTCTGCATTCTCGCGCGCCCTGAAGGCCGCCTTGGAGAACGCTTACCCGAAGATCAGAGGCCCTTGACGCGCCACAACGCAGAATCGCCAATTTATAGCCAAGTTCCGCACACATGAGTACGGCCTCAACCGGGACCTTGGATTCATGTCGCATTACATTCATCCCCCACCATTTGACCTGGGCTTGTGAAATCCTACCAACTGCCCAGGCTTGAGACAATTCGCACCTCTTTAACCTGTGATTATCCCTCTCTCCGTCTGGACCTGTAAAGACTTAATTACCTGCACAGACTCGCATTCAAAGTATCGTCTTGCATCATTGACTTTGTCTGTATATGCTGTGTTTGTGGAACCCACCTCTTCACTCACCTGAGTAAGGAGCAGTGCTCCAAAAGTTAGTGATTCAAAACAAACCTGTTGGACTTTAACCTGGGGTTGTAAGACTTCTTACTGTTTTAATGCTGAATCAGGTATCGGGCTACTGAAAGTTA
This sequence comes from Scyliorhinus torazame, assembly GCF_047496885.1. Taxonomy (NCBI): domain Eukaryota; kingdom Metazoa; phylum Chordata; class Chondrichthyes; order Carcharhiniformes; family Scyliorhinidae; genus Scyliorhinus; species Scyliorhinus torazame. The sequence goes on along the minus strand of NC_092730.1, from coordinate 12,020,525 downwards.
ATCCACTCCTCAATAACACTGAGCATCGATGGCCCCGCCATTGCAGCTGACCCACATTCTGCGCTGGTGGCAACGCAAGCTCAAGAAATCCGGCATGTCCGCATCGACTCTCACAAACCTCTACAGATGTGTCATAGAGAGCACACTACCCGGCTGCATCACAGCCTGGTATGGCAACTGCTCGGCCCAAGATGGCAAGAAACTGCAGAGTGTGGTGAGCTCAGCCCAACGCGTCACACAAGCTTGCCACCCCCACATTGATCCTGTCTACACCTCCCGCTGCCTCAGGAAGGCAGGCAGCATTATCAGAGACCCCTCCCACCCAGGCTTTGCCCTCTTCCAGACCCTTCCATCAGGCAGAAGGTACAGACGTCTGAAGACCCGCACATCCTGGCATAGGAACAGATTCACACAGCTACTAGACTCCTCAACGACTCCCCCTCGGACTGATCTGTTCCCATTAAGAACACTATTCACGACGCCCTATGCTGCTCTTGCTCATGTATTTGCTTTGTTTGGCCCCTTGTTCCGCACTGTAACCAATCACTGTTTGTCGATGTACCATTTGTCAATGTACTCTGTCGATTATTCTTTTTGTCTACTATGTACGTACTGTGTACGTTCCCTCGGCCGCAGAAAAATACTTTTCACTGTACTTCGGGGGGGAGGGAGACTGCCGTCTCGCTGTCCCGCGCCAAAGCGTGGCAGAGTGGGTTTAAAACAAATATTGGAATCGTGTCTTCTCGCTAATTAAAGCGCACTTCATGGTTCAGTATTAAACCCCAGAAGATGGCCTCAGGAGAAAGATTCCTCCGGTTTACTGTAAATAATGCACACTGTGAAGATATGGAGATCTGCAATTGTACTTTCGCACAAGTGTCAAACCGAGGTTTTCTGCATTTAATTACGGGGCCCGAATAACAAGTCGGAGGCCTTCGCTTCGTGATGTGCCTCCTGTCTGCCAACTGCTTAGTTGCATGGGATTTGGGGATTGGGGCCACTAAAGATCTTTCGACTGCCAGGAGAGAGTCCTTAACCTTTCAAATCATGCCTGCTTCAGTCACTATGGTAACAGTCAGGTCTCTTGCTGACCAGAGGTGAGTAAGTAGTTTTCTGACAATAACACTGGAACCTGAATTACGATAACTGAGGAAGGCACGCAGAGTCCTGAATATTTGCGGGGCTCATGTCATGGAGCTATTTGCTTTAGTTATTGCAATCATGCCACTAACCAAATATAGCTCCAGTATCTGGCTTCGAATAAACACACTGCAATTTTTTTTCAAAGAATTACATTGTGTCTACAGTGCAGAAACAGGCCATTCGGCACTTCCGTTTCGTGCCAGTGTTCCTGCCCCACAAGACCCTCCGCCAACCCCACTCTTCACCTCCCCCCATCACCCTATTCTTCCAGTCCTCTCTCCCTCATCTGTTTATCCAGCTTCGCCCTTAAATGCATTGACACTACTCCCTTCGAGCACTCCCTGTTTGGGCGAGTCCCACATTCTCCCCAGTCCCCGTGGGAGCGAGTCCCGCATTCTCCCCCACTCCCCGTGGGAGCGAGTCCCACATTCTCCCCACTCCCCGTGGGAGCGAGTTCCACATTCTCCCCAGTCCCCGTGGGAATGAGTCCCGCATTCTCCCCCACTCCCCGTGGGAGCGAGTTCCACATTCTCCCCCACTCCCTGTGGGAACGAGTCCCACATTCTCCTCCACTCCCCATGGGAGCGAGTCCCACATTCTCCCCCAATCCCCATGGGAGCGAGTCCCACATTCTCCCCCACTCCCCGTGGGAGCGAGTCCCACGTTCTTCCCACTCCCTGTGGGAGCGAGTCCCACATTCTCCCCACTCTCTGTGGGAGCGAGTCCCACATTCTCCCCACTCCCCATGGGAGCGAGTCCCACATTCTCCCCCACTCCCTGTGGGAGCAAGTCCCACATTCTCCCCCACTCTCCGTGGGAGCGGGTCCCACATTCTCCCCACTCCCTGTGGGAGAGAGCCCCACATTCTCCCCACTCCCTGTGGGAGCGAGTCCCACAATCTCCCCTCTTCCCGTGGGAGAGAGCACCACATTCTCCCCACTCCCCGTGGGAGCGAGTCCCACATTCTCCCCCACTCCCTGTGGGAGCGAGTCCCACATTCTCCCCACTCCCTGTGGGAGCGATCCCACATTCTCCCCACTCCCTGTGGGAGCGAGTCCCACAATCTCCCCTCTTCCCATGGGAGAGAGCACCACATTCTCCCCACTCCCTGTGGGAGCGAGTACCACATTCTCCCCACTCCCCGTGGGAGCGAGTCCCACATTCTCCCCACTCCCCATGGGAGCGAGTCCCACATTCTCCCCACTCCCCGTGGGAGCGAGTCCCACATTCTCCCCCACTCCCTGTGGGAGCGAGTCCCACATTCTCCCCACTCCCTGTGGGAGCGATCCCACATTCTCCCCACTCCCTGTGGGAGCGATCCCACATTCTCCCCACTCCCTGTGGGAGCGAGTCCCACATTCTCCCCCACGCCCCGTGGTTGCGAGTTACATTCTCCGCACCCTCTGGGTAAAGAGCTTTCCCCTGAATTCCCCCATTGGATTTATCTCTGACGATATTAAGAGAAGTCATCTCATTGAAGTGTATCAAATTCTCAAAGGACGTAACAGGTTGGTAGAATGCATTCCCCAGCTGGAGAGTATCGAACCGGGGGACAATGGGGTTGAGGTGCGGGCTTCAGTGTGGTGCTCCTTCCAGGGTCCAGTGCTGGCCCGGTGGGCCGAATTGCCTCCATCTGCGTTGCAAATTGTATGATAATCTCAGAATAAGGGGCAGGTCATTTTGGTCTGCGGGGGAATGACTTCACTCAGAGGGTGGTGATGCTTTGGAACACGCTCACCCAGAGGGCGATGGAAGCTCCACCATTGAACATGTTCAAGGCAGAGCTCACTAGATTTCTGGATATTAATGACATCTACGCTGCTCTTGCTCATGTATTTTGCTTTGTTTGGCCCCTTGTTCCGCACTGTAACCAATCACTGTTTGTCGATGTGACATTTGTCAATGTACTCTGTCGATTATTCTTTTTGTCTACTATGTACGGACTTTTCACTGTACTTCGATACATGAGACAATAAATCAAATCAAATCAAGAGCTGTGGCGATAGCACAAGAACGTGAACAAGAACAAAGAACAAAGAAAAGTACAGCACAGGAACAGGCCCTTCGGCCCTCCAAGCCCGTGCCGACCGTGCTGCCCGTCTAAACTAAAATCTTCTACACTTCCTGGGTCCGTATCCCTCTATTCCCATCCTATTCATGTATTTGTCAAGATGCCCCTTAAACGTCATTATCGTCCCTGCTGCCACCATCTCCTCCGGTAGCAAGTTCCAGGCACCCACTACCCTCTGTGTAAAAAACTTGCCTCGTACATCTCCTCTAAACCTTGCCCCTCACACCTTAAACCTATGCCCCCTAGTCATTGACCCCTCTACCCTGGGGAAAAGTATCTGACTGTCCACTCTTGTCTATGTCCCTCGTAATTTTGTAGACCTCTATCAGGTCGCCCCTCAACCTCCGTCGCTCCAGTGAGAACAAACCGAGTTTATTCAAGTGGCGGGGAGGTAAATGATCTGCCATGGTCAAGGTCGAGGAGCAACCCGACGGGCTGAATGGCCTACTCTTGCTCTTATGATTTTTATTATTTGTTCGTGGGTCGTTGGCTGGCCCCGGCGTTTACTGCCCGTCCCTGGGGGCATTTAAGAGTCCACCACAGAGCTGTCACATGTAGGCCAGACCAGGTAAGGACGACAGATTTCCTCCCCTAAAGGACATTGGTGAACCAGGTAGGCTTTAAACGACAATCGCCAATGGTTTCAGGGCCACCATTAGACTTTTTAATTCCAGATTTTAATTGAATTAAAAGTTTACCATCTGCCCTGGTGGGACTCGAACTCTGGGTCCCTGAATTAACTAGCCCAGCGACACTACTACTATGTAAGGTAAAGTTTCCGTTGTCTACGTATTTACATTGTGGACCTTGTGTTGCCCTATTATGTATTTTCTTTTCATGTACTAAATGATCTGTTTGAGCTGCTCGATGAAAAATACTTTTCACTGTACCTCGGTACACGTGACAATAAACTATTCCAATTCCAATTGCCTTGCACCCTGTGGTAGTCTGTGTTAGGAGGATTACGGTACCTAATAATGCCGGAATACAATTGGTGGAGAATGTACTTGTTCCATTGGATAAGCTTGCATGTTAGCTCCGCCCTGCAAGGCGGGGTATAAGAGCCCGTGCCGCCCCAGCAGCTGCCTTCTGTCCCTGCGCTGCTGGGGCAAACATCTAGCGTATTAAAGCCTTCAATTATCTCCAATCTCGTTTCTGAGGTTATTGATTGTGCATCGCACCCTGACTCTGTAACGGTCCCGCCATAAACGTCCACAGAATCTGTTTCATCGAAAATTCACCCAATTATATTTTTCCAATTAAGTGCCTGGCCAATCCACCTATCCTGCACATCTTTGGGTTTCATAGAATTGACAGTGCAGAAGGAGGCCATTTGGCCCATCGAGACTGCACCGGCTCTTGGAAAAAGCACCCTACCCAAGGTCAACACCTCCACCCGATCCCCATAACCCAGTAACCCCACCCAACACTAAGGGCAATTTTGGACACTCAGGGCAATTTATCATGGCCAATCCACCTAACCTGCACATCTTTGGACTGTGGGAGGAAACCGGAGCACCCGGAGGAAACCCACGCAGACACGGGGGGGAGAACGTGCAGACTCCACACGGACAGTGACCCGGGGCCGGGATCGAACCCGGGTCCTCGGCGCCATGAGGCAGCAGCGCTAACCGTGACACCCAAAGGTCCGACAATCACGATGGGAAGACGAACAGGGAGTTTTCCCAGGTGTTCTGAGGCCGACGCTAATCCCGCAAACAAGGTCGCAAAAGATAATGGCGTGGTTATTTATCTCACTAGGATAGGATTCCGGTGCGCGCAAACTGGCTGCCATTTCCCCCTCCACTCCTCCATCACCGACGCCTCTGAAGTACCTCACTGGTTGTCAGGCGCTTAGCGACGTTCCCTGATCCGGGAGGGCGCTGCAGAAATGCAAGTTCCTCTCTGCTTTTTAAGGCGCCGAGCATTTTTACTTGTTTCCCTCCATCTTCCACCTTGATTCAGGAACAATTTAATTGCCGGGATTTGCATCTTTAACAGAATCAATAGCCATAGATTTGACAGTGGAAAAAAAATGTCTTTTATAGAGCAGGCAATTGCACTCAATGCTGTATTTCACCCTGCGAAGCTCTCAGGTCTGGCCATAAAGATGCTTAATAATGTTTACGATAGTATTACAACCTGTTTTATCTTTCAAGCCATTAAAAGCTTCCAGTAAATCTTAAGTGGCTTTGCCCTGCGCTATCTGACACCCAGTCTCCCCATCAGCATTGAGGGCTGGGTTAAGGATGATTCTTCAACCTTCAAAGATGCCACAACAAAACTCTTCAAAACTTATTCCCCGCTCTCTTCGAGGTGTTATCATTGTGCAGCTCAAAGGGCTGGTTAGACACGGGGGGGGGGGGGGGGTGGGGGGGGGGGGGGAGAGCGTGCAGACTCCGCACAGGCAGTAACCCAATGCCGGGAATCGAACCTGGGACCCTGGAGCTGTGAAGCAACTGTGCTACCGTGCTGCCCCTCAGCAGCACTAAGGAACCTAAGGAACGTTGGGGACGAGCTGCCAGATTCAGGAGGCTGATAGCTTTGTGACGCAACCCCTCCCGCAACTTGTGGTGGGCCACAGTTCCTTGAATACCGCCTCAGCCAAGGTGAACAAAGTTAGCGCTGAGCAGGAGCTGAAACCTGGGTCCGTCCAATTTCACACGTCTCGAATGCCCCTCAGCCAGAAACACAATTTAGCTGCTGAATGTCGCGTGCATTCAATGAATCAAAGCTAATTCGCCAAAATTGAACTCGAACTTCGGCACGTTGCTGACGGCACACAGTTCTTCTGACCTGCAAAATGTACTTGAATTCAATCTCTCGCAACTGGGCCCGCGTGAATGGGCAGAATTATGCATTTCAGCTACACAATTGCTTTGTGGGAAGCAGTTCCCAAGCCGCACTGGCTAAAAAAATGATTTTTATCTTTGACTTATTTCAAAATCTATTTAAATTGATTTTAATAGCTCCATATAACACTCTCCAGTGCACACCCAAGGCATCGAGAATTAACCAACTTAATGAAAGCACCTAAAAATACTTCAATTACAATAAATCCTGGCCCCTAAAAGATTATTTTCTTTTAAGCTTTTGTGTTTCCGTGAAATCCACGCAATCCCATTACGAAAATTTAATTGCATTAGGCAGAATTTTCACAGCAGGTGCGAAATGTATTGGAATAATTTTTCTTCAAAATTAACCTTTGCTTTCTGTTGAGGTGTGTGCGAGTTGGTGGGAGGGGGGGGCGCGCGGAGGGTGGGAAGGGGGGGGATACGATGCTACCCCCCCCTCCTCTTCTGTTCGCATTGGCCGGAATTTCTTTCTGGTAGGACTATAGATCTTTGATTCTTCACCCTCTGGCCGCAATACCCCCCCCCCAAATTGTTACAAACTCAGGCGAGGGTGACTGAGTCCGTGCTGTTATTCAACACACCCTCTGCTGGTAGCAGCAGCGATTACATCGAACAAGATGGTCTGTGGCTGGTTTAGCTCAGTGGGCTAGACAGCTGGCTTGCAATGCAGAAGAAGGCCAGCAGCGCGGGTGCAAGTCCCGTACCAGCCTCCCCGAACAGGCGCCGGAATGTGGCGACTAGGGGCTTTTCACAGTCACTTCATACTTGTGACAATAAAAGGTTATTATTATCACATAAGAACATAAGAACTAGGAGCAGGAGTAGGCCATCTGGCCCCTCGAGCCTGCTCCGCCATTCAATGAGAACATGGCTGCTCTTTTGTGGACTCAGCTCCACTTTCTCGCCCGAACACCTTAACCCTTAATCCCTTTATTCTTCAAAAAACGATCTATCTTTATCTTGAAAACATTTAATGAAGGAGCCTCAACTGCTTCACTGGGCAAGGATTTCCATAGATTCACAACCCTTTGGGTGAAGAAGTTCCTCCTAAACTCAGCCCTAAATCTACTTCCCCTTATTTTGAGGCTATGCCCCCTAGTTCTGCTTTCACCCGCCAGTGGAAACAACCTGCCCGCATCTATCCTATCTATTCCCTTCATAATTTTATATATTTCTATAAGATCCCCCCCTCATCCTTCTAAATTCCAACGAGTACAGTCCCAGTTATTGTTATTAAGAGTCCCTTTCCCTTGGATACCTTATCACACCCAACAGTTACGATCTGAAAAGGAGCCAATTTCACCAGACATTCGTGAATAAACATTGAGTGCGTTTATTAACTGCTGAAAAAGTGAGGAGACATGGTAGAACAAACGCATCTACATTCACCCAGATTGGAAGTAACAATTGAGTCCAAGAGTAAGAAAATATCAATAAGAAGCTATATGGAACAGTCCTTGAGTTGCAAGGAGTAGATGATGACAGGTTGCGGCCAATGGCAGCAGGGTAGCACAGTGGTTAGCACTGTGGCTTCAAAGCGCCAGGGTCCCAGGTTCGATTCCCGGCTTGGGTCACTGTCTGTGCGGAGTCTGCACGTTCTCCCCCCGTGTCTGCGTGGGTTTCCTCCGGGTGCTCCGGTTTCCTCCCACAAGTCCCGAAAGATGTGCTTGTTAGGTGGATTGGACATTCTGAATTCTCCCTCCGTGTACCCGAACAGGCGGCGGAATATGGCGACGAGGGGATTTTCACAGTAACTTCATTGCAGTGTTAATGTAAGCCTTCTTGTGACAATTAAGATTATTATTACAGAGTTTGATTCTAGTTGTTGATTCTTTGGTTCTGAAATTCTGTTGCTCGATAGAGAGGTCTCAGTTCTTTTTCCAGCTGCAATCGTTCTGTTGTCATAAGACCATAAGACATAGAAGCAGAATTAGGCCACTCGGCCCATCGAGTCTGCTCCGCCATTCAATCATGGCTGATATTTTCTCATCCCCATTCTCCTGCCTTCTCCCCATGACCCCTGACCCGCTTATTAATCAAGAACCTATCCATCTCGGTCTTAAAGACACTCAGTGATTTGGCCTCCACAGCCTTCTGCGGTAAAGAGTTCCACAGATTCACCCCCCTCCGGCTGAAGAAATTCCTCCCCATCTCTGTTTTAAAGGACCGTCCCTTCAGTCTGAGATTGTGTCCTCTGGTTCTAGTTTTTCCTACAAGTGGAAACATCCTCTCCACGTCCACTCTATCCAGGCCTCGCAGTGTCCTGTAAGTTTCAATAAGATCCCCCCCTCATCCTTCTAAACTCCCATCGTGTACAGACCCAGAGTCCTCAACCGTTCCTCATACGACAAGCTCTTCATTCCGGGGATTATTCTTGTGAACCTCCTCTGGACCCTTTCCAAGGCCCCAGCACATCCTTCCTTAGATACGGGGCCCAAAACTGCTCACAATAGTCCAAATCCCTGAGACACTCTTCAGGAGGCCAGCCCTCACTGATTTGAGTTAATACCAAGTACAGTAAAAGTTCAGTCCAAATGACCATGGATATGATGAGATTCACCAATTAGGGGCTGGTTTAGCACACTGGGCTAAATCGCTGGCTTTTAAAGCAGACCAAGGCAGGCCAGCAGCACGGGTTCAATTCCCGTTCCAACCTCCCCGAACAGGTGCCGGAATGTGGCGACTAGGGGCTTTTCACAGTAACTTCATTTGAAGCCTACTTGTGACAATAAGCGATTTTCATTCATTTATTCATTCATTCGTTTCATGTGACAAATAATTCCTCACACCTGCTTGGCAGCACGTTCACATCAGAGTCAGGGGTTGTCAGCTCAAATCTCATTCCAGACGTCAGCATATAAATCCTGATCGACTTTCACAGTCGGAGAGAGAGTTTTCGAAGCTCCTGCAAAAGCTGGCTGTTTTGCAGGGGCCCTGCCTCATTCATTGTAGCACCTTCAGTGTGGCACACGTCCAAGCTGCTCTTCTCATAGCATGCGCACACGCACACACACGCACACACACGCATCGACTCTGGGCAGCTCCCTCGGCCAACTTTTAGCCCATCTCTTTGTGTATTCGAATTGAAGTCCATTCGTTGGTCTAGGCAACCGTACCCTTTGAGGGTCTTTGAGATAGGGCGGCCATTCTGTTCCTTTTGTCTTCACCAGAGATGGTAATCAGTCTTTGGATTCTTTTAGAATGACCTTGTCTGGAACCATGGAGGGGGGATGTTCCATTGTTCCTTAGGGACTCCCCCTGCAGGCCATGCCTGTCTGTGGCTGGCTGTACCTTCTCAGCCACCTCCAGGGGGGTGTTCGGTTTTAAAATATAAAACTCCGGTCTTGTTTAAACTCCAACAATCCCGTGTACAATTCCTTTTCTCCATCATCACAACACCACCCAATACATTTGCGGCTGTCTGGGCTTTGAAAGAATTTGTACATTTTATGGGATCGCCAGAAATGGCGACGAAATCACTAGACCCTGTTGTGGGCCAGGTTGTAGAAACCCCAAAGTGTATTATGGAGTCCACCTGACCTATAACCTTCCTGTTGAATTTCTCTAGAATAAGCGCAGGGTCCTGCCTCTCAGATGTTATTCAACAGACTTCTGGGGCGGGATTCTCCGCAATCGGCGCGATGTCCGCCGACCGGCGCCAAAAACGGCGCGAATCAGTCCGGCATCGCGCCGCCCCAAAGGTGCGGAAGTCTCCGCACCTTGAGGGGCCGAGCCCTCACCTTGAGGGGCTAGGCCCGCGCCGGACTGATTTCCGCCCCGCCAGCCGGCGGGAAAGGCCTTTGGTGCCCCGCCAGCTGGCGCGAAACTGACTTTGCCGGGCGGCGCATGCGCGGGAGCGTCAGCGGCCGCTCACGGCATCCCCGCGCATGCGCAGTGGACGGGGGTCTCTTCCGCCTCCGCCATAGTGAAGACCATGGCGAAGGCGGAAGGAAAAGAGTGCCCCCACGGCACAGGCCCGCCCGCGGATCGGTGGGCCCCGATCGCGGGCCAGGCCACCGTGGGGGCACCCCCCGGGACCAGATCGCCCCGCGCCCCCCCCAGGACCCCGGAGCCCGCCCGCGCTGCCGTCCCCCGCCGTCCCAAAGGTGGTTCAATCCACGCCGGCTGGCGTGGGTTGACAGCGGCGGGACTTCGGCCCATCGCGGGCCGGAGAATCGCCGGGGGGAGGGGGGGCGCCAACCGGCGCGGCACGATTCCTGCCCCCGACAAATATCTGGTGCCGGAGAATTCGGCAACCGGCGGGGGCGGGATTCACGCCAGCCCCCGTCGATTCTCTGACCCGGCCCCGGGGGGTGGGGGGGATGTGGGGGGGGCGGAGAATCCCGCCCCTTAGATCCTTTTAATTACAAAAACCAAGGTTCATTCTAAGAATTTAGTTAACATTTGTATAAACACGCACAGCAAGAATGTTTATTAACTACAAACATAAAGGCCCCACACAGCTACAGTAATCTATGTATAACCCTTAATGAATTCCCCTTTAACTGTTCCAATTCAGAAACAAGGTCCCATAAACCAATAACCCTTTTTTTTAAACCAAAACAGCAGGTAGCTATAATGAATGGGTTTCTTCATTGGAATAATTTTTTAAAATGAAAACAGGGAGACAGACCAAAATACTTCTCTGACTAAGTCCACAGCAGCCAAAAAGTAAAACTTGCAGAGCCACAGCCCAGCTCCACCCACATTTATTTCACCATCATTGAGCAGAAGTGTCACGAAACGTTTAAAGGCACGCAGTGATTTTCTTTTGCAACCAAGACACGACTGAAGCTATGTGATAAGACAAAAAACCTTTCTCAAAGGGACACTCCCGTGACAAACCTGAACCACGAACTTCAACCCACTGCCTCGCCTGGAATCCTTCACCAGCGACGCAACCCTGCCACTGACAGGGGAAGTGGGGAAAGGTGAAAAGTTGGCCCCCCCTCAGTCTGTGCCCTACGGACGGAGCGCCTCCCCTCCAGAGTTCAGAAGTGGTGGCGGAGGTAACCTTTCTTTCTGTGCAAAGGAGACGGGAGTGAGCACACGGCTGGGAAATAAGCCACCTTGAATGGCATAATTAGAAAGGTGGCGAACCTTCTGATGGCTCACGAATGCAGCAGCTAAAGTCATTGCTTATTCAAGATGAAGCCGCCTTAATTAACGTCAGAGCTGTGGCGTGATTGTGGTCTACTCCGTGCCAGGTGTCATGTCAACAGTGATTCACTTCGGAGTCATGAAAGGACACCCAGCCAGGCTAGCAGCTACTGACACCCGACAAGACAAGAGCCTCTTTCAGCACGTCTCGGCTGCGAAAGAAAATCACTGCACGCCTTTGAACCTTTCGTGACACTCCTGTTCGATGATGGCGAAGTAAGGTGACAGGGGTTAGAAATATTTAGCAGATAATGAGCAGTGTGTTGTTAAGCCATTGCTGCTGCATATTTGGGGAGAGCAAACCTGTTCGAATCTAATGACCCAGGGGTCAAAAGCATTGACTCCTTCGCTGTTGCTAACTGTAAATAATTTGCCACAGAACTACCTACTGCTTTCCCCGACTTGAGAGTTCTATGCATTTTAAGATAGGAGGTATGGCGCTACCCAGTAATTTTGTTCTGTGTTTATTCTCTCTCATATTCACGTACGGAATAATTGTCTGTCTAAAGTGTCATGTGAGAGTACCTTTAAGAAATGGATGTTTAAGCAATGTACCTTTAAGAAAACAGTGATGTCAGAGAGTGGGTGGAGCTGAGCTCAGTTCAGCCATTTTGAAGTTTCAGTTTGAAAAAGAGCTTGGGGTGTGCGTCTGTGTTTGCAGTGAGCTGGATCTGCTGTGATATCTGCCATGAAAGACTATCTCTGGATCATTTGGGTGATTTAAACTCATAATAGTAAAGCCTTTAACCTGATGTGTTTCTGTTGAAAGGTGTTAAGTCTCATGGATGTTGAAAGGGATAACCGAAGGATTATTTAGTGTTGTAATATTTTCGGGGTTATCTTTGAAGTAAGGGGTGTTAAGGGATTCAATGTTTATTTAAAAGGTTAAGTTGAGTTCATGGAATAAACATTGTTTTGTGTTAAAAACCACGTGTCCATAATTGTAATCCCACACCTGGGGAACAAGCCGTGTGCTGGAAAAGCAACAATCCATTAAAGGGGGAGGTTGGTTGAACTCCATGATACATTTTGGGGTTCTGAAAACACCTCGCCGATAACAAAAGGCTCCACCACAGCAGCCAGAGGGCAAGCCATTAATGCGGTGAGCTGGTGACGGGGATGCACTCTGGCAATGCAAGCTTGGACATCACACCGACAGCTCTCTGCAAACTTATTCCGATACGAGAAACAGCCGACCTCGGAGCGTCACTGGCGCGCAACGGGGCGAAACGCGACTCGGCATAGACTCTGCTCGTCTGCCGGCTGTGCATTCTGGTGGCCTGAAGAAAGGACTTGAGAAGCACCTTTTAGCGACCTCAAAGCAGTTTACAGCGACTGGTGTGGTGCAGGAAGCACGGAAGCTAATTTACACCCAGCGAGCTCACACAGACAGGAATACAATAAGGCACAAACATTCGCGAGGACACGAGGGAGAACTCTTCTTTGAAATAGGGCAATGGGATCTGTTATGGATCAGAGTAACACCACTGGGCGGTGAAACGTCACGTGTCACGCAATGGCCCCATCGCAACATTTTGTGGGCTTTCGTGGAGGTCACCAGCGTTCCCTGTTTGTAAATAAACCCCTTGCGCCGTGCTACACAAGCTCGATGTGTACATCATCTGATTCGTTCTCTTTGCGGCTACAACAAAGAACATAATAGGATCTATTACACAATCTGGGAGGACAGGCAGGGCCTCAATTTATCATTTCCTTAGACAGTGCAATGTTCCCTCATGACTGGCACAGCATCAGCTCGAGGCTACAGTTCCTAGAGTGGAGCCCGAACCCATACCTTCTTACTCAGAGGCAGGTCTTCGACCGACTACGCCACTTATACACAGGGCCCTGTTCTTTGCAGACAGAAAGAACACACATTGCGCCTGTTTCAGCTCAACAGAGTAAGCGTCAGCATTCACTGGTTCATTCCTCAAGACAATGCCGTGACCAATCAGAGTTAAGATGCCTGGTGATGCACGGTGGCGCAGTGGTTAGCACTGCTGCCTACAGCGCTGAGGACCCGGCTTCGATCCCGGCCCCGGGTCACTGTCTGTGTGGAGTTTGCACATTATCCCCCACAACCCAAAGATGTGCAGGTTAGGTGGATTGGCCACACTAAATTGGCCGCATGGGAGGCACAGTAGCACAGTGGTTAGCACTGTTGCTTCACAGCTCCAGGGTCCCAGGTTTGATTTCTGGTTTGGGTCACTGTCTGTGCGGAGTCTGCACATTCTCCCCCAATGTCCGCGAGGGTTTCCTCCGAGTGCTCCGGTTTCCTCCCACAAGTCCTGAAAGACATGTTAGGTGAATTGGACATTCTGAATTCTCCCTCTGTGTACCCGAACAGGCGGCGGAAAGTGGCGACTAGGGGCTTTTTACAGTAATGTCAGTGCAGTGTTAATGTAAGCCCACTTGTGACGATAAAGGTTATTACTAAATTGCCCTTAATTGGAAAAAAATAATTCGGTGCTCTAGATTCATGAAAATAAATTTCAAACAGCGCTTGGTAGTTAACTGTCAGTCACCATCAACTGGTGCCTCTACCAATCAGAGTCCACTTGCCAACCAATCAGCATTCTCATTTGTGTAAATTGTTGTTCCGTTTACATCTGGTAAACATTTGCAAATTGTCTGATGAGTGAAAGGTGAGGGGGGCAATTCTCCGAGCGCCGGACCGGGCCGGAGAATCGCCGCAACTGCGCCACGATGCCCCGACGCTGGCGCGGTGCCGGCCGCAGGCCGCTGGAATCGGCGGGGCCGCCGATTCTCCGGCCCGGATGGGTTGAGCGGCCGCGCGGATACGACAGAATCCCGCCGGCGCCGTTTACCCTTGGTCGCTGCCGGCGGGGACTTTGCGCGAATGGTCGGGGGGGCGGCCTGTGGGGGTGGGGAGAGTGGGGCTCCATCCCCAGGCGGGGCGGGGGCGCCTCCGATGGGGTCTGGCCCGCGATTGGGGCCCACCGATCGGCGGGCCGGCCTCTCCCCGCCCCCCCCCCGGGCCTACTTTCTGGCGCGGCCGGCCCCTGAACACCGACGCCATGTTGAGTCGGGGCCGGCGCGCTGAGGAAGTCCCCCACGCATGCGCAGGTTGGCACGGCCCAACTGCGCATGCGCGTGTTGGCGCGAAGGGAGGGTGGAGCGGCGTGAACCGCTCCAGCGCCGTTCTGGCCTCCTGCGGGGGACACAATCGGTCGTCCCCGGGCCCGTTTCGCGCCATCGCAAAACGCGACGGCGTTCACGGCGGCGTGAACACTTGGGCTCCATTTGGGAGAATCGCCCCCGAGAAGCCTCGACAAAAATATATATTTTTTCAGCAATACACTGTGCTTATATTTTCACCTGTACTTTATATAGAGTTTAATAAACCAATTCAAAGCAAGTACCAGAGTAAGACGAGAATTGGTTGGGGAAGATAGATCATGCATACCAGAAACCAGCAACCATGCCCAAAGTACATTGACCTTGGCAGTACATCCTCTATCTGAACAAATAATTCCTCTTTATCTAACCCCAGAGAGTCCAGCAAATCACTGGCAGAGTTCTTGGCTGGTGCATCTGGCCAAATATGGCAAAGCGTGGGGATTTCCCGAGCCTACACGGTTAAGTATTCAGTGATGGCTGATACTGCTTTAACATTTCAAGCAATGGCTTGGAGTATTTAATTGCTGTGGATGCTAACGGACTCGGTGTCGAAAGATTGTTTATTGTAAGTATAATTGGTTACTCGAAAACTACGCTTGCATCCAGAGGCGGTCTCATTCCCCACCGCCGCCGTTCACATGCGCAGCTTCCGAAACGGAAGTGCGGGGGGGGGGGGGGCGGTGGGGGGGCCGTATCGGCAGCTGCGAGCTCTACAGCAGCTGCCTGCTGGCCCCCTGCAAGGCTGTGAATCTGTGGCCTCTTGGCGCCAGTTTTCCATGGCGTAAAAGACTGCAGTTTTCCCGACGGCGTGGGAGCATAGCCCCGAAAAAGGAGAATCCAGCCACAGGTCTTGAAATAACTTGCGATGTTCCGTTTTAGTTTCCTCATAAGTGCAAGTGCTGGTTCAAGCCCCTGCTGCCTATATAGCACTGGCGAGTTGTTTAAGCAGTGCTGTTCTTTGGAGTCAAATAAATGATGGCCTGGGATTTGGGGGCTGAAGCGCATGAATTGCAGTCGAGCGAAGAGGAGTGAAATGCAGGGAACACACCATGGCGTCCCCACCCGAGCTAATCTGAAAGCCAGAGATTGCATTGAATATGGTAAGTAATGGAAGCGTCTCAGAAACGCGCTTCAACAGCTATCACATCAGCTGTGGCGGAATGCCGGAGAAACTGAAACTACAGCCACGCAGAAGGAGCATAACCTTACTCTTAAATCCACACAAATAGGTTTTAAAAAGGGACTTAATCCCAGACAATTTGCCCATTACAATTCCCTGCGCCTGCGTTTGCACAGGAAACTTCCCACAAGAACCTGCTGTGACTTAATTCCACTCTCCTGACAGTGAACGTGTTCTGGGCTCCAATCGACTGCACTTCGCTCCCGCTGGGTTGCTGGACCATTTGCAATGTGATCAAGGGTGATGACGTGAAACTAAAATATTGCACACTACGAAAACTGAGTGGGACGGAACGGCGGCGCAGTGGTTAGCGCTGCTGGCTCACGGCGCCGAGGACTCGGGTTCGATCCCGGCCCCGGGTCGCTGTCCGTGTGGAGTTTGCACATTCTCCCCGTGTTTCCGTGCATTTCACCCCCACAACCCAAAGATGTGCAGGTTAGGTGGATTGTCCACGCTAAATTGCCCCTTTAATTAGAAGAAAGAACAATACGGCACGGGAACAGGCCCTTCGACCCTCCAAGCCTGTACCGGTCATGACACCAACCTTTGCCAAGACCCTCAGCACTTCCTAGTGCCGTGTCCCTCTATACCCATCCTCTCCATGTGTTTGTCAAGAAGCCTTTTGAACACCGTTAATGTATCTGCTCCCACAACCTCCCCTGGCAACACGGTCCAGGCACTCGCTACCCTGTGTAAAAAACATGCCTCGCACATCTCCTCTAAACTTTGCCCCACGGACCTTAAACCTATGCCCCCTAGTGACTGACCCCTCCACCCTGGGAAAGAGTGCCTGCCCATCCACTCTATCCATGCCCCTCATAATCTTGTAGACCTCTATCAGGTCACCGCTCAACCTCCGTCTTTCCAATGAAAACAGTCCGAGTCCTATTGGAAAAAGATAATTGGCCACTCTAAATTTATTTCAAAAAAAGAAAAACAAAACTATGAAAACTGAATTTAGTCAGTGGACCCGGGTTCAAATGTTCCTCCTCCATCCCACGTCCTTTCTCCATAAGCTGATATCGCTTGGTTTTGACTCCCTACCTGCAACGACACGGCAGATAGAGCGCGGGAGTGAAAGATATTGCAAGGTGTGCGCAGAAACGTACTGCAGATGGGTTTGGCACGCTGTTAAGAAGCAGCAAAGGATGAAGATAGAGAGCACGATGAAGGCTTCAGAGACGGAGCACAGCTCAAACCTGACGTCGCCAACAAAGGGAAGATTCAGACCGAGAAAGGTTTTTAAACTGGATTGACCAATAAACAAGAGCCGCAAATTCTGCGGAATTCACATGAATCGTTCAAGCATTATGTCGCAAATTACATTTTTGTGGACGTACCCTTCAGAGGACTTTGAAATTTATTTTCAATGGTTTGAGCGCTATCATTTCGACAGTGAGGGGCTAGTTTTAGAAATCGTTACGTTTCTTTTGAGATATGGTCGACGTGAGTCATTCAAAATGATTTATATCCTGCCGATGTGTCAAAGAATGTTCCCGGCTATTAGTATTTTCCTTGCAGATAATGTGGAGCAGACAAAACATTTTATTATTTAAAACATTTTATTTTTACGGGTTCTGAGTGTCGCTGGCTAGCCCAGCATTTATTGCCCATCCCTGGTTGCCCCTCGAGGAGGTGGTGGGTGAGCCGCCATCTTGAACCCGCTGCAGTCCCTGTGGTGTAGGTACACCCACTGTGCTGTTCGGGAGGGAGTTCCAGGGTGTTGCCCCGGCGACAGTAAAGGAACGGCCGATATATTTCCAAGTCGGGGTGGTGAGTGACTCGGAGGGGAACCTCCAGGTGGGGGGGTTCCCAGGTATCTGCTGCTCTTGTCCTTCTAGGTGGTGGAGGACGTGGATTTGGAAGGTGCTGTCTGAGGAACCTTGGTGAGTTACTGCAGTGCATCTTGTAGATGGTGCACACGGCTGTCACTGTGTGTCGGTGGTGGAGGGTTTGAATGTTTGTGGAAGGGGAGCAATCAAGCGGGGCTGCTTTGTCCTGGATGGTGTCGAGCTTCTCGAGTGTTGTTGGGAGCTGCACTCATCCAGGCAAGTGGAGAGTATTCCATCACACTCCTGACTTGTGCCTTGTAGATGGTGGACAGGCTTTGGGGGGAGTCAGGAGGTGAGTTACTCTCCGCAGGATTCCCAGCCTCTGACCTGCTCTGGGAGCCACAGTATTAATGTGGCTGGGTCCAGTT
Source organism: Scyliorhinus torazame (assembly GCF_047496885.1). NCBI lineage: Eukaryota > Metazoa > Chordata > Chondrichthyes > Carcharhiniformes > Scyliorhinidae > Scyliorhinus > Scyliorhinus torazame. Next base: position 12,002,775 of record NC_092730.1, on the reverse strand, counting down.
CAGTTTCTGATCAATGGTAACCCCCAGGATGTTGATGGTCAGGGATTCAGCGATGGTAATGCCGTTGAATGTCAAGGGGCGGTGGATAGATCCTCTCTTGTAGGAGGTGGGCATTGCCTGGCACTTGTATGGCACGACTTTAACTTGCCACTTGTCAGCCCCGAGCCTGGAGATTGTCCAGGTCTTGCTGCATTTGGACACGGACTGATTCAGTATCTGAGGAGTCGCGAATGGTGCTGAACATTGTGCAGTCACCAGCGAACATCCCCACTTCTGACCTTATGATGGAAGGAAGGTCATTGATGAAGCAGCTGAAGATGGTTGGGCCTATATTGGGACAGATCGCACCCTGCTCCCCCTTCACCTTTTGATCCAACTGGAACACACATGTACACATTTCACGTGCCCGGTTGTATTCCTCACCTTGATTGCACAGCCTGATAACACCCACTACCTACCTTCATGAAGGGAGCTCATTTGAGCAAGATACGAGAACCAGCCAATCAGCTGTGGAGCTGCTCCTCGGTATGAGTTAGTGCTGGTAGGAAAGAGGTGGATGGACGTACCAGGCACCTTTCATTTGAACAAAAATATTTGTTTTCGGGAGGTGAGCGGCAAGGCGCATTAGTCCGAAGAGAGCCGTCAAGCGGTAGAGGGTGGGCGACAGGATATGAAAGAGACAAATCGCTAACGGAGAGGACGGCAATGGCGGGAATGGTAAATGCCAAACGCTTGTGTGCTGAATGGGGGGGGGGGGGGGGGCGAGAGGTGAGGGAGCGTTTAAAAGCAGCTCCTCCCCCCCCCCCTTTGTCAGCAGCGAGAAGCTGAGGCGAACCAGGCGGCGGCGGCGCGAGAATCTCGACGGGGGCTTGTTTTTGGCACTGCGTGCCGGCTGAATGCGGGCCGCGATCTCGCCGACGCGGCCGCCGAGAAGCGCCCCGCCGACCTCGCCCAAAACGGCGCGTAGAGACGTTTCCGTTGAATCGCGCCAATCGTACGGGCGCCGTACTTTATGCTAGATCGAATTTACAGTGCAGAAGGAGGCCATTCGGCCCACCGAAAGAGTGCCCTACTTCATCCCGCACCTCCCCCCTATCCCCGTAACCCAGTAGCCCAACCTAACCATTTTGGACATTAAGGCCAATTTAGCGCGGCCGATCCACCTAACCTGCACATCTTTGGACCGTGGGAGGAAACCGGAGCGCCCGGAGGAAACCCACGGCAGGCACGGGGAGAACGTGCAGAATCCGCGCAGGCAGACTGTCGTTTGGAAAGGAAGAACGTGCAGGGTTATGGGGAGGAGGCACCAAGGGAATTGCTCATTCGGAGGGCAGGCGCTGACAGGATGGGCCTAATGGGCCCCTCCAGTGCTTTAACAGTTCTGTGATTCCAGCGATGTTCTTTAGCGATGTCGGTTCAGGAATAAATACTGGCAATGAGACAGTGACTCAAATTTGAGGTGTACAAATCACTGGAGCTTACTGTCTTGCACCACGTGAGCAGGGGAGAGTTCAGGAAAGACAAAGATGATTTTTTTTTGGAAAGGGAAATGGAATCGAATGGCGGTGGGGGTTGGTGGGGGGCGGAAAATGCGATCCCCCCCTCTTCAGCAAAGGCAAGAGGCACGTCGGGAACTAAAGACCACTTAGTGTTACTTCAGACGTTGGTAGATTACTGGAGTTTGGAATGCAGGATGAAATTATTAAACGCTTGGAGAAACACATTAATCAGGGCCGTTCAGCATCGATTTCCCCAAGGGCTGCATTGCGGCTGATCAACCGGTAAAGGAAGTGAGGTTAGACAAAGGAGGTGCGGCGGACTTGCTGGGAATGCATTTTCAAAATGAGCATTTCAATGAGGCATTGTATCAGAGGCGAATGTGAAAGGGAGTCACACATGGAATTAAGGAGATTATCGCTGGAGTGCAGGAAGAAAAAGAGATGAGATTCAAGCTGGAAACGTGCGGTGAGTAGAATCCCCCGCAGTCCGCACTGGGGCTATATTTATGAACAATTTATGTTATGGGCCAGGGTTTAGTAAACTCCAGAGTATATCATGGAGTTCACCTGACCTACAACTGTTTATTGATTTTAGTTACGATGAGCACAGGGCCTACCTTGCAGGTGTTATTCGACAGACTTCGTAGGCGCTTTTAATCACAAACAAGCTTTATTCAAAGAATTTAGTTAACATTTGTATAAACACACACATGCAATAATTTTTATCAACTACAAACAGAGATACCCCACGCAGCTACAGTAAGCTATGTATAACCCTGAATGAATTTCCCCTTAACTGTTCCAATTTAATAACAAAATCCAAGTAAAACCAGAAACCCCTTTTCAAAGGTGTGGCCCACTGCACGGCACTCTTACTGATGTAAGACTTGTTATTGATACTCTTCTTTCCTTTCCAAACACCAGGGGCGTCATTCTCCGACCCCCCGCCGGGTTGGAGAATCGCCGGGGGCTGCCGTGAATCCCGCCCCCGCTGGTTGCCGAAGTCTCCGGCACCGGATATTTGGCGGAGGTGGGAATCGGGCCGCGCCAGTTGGCGGGCCCCCACGCTCGATTCTCCGGCCCAGATGGGCCGAAGTCCCGCCGGCGTGGATTAAACCACCTTTTGAACGGCGGGACAAGGCGGCGTGGGCGGGCTCCGGGGTCCTGGGGGGAGTGCGGGGCGATCTGGCCCCGGGGGGTGCCCCCACGGTGGCCTGGCCCGCGATCGGGGCCCACCGATCCACGGGCGGGCCTGTGCCGTGGGGGCACTCTTTCCCTTCCGCCTCCGCTACGGTCTTCACCATGGCGGAGGCGGAAGAGACTCACTCCACTGCGCATGCGTGGGAAACTGTCAGCGGCCGCTGGCGCTCCCGTGCTTGCGCTGCCCTGGGATGTCATTTCCGCGCCAGCTGGCATGGCAACAAAGGCCGTTTCTGCCAGCTGGCGGGGCGGAAATTCCTCCGGCGTCGGCCTAGCCCCTCAATGTTGGGGCTCGGCCCCCAAAGATGCGGAGCATTCCGCACCTTTGGGGCGGCGCGATGCCCGTCTGATTGCAGCCGTTTTGGGCGCCAGTCGGCGGACATCGCGCCGTTTCGGGAGAATTTCGCCCCAGGTTTGGATTCCTTGCAGAAAGCAATTATCTCTTTTAAGCTATCAAGCAGTCAGGAAACAGTTTTTAAATGAAGATAGAGAAACCCTTCTTTCCACCTGTGCAGTACAAACCTAGTCCAAACTCAAAGCGAAAGTAAAACTCAGAGCCACAGCCCAGCCCCCAAATCAAAGTGAAAGTAAAAACTCACAGAGCCACAGCCCAGCTCCCCCCACACAATGACATCACTGAAGCCATGTGATGAGACAGAAACATTTCTTAAAGGGACACTCTCGTGACAATACCATCACGCGGGGATGTCTTGTGGTGCAGTGACAGCTTCCTTACTTCTGGGCCAAAAGCTCTGGGTTCAAGTCCCACTTCAGGACACAACGGCCATGAAAAGGTGTGTTGGCAATGTGGCCAAGCAGGTTGGCCGTCAGCCTGCCAATCCTTTCAATACACCAGTTGGCGGCAGTAAAGAGTCGGTGAGTTTCCTGGTCAGCCATAATGCGTAAGGTGGCAGCAAACCACTGCCGTACTTTGCGAAGCATAATCAAGGATCGATCCGACGGTTGCCAGTGCCCGGTTAGAACATGGTACCTGGAGATGCAGGGGTAGCGTCGTTCTCGTGACGACCGTGGCTCAGTTGGCAGCACTCTTGCCTCTGTGTCACAAGGTCTACTCCAGGACCTGGACACAAAAATCGAGGTTCACCAGGCTGATTTCTGGGATGGCAGGGTTGTCGTACAAGGAGCGATGGGTTTGACCGGGTCCGTGTTCACTGGAGTTTCGAAGAATGAGAGGGTATCGCGTTGAAACGTACAAAATTCTGACGGGGGTTGGACAGACTGGACGCAGGTATGTTGCTTCCTCTGGGTGGGGGGGGGTTCTAGATCAAGGGGCGGGATCCTCCGACCCCCCCGCCGGGTCGGAGAATCGCCCGGGGGGGGGGGGGGGGGCGGCGTGAATCCCGCCCCGCCGCTCCGACGGCGGCTGCCGAATTCTCCGGCGCCGGTTTTTGGGCGGGGCGGGGATCGTGCCGCGGGGGCCGTTGGCAGCGCCCCCCCCCCCCGGCAATTCTCGGGGCCCCGATGGGCCGAGCGGCCACCCGTTTGCGGCCAGTCGCGCCGGCGTGGAGAGAACAAGGTCCGTACCGGCGGGAACTGGCTTTGAGGGCAGCTTGCGGAGGCTCGGCCCGCGATCAGGGCCATCAGCGTGCGGGCGGGCCTGTGCCGTGGGGGGCACTCTTTCCCTCCGCGCCGGCCTGTGTAAGGCTCCGCGATGGCCGGCGCGGAGAAGAAACCCCCTGTGCATGCGCCAGAACACGCTGGCGCTCCTGCGCGTGCGCCAACGCGTGCCAGCCGGCGGAGGCCCTTCGGCGCCGGTTGGCGCGGCACCAACCCCTCCAGCGCCAGCCTAGCCCCTGGAAGTGCGGAGGGTTCCGCACCTTCCGGGCGGCCCGACGCAGGAGTGGTTGACGCCACTGTTTGGCGCCGATACGGCCCGCCCCGCCGGTTACCGGAGAATCGAGTCTCACTCTCAATGTACATTTCGGACTGAGATGAGGCGAAACCTCGACACTCAGAGGGTGGTGAACCTGCAATATATAATCCCCAACACCGTGACCTTTATTTTGTGCAGAAATCTTTAATGCGGCACCTCATCGAACGCCTTGTGGAAATCCAAGTATGTTACATCTACTGATACCCCTTCACCCAGCCTGTCACATCCTCAAAGAACTCTGATAAATTTGTCAAACACAATTTCCCTTTTACAAAACCATGCCTGATTACTCTCTGGCTTTCTAAATGTCCTGATACGACCGCCTTCATGGTGGATTCTAGCATTTTCCCAAAGGCCGGTGTGACGTTAACTGGCATATGGTTTCCTGGTTTCTGCCTCCCTGTCATGTGAGCGTACCTTTACCAAATGGGTGTTCATCAGTGATGTCAGAGTGTGGGTGGAGCTGGGCTGCTGTCAGCTTTTTTACTTTCGTTTTAGGCTGTTTGCTGCAGGGTGCGTTTTAGTTTTGTTTTCAGTGTTGGAGCTGAAGCCAGACAGAGCAGGTGTACTGTCGATCTCTCTGCCATCAAAAGGCTACCTCTTGATCATTTGCTGAATTCAGAATGATAAATGTTTTCAGTAGTGAATGTAAACCCGATGTGCTTCTGTTAAAAGGTGTTTCTTCTGTCTTATGGATGTTGTTTGGGAAGTTATAAAGGATTACTTAGTGTTGTATTCTTTGGGGGTTGTATTTGAATTGATGGTTGCTAAGATGTTCACTGTTTGTTTTAAAAAGGTTAACTTGAGTTCAAAGAATAAACATTGTTTTGCTTTAAAAAATACTTGTCCATTTCTGCTGTCCCACACCTGTAGAGTGGGCCGTGTGCTCCCCCTACCACAATCTATTAAAAGTTGTGGGTCAGGTGAACTCCATGCTACACTTCGGGGTTCTCTAAACACTGGCCCATAACACTCCCTCCTTTCCCGAATGACGTTACATCTGCGGCTTTCCAATTTGTTGGGAATCCTTCCAGAATCTGGTGGGTTTTGAGAGGTCAGAAACAGTGCAGTTGTCCACTATCTCTGCAGTCACTTCTTTTCAGACCCTAAGAAACAGGCTATCAGGGTCCGGGGGGCTTACCAATCCTACTGATTAGTTGGTTAACAGATTGACGGACTGCCGCGTTGCCTTTGAAACTGCTCTGCACAGTGGCGTTTCAGATCCAGGATGACAGCTGTCGGGACTTCGACTGAAGCACTCAGCCTGTGATGGAAGGCTCGGTGGGTTCCATGGGCGCACTGAAGGAGGTGACCATCTGCTCCATGTTCAAAAGATCGGGCTTTAGGTTCTGTGCAAGGATCTGTGTCAGATTGGCACTGGTCTACTCTATGCTCTTCGACTGCACAGTCTAGCTGGCAGGGTTTCCCGTGCACCAAGTGTTTGATTATGCATGTCCATCACCATCCTGATCCATTGAGGACCTTACCCGGCTCCCCTGCACCTGAAATTCTGCACCTTGTCCCTTGGGCGAACCTTTTCTCCCCGCCTTAAAACTTGCACCCAGCGTCACACCGTGTGCAGATAATCATAATAATCTTTATTAAAATGTGAGGTTATCCATTTATCCATTTTGGTTGGAGTAACAGCAAAAGGGATTATTATTTAAATGATAAAATATTAAAACATGCTGCCGCGCAGAGGGACCTGGGTGCGCTAGTGCATGAGTCGCACAAAGTTGGTTTACAGGTGCAGCAGGTGAAATGAAACGAAATGAAAATCGATTATTGTCACAAGTAGGCTTCAAATGAAGTTACTGTGAAAAGCCCTTTTTAAGGGGCCCGTTGGCCCCCGTTGGTGGTTAAGGTTTTGTCCTCCATTGCTGGAGGGATGGAGTTTAAGACTAGGCAGGTTATGCTGCAACTGTCTCCGGTGTTGGTGAGGCCACACCTGGAGTATTGTGTTCAGTTTTGATCTCCTTACCTGGGAAAGGACGTACTGGCGCTGGAGGGTGTGCAGAGGAGAATTAACTAGGTTAGTCCCAGAGCTGAGGGGGTTGGATTATGAGGAGAGGTTGAGGAGACTGGGACTGTAATCGTTGGAATTTAGAAGGACGCGGGGGGATCTTAGAGAAACATATAAAATTATGGAGGGAATAGATAGGTTAGACGCGGGGAGGTTGTTTCCACTGGCGGGTGAAAGCAGAATTAGGGGGCATAGCCTCAAAATAAGGGGAAGTAGATTTAGGACTGAGCTTAGGAGGAACCTTTTCACCCAAAGGGTTGTGAATCTATGGAATTCCCTGCCCAGTGAAGCAGTTGAGGCTCCTTCATTAAATGTTTTCATGATAAAGATAGATAGTTTTTTGAAGAATAAAGGGATTAAGGGTTATGGTGTTCGGGCTGGAAAATGGAGCTGAGTCCACAAAAGATCAGCCATGATCTCATTGAATGGTGGAGCAGGCTCGAGGGGCCAGATGGCCGGCTCCTGTTCCTAGTTCTTATGTTTTGTTCTTATGTATTGTCACAAGCAGGCTTACATTAACACTGCAATGAAGTTACTGTGAAAATCCCCTCGTTGCCGCATCCCGGCACTTGTTCGGGTACACTGAGGGGGAATTCGGAATGTCCAATTCACCTAACAAGCACGTCTTTCAGGACTTGTTGGAGGAAACCTGAGCACAGGGAGGAAACCCACGCAGAAACGGGGAGAATGTGCAGACTCCGCACAGCAGTGACACAAGCTGGGAATCAAACCCGGACCCTGGCGCTATGAAGCAACAGTGAGAACCACTGTGCAACCGTGCCGCCCATAGTTCCCTCCTCTATTCTAGCCTGTAAAATACCCATGGCACCAGTATCTGAGCTCGTACCTATGACTGTAATATTGAGTCTCTTCTTCAACTTCTTCCACACCTAGGAATATACAAGCAGGAGCAGCATTTAGTCTGTTCCGCCATCCAATGGGATCATGGCTGGTTTGCAACAGAGCTCTATATATCTGTCTTTACCCTATATATGTGAGCAGCTTTGCTTAATAGAAATCTATCCATCTCAGATTTAGAATTAACAGTTGATCAAGCATCAATTGCCGTTAGCGGAAGACAGCTCCAAAATTCTTCCACCCTTTGTGAGGAAGTATTTCCGAATTTCGCACGTGAAATATCTGCTTCTAATTTTTAGCTCTGCCCCCTAGACCTAACCAGTGGAAATAATTTCCCATTGTCTACCCTGTCTGTTCCCCAAAATATTTTGAAAACTTTCATCAAATCTTCTTCAGTCTCTCCTCGTAAATTAACCCTTGGAGTTTAGGTATTATTCCGGTAAATCAAGGCTGCACTCCTTCCAAGGCCATTCTAAGGTGGAGTGCCCGGAGCGGCTCACAGCACTCCAGGTGTAGTCTATTCAGGACTTCTGATAGTCAGAGCATGAATTCTAACTCTGATCCCCTGGATATAAAGGCAGGCATTCCGTTAGCCTTTCTGATTTCCTTCTGTCCTTGTGGCCCAGATGATTTGGCCGGGGAAGAGAAATAAGTCAGAGACCCGGGCGGGATTCTCTCAGCCCACGCCGGGCCGGAGAATGGCCGGGACGGGCGCGAATCGCGCGCCGCCGTCGGTCCGCCGATTCTCGAGAGAGCGGAGAATCGGTGCCATTGGTGCCAGCAGGGCACCGGTCGGGGGCCGCTCTACGCGCCCCCCCCCCCACCCCCCTGGCGATTCTCCGCCCGGGATGGGCCGAGTGGGCGCAAAAAAAAATCCAAGTCCCCCCCCGGCGGGACCTCGGCGTGCATCCATCCCGGGGCGGCCTGGTGGGGGGGGGGGGGAGGGGGGTCCGACCCGGGGGGGGGTGGGGGGGGGGGGGGCCTCCGCTGTGGCCTAGCCCGCAATCGGGGCTAGATATAGCACGTTTATGACGCCGTCAACACTTAGCCTCAGGATCAGAGAATCCCACCTCCAATTCCTGTATATGCTATTTGGGGAACGCCTGCCAGGAAGCAGAGGCGACGGAATAGTTCACCAACATTTATTGTGTGGGCCTGGACGTTTTCTCTTAGTCGCTGAAGGTAAGCACGACGGTACAGCAGGCGGTAAAGAAGGCTAATGGTATGGTGGCCTTCATTGCGAGAGGTTTCGAGTATCGAAGCAGGGATGTGTTGCTGCAATTGTACAGGGCCTTGGTGAGGCCACATCTGGAGTATTGTGAGCAGTTTTGGTCTCCTTCTCTGAGGAAGGATGTTCTTGCTCTCGAGAGAGGGCAGCGAAGGTTTACCAGACTGATTCCTGGGATAGCGGGACTGACGGACGAGGAGAGATTGACGAGGTTGGGATTGTTCCCGCTGGAGTTCAGAAGAATGAGGGGGGATCTCATAGAGATTTATAAAATAAAAATAAAAAATTTAGAGTACCCAATTCATTTTTTCCAATTAAGGGGCAATTTAGCGTGGCCAATCCACCTACCCGGCACACTTTTGGGTTGTGGGGGCGAAACCCACGCAGACACGGGGAGAATGTGCAAACTCCACACGGACAGTGACCCAGAGCCGGGACCGAACCCGGCAGTGACCTCGGCGCCGTGAGACAGCAGGGCTAACCCACTGTGCCACCGTGTTGCCCTGAGACTTATAAAATTCTAACAGGGCTAGACAGGGTGGATGCAGGGAAGATGCTTAGGGTCAGGGTTTATGTGTTGGCCTCAAGGTTAAGGGTCGGAGCACAGAAGGAGACCATTCAGCCTGTCCTATCCATGCCAGTTTTCTCTCTCTAAGAACGACTTGTGCTCCCCTAGCTAATATGTTCACGAGGCGGCTGGATATAGCACTTGGGGAGAATGGGATCAAAGGCTATGGGGAGAAAGCAGGATTAGGCTATTGAGTTGGGTGATCAGCCATGGTGGTGATGAATGGCGGAGCGGGCTCGAGGGGTCGAAAGGCCTCCTCCTGCTCCCATCTTCGATGTATCTATGTGAAGATATAGCCACTGCGGCGTGGTACTGGAGGGACGCCTGGTAATCTCTGGAATTAGGCTCCAATGGGGCAGTGCCATGTGGCGACAAGGAAGAAGCGGTGTGCTACAGGGGTTATTGCTCACTCTCAGAGCACTGATTATTCTCCAAATGGTGGTAAGGGTGACTGATTACAACTGAGGCGAGTGGGTAAAGCTGCTGCTTGCTTGCCGTTGAGGCTTTCCCTCATTAAGAGATGTGCGCGCTATCAGCGCATTACATTTAGCATGCACAGCAGCCCCCTCTCCATTTCTCATTAGGAACCTACAGCCCCAGCACAATATAAATCTTCACCTGATACACGGAGTTTAAATGAGACGGTTTCGCCAAGCACCACTGTTCATCTGCGGTAACGCCGGCTGGGGCCCCAGGAGGGTGATCCATCATGGGGCCCGATCGGAGTCGCTGCCCTCTTGCGATGCTGACGTGCTTTCCTTTGGAGGCGGTTTAAATAAATTCTAAATGCCCATTACGCACATGTTCCACAATTGTTAAAGGCCCCCGAGAGGCAAGACCGGCGATACTGGAAAAGCAACACATGGCAGATCCCCACACAGAGGAGCGGACAGAAGCTGTTACCAGCGTGAAATGTTATCTCTGCATATTACGGCAGAAACCACTTGTCCCAAAATATCAAACATTTACTGCGAGGAATATGGGCTCGGTGCGAGCTGTTAATCACAATGGTAACGAATTGAGACATTGGGAATCCGACAGAATAAGTCGATTTCACATAAATTAATAAACAAGGAAAATAAAACTGAGACGAGAAGCTAGGGATAAGCCGATCACCCAGGATGTTATGTTCGCAGAACACGTTGCAAAGAAAATTCAGTAAATCAAGAGCTGGCTCGCTCGAAGAGGGAATTAAATGCATTTACAGGCATTGACACAAATTGAAGGACATAGTAATGATTGACACGCAGAATAACACAGTGTATATAGCACAGGGCCAGGCCATTGTGCCCATCTGCTGGTGTTTCTGCCCCACCCAAGCCGCCTCCCAACCCCCCAGCCTTCACCTTCCCCCATCAGGCAGCACAGTAGCATTGTGGATAGCACAATTGCTTCACAGCTCCAGGGTCCCAGGTTCGATTCCCGGCTTGGGTCACTGTCTGTGCGGAGTCTGCACGTTCTCCCCCCGTGTCAGCGTGGGTTTCCTCCGGGTGCTCCGGTTTCCTCCCACAGTCCAAAGACGTGCAGGTTAGGTGGATTGGCCGTGATAAATTGCCCTTAGTGTCCAAAATTGTCCTTAGTGTTGGGTGGGGTTACTGGGTTATGGGGATAGGGTGGAGGTGTTGACCTTGGTAGGGTGCTCTTTCCAAGAGCCGGTGCAGACTCGATGGGCCGAATGGCCTCCTTCTGCAATGTAAATTCTATGATAATCTATGATAATCACCGTATCCTTCTATTCCTCTCTCTGTCACGTGTTTCTCCAGCTTCCTCCCTTAAATGAATCAACAATATTCACGGTGAGCACTCCCCGTGGGAGCGAGTCCCACATTCTCCCCCACTCCCCGTGGGAGTGAGTTCCACATTCTCCCCACTCCCTGTGGGAGTGAGTTCCACATTCTCCCCACTCCCTGTGGGAGCGAGTCTCCTGCATTCTCCCCACTCCCTGTGGGAGCGAGACCCACATTCCCCCCGCTCCCTGTGGGAGCGAGTTTCACATTCTCCCCCACTCCCCGTGGAAGCAAGTCCCACATTCTCTTCCGCTCCCCATAGGAGCGAGTTCCACATTCCCCCCCACTCCCTGTGGGAGCGAGTCTCCTGCATTCTCCCCACTCCCTGTGGGAGCGAGTCCCACATTCCCCCCACTCCCTGTGAGAGCGAGTTTCACATTTTCCCCACTCCCCGTGGAAGCAAGTCCCACATTCTCCCTGCTCCCCATAGGAGCGAGTTCCACATTCCCCCCATTCCCTGTGGGAGCGAGTCCCACATTCTCCCCACTCCCCGTGGGAGCAAGTCCCACATTCTCCTCACTCCCTGTGGGAGCGAGTCCTACATTCTCCCCACAACCTGTGGGAGCGAGTCCCACATTCTCCCCACTCCCCGTGGGAGCGAGTTCCACATCCTCCCCCACTCCCCGTGGGAGCCAGTCCCACATTCTCCCCCACTCCCTGTGGGAGCGAGTCCCACATTCTCCCCACTCCCTGTGGGAGCGAGTCCCACATTCTCCCCACTCCCTGTGGGAGCGAGTCCCACATTCTCCCCCACTGGATTGGATAGCTGGATTGGGCATGCTAAATTGCCCTTAGTGTCCACAAAGGTTAGGAGGGGTTATTGCGTTACGGGGATAGGGTGGAAGTGAGGGCTTAAGTGGGGTCGGTGCTGACTCGATGGGCCGAATGTTCTATGTTCTAAGGGCAATTTATCACGGCCAATCCACCTATCCTGCACGTCTTTGGAATGTGGGAGGAAACCGGAGCACCCGGAGGAAACCCACGCAGACACGGAGAGAACGTGCAGACCCCGCACAGACAGCGACCCAGCGGGGAATCAAACCTGGGACCCTGGGAGCTGTGAAGCCACAGTGCTAGCCACTTGTGCTACCCTGCTGCCCATGTCAGCCTACTTGTGACACTAATAAAGATTATTATTATTTAACATGGGAATAAAGAGATCAATCAATTGGTACAAACTTGACCTGAAACGCCCGAGATAGGTTTCAGTCTGTAACTCATTCCTATTCATCTCTAATTCTATGTATAAACCTCTTGATTAGATTCCAGTCTCTAACCTTAGGGGCATCTTTCGTTCTATATATAAACTATCTCAACCGTTTGATTAGCTCCAGCCTGTAAATGTTGTTCTATATATAAACCATGTGAACCCTTTGGCGATAATCCAGTCTTGCTCCTTTTCCCAGGAGCTCGCTACTTAACAATTCTCATAGGATTTGCAGGTCATTTTTTTTTTTTAACCTGTTCAGAGGATTATTGTAGAATGGGATCATTGCAGCCCAGTCACCTTGTGATAAAGAAAAAAAGCTTGCATTTATGCAGCACCTTTCACGATGATAGGGTATCTCAAAGCACTTCATCAAAATTAAAATAATTCCGAAGTGTACTTATTGTTATAATTTGCTCACTTCAACGTCTCTCAAATAGCAATGTGATAATGGCTGGATAAACTATTTCAGCATCATAGCATTTACAGTGCGGAAGGAGGCCATTCGGCCCATCGAGTCTGCACCGACCCTCCGAAAGAGCACCCCATCTAGATCCAGTACCGCTCCCCACCCCCGCAACGCCACTTAACCTGCACGTCTTTGGACTGCGGGAGGAAACCGGAGCGCCCGGAGGAAACCCACGAGGAGAACGTGCAAACTCCACACAGGCTGGAGTTAAACCCGGGTCTCTGGCGCTGCGGAGGTCGTCCATCGGAGCGGGGCCTCCGGTTTTAACATCGCATCAGGTGACGGAATCTTTGACAGTGCAAACCTCCCTCAGTCCTGCAACAGGAGTGTTAACTGGATTCTGTATTCCAAATCTCTGGAGTGGGGCTTGAACCAGCGACTTCTGAGTCAATAGCCGACTGTTAGAACCTCCTGAATTCACCGTCTCTCTTGGATCACCCCCACTGCCAGGCGGCTTGGAATTAATTTTTGCAAGAGCCCAAGGTATTATTATAATGCAGCCCAAGCAATGCGTCTCGACTTCGAACGGAAGCTAAAGAAATTCAGCATGTCTGCATCGACTCTCACAACCTTCTACAGATGTGCGATAGTGAGCATCCTATCCGGCTGCATCACAGCCTGGTATGGCAACTGCTCGGCCCAAGATCGCAAGAAACTGCAGAGTGTGGTGAACTCAGCCCAACGCGTCACACAAGCTTGCCACCCCCACATTGATTCTGTCTACACCTCCCGCTGCCTCAGGAAGGCAGGCATTGTCAGAGACCCCTCCCACCCAGGCTTTGCCTTCTTCCAGACCCTTCCATCAGGCAGAAGGTACAGAAGTCTGAAGACCCGCACATCCAGACATAGGAACAGCGTCTTCCCCACAGCTACAAGACTCCTCAACGACTCCCCCTCGGACTGATCTGTTCCCTGCAAGAACACTATTCATGATGCCCTATGCTGCTCTTGCTCATGTATTTGCTTTGTTGGCCCCTTGCAACCAATCACTGTTTGTTGACGTACCATTTGTCAATGTACTCTGTGGATTATTCTTTTGTCTACTATGTACGTACTGTGTACGTTCCCTTGGCCGCAGGAAAATACTTTTCTCTGTACTTCGGTACATGTGACAATAAATCAAAATCAAAGCGAACGCTCTGTAATATCTATCGGAACACACTGGGCGGATTTCTCCGCCGGCGGGATGCTCCCTTTTGCCGGCAGCCCGGGGATTTCCCCACGTCGTGGGGCTGCCCCACAATGGGAAACCCCATTGACCAGCCAGCATAACGGAGAATCCCGCCGGGGGGTCTGGGGCAGACGTGTGATGCGGCGGGGCCCTATATTTCAGAGAGAAAAGGTCATTGCAGGATCGCTTTTAAACGGCTCCTTGGGGGGGGGTTAAGCTCGATAGTTTTTTTTTTAGACACAGGCGCAGTGGGCCGAATCCCTCTACACTGTAAATTTTTCGTGTTTCCCCACACCAAATTTCAAATTTGAGGAAAATCTCCAACAATGATCTGACACCTGCGGGAGTGAGACCCCAGGGCCGGGGTTCGCCCGTTGCAAGCCCGCCCCGCTCCCGGCGAGGGCGGAGAATTTGGCCGCTCAGCCGAAACCTCCCACTCGCTGCAGGGGGACCGGTGAATCCGTTGCTGGACATAGGGCGGCGCGGTGGCATAGTGGCTAGCACAGTGGGTTAGCACCGCTGCCGCACGGCGCTAGGGACCCGGGTTCAATTCCGACCTCCGACCCGTCTGTGCGGAGTCTGCATGTCTTCCCGTGGGTGCGTGGGTTTCCTCCGGGTGCTCCGGTTTCCCCCCACAGTCCAAAGGTGTGCATGTTGGGTGGATCGGCCGCACTAAAATTGCAAAACTAAAGAGCTGGTCATTGACTTCAGGAAGCAAAGTACTGTACACACCCCTGTCAGCATCAACGGGGCCGAGGTGGAGATGGTTAGCAGTTTCAAATTCCTAGGGGTGCACATCTCCAAAAATCTGTCCTGGTCCACCCACATCGACGCTACCACCAAGAAAGCACAACAGCGCCTATACTTCCTCAGGAAACTAAGGAAATTCGGCATGTCCACATTAACCCTGACCAACTTTTACAGATGCACCATAGAAAGCATCCTATCGGGCTGCATCACAGCCTGGTATGGCAACTGCTCGGTCCAGGACCGCAAGAAACTTCAGAGAGTCGTGAACACCGCCCAGTCCATCACACGAACCTGCCTCCCATCCATTGACTCCATCTACACCTCCCTCTGCCTGGGGAAAGCGGGCAGCATAATCAAAGATCCCTCCCCCCCCCCGGCTCACTCGCTCTTCCAACTTCTTCCATCGGGCAGGAGATACAGAAGTCTGAGAACACTCACGAACAGACTCAAAAACAGCTTCTTCCCCGCTGTCACCAGACTCCTAAATGACCCTCTTATGGACTGACTTCATTAACACTACACGCTGTATGCTTCATCCGATGCCAGTGTTTATGTAGTTACATTGTATATGTTGTGTTGCCCTATTATGAATTTTCTTTTATTCCCTTTTCTTCTCATGCACTTAATGATCTGTTGAGCTGCTCGCAGAAAAATACTTTTCACTGTACCTCGGTACACGTGACAATAAACAAATCCAATCCAATCCAATCCAATGCCCAAAGGTGTGCGGGTTAGGTGTGGTTACAGGGATGGGGCCGGGAAGTGGCCCGAGGTGTGGTGCTCTTTTCAGAGGGTCGACGCAGCATCGACAGGCCGAATGGCCTCCTTTGCCACTGTACGTATGCTACGGTTCAATGATTCTACCAGCTCCCACAAGGACCAGCGCCATTGAACTGGCCAACATTAAGCTGACAAAGTCTGGCTTGGATGTGGCGAAACACCGGCCGCTGGTGGAATCTTCCGGAACTGCCAAAGTCTGCGGGCTGTCGCGACCGCCCTCCACCCCTCGGTGTTGAAAGAGTCCCAACCTGTCAATATTTGCGGAAGGTTTTCGGGGCGAAGTGGCTATTTGCAGGCAATGCGTCCGAAGGCAAGTTTGAAAAACGTCCGTGTCGCATCATGAAGTGTGCCTTGCCTTCCATTCATTCAACTTTCACATCACGTTTTCTTTTCACCTGCTGGAGATTACAGTAAATTTGTAGATCCGGTTTGAATAATTAAAGATGAAACTATTAATCGGCGTGCTCCATGACCTTCATGTCGTGGAAACAATGTCAGCGATGGCGCAAGACACAAGGAAATGTGAACATCTGCTATCTTGACATCCGCTGAAGTCAATTAAAGCAAGTTAATTAAATATGAACCAGAAGATGGGTTTGAAACATTCAAATTGTGTGCTGCTTTAATACTCACAACACCAAGATTTTAATTACCCACCACAATGCGTGATCAGATTTAACTCTTCGCCTGTCTCGCAAGAAAGGCCCATGCACCATTCAGTGTGGCTGAGTGCATGTTGGATATAAACTGAGAAAGAGCGGGCCAAAATAGTTAAATAAACATTGACAAAGAACAAAGAACAATACAGCACAGGAACAGGCCCTTCGGCCCACCAAGCCTGCGCCAATCACGTATCCTATCTAGACCAACCGCCTGTATCCTATACCCCGTCTGTTCATGTGCCTATCCAGAAAAGTCTTAAAGGTCGCTAACGTATTTGCCTCAACCACCTCACTGGGCCATGCATTCCAGGCCACCACCACCCTCTGTGTAAAAAACCTTCCTCCGCACATCTCTGCTGAACATTTCCCCCCCTCACCTTGAACCTGTGCCCCCTTGTAATTGTCATTTCCGCCCAGGGAAAAAGCCTCCAACTGTTCACCCTATCTGTACCCCTCATAATTTTATAAACTTCTATCAGGTCGCCCCCTCAGCCTCCGTCTCTCTAGGGAGAACAATCCCAGTTTATTCCATCTCTCCTCGTAGCTAATACCCTCCATACCAGGCAACATCCTGGTCAACCTTTTCTGCACTCTCTCCGAAGCCTCCACGTCCTTCTATAGCACAGTGGTTAGCACCGCTGCTTCACAGCGCCAGGGTCCCAGGTTCGATTCCCGGCTTGGGTCACTGTCTGTGCGGAGTCTGCATGTTCTCCCCCCCCGCGTCTGCGTGGGTTTCCTCCGGGTGCTCCGGTTTCCTCCCACAAGTCCCCGAAAGACGTGCTTGTTAGGTGAATTGGACATTCTGAATTCTCCCACCGTGTACCCGAACAGGTGCCGGAATGTGGCGACTAGGGGCTTTTCACAGGAATTTCATTGCAGCGTTAATGTAAGTCTACTTGTGACAATAAAGGGCAATTAAGGGCAGCACGGTAGCACAAGTGGATAACACTGTGGCTTCACAGCGCCCAGGGTCCCAGGTTCGATTCCCCGCTGGTTCACTGTCTGTGCGGGGTCTGCACGTTCTCCTCGTGGCTGCGTGGGTTTCCTCCGGGTGCTCCGGTTTCCTCCCACAGTCCAAAGACGTGCAGGTTAGGTGGATTGGCCGCGCTAAATTGCCCTTAGTGACCAAAAAGGTGAGGAGGGATTATTGGGTTACGGGGATAGGGTGGAAGTGAGGGCTTAAGTGAGTCGGTGCAGACTCAATGGGCCGAATGGCCTCCTTCTGCACTGTATGTTCTGTGTTCTAATGAAGACCATTATCATAATTATTAGTGCGGTGACCAGAATTGGACGCATTATTCCAAATGTGGTCTAACCAACGTTCTACAGAACTGTAACATAATTTGCGAGCTTTTATACTCGATACCCCGTCCGATGAAGGCAAGCATGCCGTATGGTTTCTTTACCACCATTTCCACCTGTGCTGCCACTCTTAAGGATCTGTGGACCTGCACGCCCAGATCTCTCCGTGTCTCCATGCTGAGGGCAGGTGTCTGCTGCAGAACAATGGGTCATTGGCATTGATTGTATGTTGCCTCCGCATCTCCAATCTCTTCCATTTTCCGACCTATCCAAAACGCCTCTTGGCCCTGCTGTGACCTCTGCTGTAAGGGGAATGGAGTAAAGTCGCCACAGCCCCAGATGACCATAGTCCGCTTTCTCCCCTTGAGGGGGGGGGGGGGGGGGGGGGAGAGAGCTGACTGGTGGTAATTTGACCGAAGGGTCACCGGATATTATGCCATCACCCGTGCGTGGAGGTCGGTGGAGTCTTCGGTGAAGGATCCGAGGTTAGCTTCGAAGCAGCTTAGCCAGTGCTCGAATTTTGCAGTGGCGTCGGCTGCCTGTGAGTCCAGCTCCAGGCGATCAGGCGTGAGTGATGAATTCACCTTAGATGTTTAGTCTATTAAATTGATGTGCCATCAATGAACACATGACGAGTGGTGAACGCAACTGAGGCTTTAATAGACTAAACTGAAAGCCTCCTGGCCTCGGATCCCGAACTGGATCGGAGGCGGAGACCAGCCACCTTTATACCGGGCCCGAGGGGAGGAGCCACAGGCGGGGGCAAGACCAGGCTTGTTACATACAGCAGGTATAATACAATACAGTGGTTTACCACATCACCCACACCTCAGGCGAGGGCAAGGTTGAGAAGGCGGGGCCTCCACGAACAACCTCGAGCCGGTACGGGAATTGAACCCGCGCTGCTGGCCATCACCGACCAGCTGTCCAGCCAACTGAGCTAAACCGACGGGCGTAAGGAAGTCCGAAAACTGTGGAGGTCATTGGTGATGCCGCATCTGGAGTACTGTCGGCTCTCCTTATTTAAGGCAGTTCAAAGAAGGTTCACGGGGCTGAATCCCGGGGTTTACCTTGAGCAGGTTGGACCTGTTGCGGAAAAATGAGAGGTTGGCTCTGCTGCCTCACGGTTCGAGTGTGGAGTTTGCACATTCTCCCCACGTCCGCGTGGGTCTCACCCCCACAATTCACACCTCTTTAACCTGGGGTTACCCCATCTTTGGATCTGTAAAGATTTAATCACCTGCTAATGCTCGCATTCCAAGCATTGTCTGGCATCTTTGAATCTGTCTATATATGTGTTTCTGGAACATACCTCTTCATTCACCTGAGGAAGGAGCAGCGCTCCGAAAGCGAGTGACATCGAAACAAACCAGTTGGACTTTAACCTGGTGTTGTAAAACTTCTTACAGAAACTTACAAGATAATGAATGGCTTAGATAGGGTGGACGTAGGGAAGTTGTTTCCATTAGCAGGGGAGACTAGGACCCGGGGCACAGCCTTAGAATAAAAGGGAGTCACTTTAGAACAGAGATGAGGAGAAATATCTTCAGCCAGAGAGTGGTGGGTCTGTGGAATTCATTGCCACAGAGGGCGGTGGAGGCCGGGACGTTGAGTGTCTTTAAGACAGAAGTTGATAAATTCTTGATTTCTCGAGGAATTAAGGGCTATGGAGAGAGAGCGGGTAAATGGAGTTGAAATGAGCCATGATTAAAATGGTGGAGTGGACTCGATGGGCCGAATGGCCTTACTTCCGCTCCTATGTCTTATGGTCTTATGCCTGTTGGGCGTAGAGCGGCCGGTAGTCTCTAGGAAACCTGCCCTATCAGGAAAAACAATGCCTTCAGGGAGACCAAAATCAATTCTTCACAGCCTTTGCTCATTTTGTGCTCCATTACTATTCTCTTTCCATCGCCACCTTATTCCTAATCATTCCTGCCTTGCTCGGGTCTAATTTTTCATTCACAAAGTTCACGTCTGCGGCAATTAAGGAAGAAATGCAGAACTGCACGCTTTCACACTGTTATTATCGGGTACTTCAGGAACCAAGAAGCTGATTGTCTTTGTGCGGTGAAATACATCCACCATCCCGCTATCGCTTCAAAAATTAATCTCAACCCTTTGTGTTCAGCCTTGGAGATGAACATCCCAATGGGGAGCTACCTCATGGGACTCATGCAAAATAAGATATTGAATTCTGCCCGAGTAAATAGAACGGAAAATGGTGCCACGTACAGATGAAATGAAAGACTGCAAATTGCTTTCCAAAGTCCAGAGATTACGGTCGGTAATATTAGCGGGCGGCCATTTTAATGTATTCACTTCCATCAGGTTGTTCGTCATTCAGGAAAGGTGCTGGCCCACTTCAAATTAAACAAGCGAATACTGCTGAAGTCGAGGAGAGGGGAATTTTGTCACGATCCTGGTCGAGACAAATGACTTGCTTTAAAAAAAATGAATTCCGGTATCCCTGTTAATTATCAAAAGGATGAAACCACGCAATTCCGCAGAAAACAGAAGAATGTTTTACTGTACAAGAGTCAAACAAAACAAACACTAGTTGCTTAGCTAATCACTCTTAACACCCAGGATCAATATTACTTAAACATGAATTGACAGGCAAATTATGGTTAATTATAACTATAAGTGACACAGTAAATGGCGCATTTGACGCAGGTCGTAGGGAGATAGTACTTTGGAGAGGGAGTACAGCTTTGTCCTTTGAGCTTGCTTCACCATTCAATAAGGTCATGGCTGGTCTGACTGTGGTACCAATTCCACTTTCCTGCCTTCCTCCTTTGACCCTTGACTCCCGTCTCTAACAAAAATCCATCTCATTTTGCCTTGAAAACATTCAATGACCCAACCTCCTCTTCTTTCTGGGAAACAGGTTTCCACACAAAGGCGGCCCTCTTAAGAGCAAAATATTCTCCTCATCTCCAGCTCAGAAGGGAGACCTGTTATTTTTAAACTGTCCCCTATCTCCAGTCTCTCCCTCAAGAGGAAAGATCCTCCCAGTATCGGCCCTATCAATTCCCATAAGACCATAAGACATAGAAGCAGAATTAGGCCACTCGGCCCATCGAGTCTGCTCCGCCATTCAATCATGGCTGATATTTTCTCATCCCCATTCTCCTGCCTTCGCCCCGTAACCCCTGATCCCCTTATTAATCAAGAACCTATCCATCTCTGTCTTAAAGACACTCAGTGATTTGGCCTCCCACAGCCTTCTGCGGCAAAGAGTTCCACAGATTCACCACCCTCTGGCCGAAGAAATTCCTCCTCATCTCTGTTTTAAAGGATCGTCCCTTCAGTCTGAGATTGTGTCCTCTGCTTCTAATTTTTTCTAGAAGTGGAAACATCCTCTCCACGTCCACTCTATCCGGGCCTCGCAGTATCCTGTAAGTTTCAATAAGATCCCCCTTCAGCCTTCTAAACTCCAACGAGTACAGACCCAGAATCCTCAACCGTTCCTCATACGACAAGCTCTTCATTCCAGGGATTTTTCTTGTGAACCTCCTCTGGACCTATTCCAAGGCCCCAGCACATCCTTCCTTAGATACAGGGCCCAAAACTGCTCACAATACTCCAAATGAGGTCTGACCAGAGCATTATACAGCCTCAGAAGTACATCCCTGCTCTTGTATTCTAGCTCTCTCGACATGAATGCTAACATTGCATTTGCCTTCCTAACTACCGACTGACCGTGCATGTTAACCTTAAGCGAATCTTGAACAAGGACTCCCTAGTGTCGTGTGAGACTACCTTTAAGAAATGGATGTTTATAAATGTGTGTGTATATAAATATCTGTAGTGAGAGTACCTTTAAGAAATGGGTGTTTACTACTGCAGAGATGTCAGAGAGTGGGTGGAGCTGGGCTGCCTGTCGGCTTTTTACTTTTGTTTTAGGCTGTTTGCTGCAGGGTGTGTTTTAGTTTTGTTTTCAGTGTT
Source organism: Scyliorhinus torazame (assembly GCF_047496885.1). NCBI lineage: Eukaryota > Metazoa > Chordata > Chondrichthyes > Carcharhiniformes > Scyliorhinidae > Scyliorhinus > Scyliorhinus torazame. The sequence continues at coordinate 11,981,429 of NC_092730.1, read as the reverse complement.
GGAGCTGAAGCCAGACAGAGCAGGTGTACTGCTGATCTCTCTGCCATGTAAAGACTATCTCTTGACCATTTGGTGAATTCAGAATTATAAATGTTCTCAGTAGTGAATGTAAACCTGATGTGCTTCTGTTAAAAGGTGTTTCTTTTGTCTCCTGAATGTTGTTTTGGAAGTTATTAAGGATTACTTAGTGTTGTATTCTTTGGGGGTTGTATTTGAATTGATGGTTGCTAAGATGTTCACTGTATGTTTTAAAAAGGTGAACATGAGTTCATAGAATAAACATTGTTTTGCTTTAAAAAATACTTTTCCATTTCTGCTGTCCCACACCTGTAGAGTGGGCCGTGTGCTCCCCATACCACAATCTAGTAAAAGTTGTGGGTCAGGTGAACTCCATGATACACTTTGGGGTTCTCTGAACCCTGGCCCAAAACACTAGTCCCTTTGTGCTTCTGATTTCCAAAGCATTTCCCCGTTTAGAAAATAGTCTATGCCTCCGTTCTTCCTTCCAAAGTGCGGAACCTCACACTTTTCCACATTGTATTCCATCTACCACTTCTTTGCCCACTCTCCTAGCCTGTCTAAGTCCTTCTGCAGCCCCCTTGCTTCCTCAATACGACCTGTCCCTCTACAGATCTTCGTATCATCTGCAAACTTAGCAAAAGTGCCTTCAGTTCCTTCCTCCAGATCGCTAATGGATATTGTGAAAAGTTGTGGTCCTAGCACAGACCCCTGAGGCTCACCACTAGTCACCGGCTGCCATCCTGAAAAAGACCCCTTTATCCCCACTCTCTGCCTTCTGCCAGTCAGCCAATCCTCTATCCATGCCAGGATCTTACCCTTAACACCATGGGCTCTTAACTTATTTAACAGTCTCCTACGCGGCACCTTGTCAAAGGCCTTCTGGAAATCTAAATAAATCACATCCACTGGTTCTCCTTTGTCTAACTTCCTTGTTACCTCCTCAAAGAACTCTAACAGATTTGTCGGATTCCCCTTCCATGTTTGACGAGGTCACCTCTCATTCTTCTCTACTCCAGTGGGTGTCGGCCAAACCTATTCAACCCTCCTTTGTAAGAGACGAGGGAACTTTCTCTGACCCTGTTTCTAATGCATTCATATCCTCTTGCAAACCCAGATGGGGTGCTGGATTCTCCCGGGGCCTGGCTGCGTGTTTCCCGGCGGTGCTGATGGCGGGATTCCCTCCTCCGGCCATTTTCCTATGGAATTTCCCATTGAAGCCACCCCAAGCCGCAGGGAAACCCTGAGCAGCAGGAAACTGGAATCCCAACGGTTGAAGAATTCCAGCCCTGGTCTCACCAAGGCCCCGTACAGCTGCGGTAAAACATTCTTACTTTCACATTCCATTCCTCTGGCAATTAACCAAATGGTCTACTCCCGCTCCAAAGTACAATTTCCCTGTGACCTGTGCCATTTACTATGCAATTTATAGTTATAATTGGCCACAATTTGCCTCCCAATTCATGTTTAACTAATATTGATCCTGGGTGTTAAGAGTGATAAGCTAAGATAGCAACTAGTGTTTGCATTGTTTGACTCTTGTACAGTAAACATTCTTCTGTTTTCTGTGGAACCTTGTGGTTTCATAGTTAACAACTGGGATACCGGAATTCATTTTTGAAAGGAAGTTATACGTCTCCACCAAGATCGTAATAAAACATTGATTTGCTTTCCTCATCACTTGCTGCTCCTACATACTAACCTTTTACGACTCGTTACCTGGATCTGGGCAGCACAGTAGCACAAGTGGCTTCACGGTGCCAGGGCCCCAGGTTCGATTCCCCGCTGGGTCACTGTCTGTGCGGAGTCTGCACGTTCCCCCCGTGTCTGCGTGGGTCTCCTCCGGGTGCCCCGGTTTCCTCCCGCAGTCCAAAAGACGTGCAGGTTAGGTGGATTGGCCGTGATAAATTGCCCCTTAGCGCCCAAAAAGGTTAGGAAGGGTTATTGGGTTATGGGGATAGGGGGAAAGTGAGGGCTTAAGTGGGTCGGTGCAGACTCGATGGGCCGAATGGCCTCCTTCTGCACTGTGTGTTCTATGTTCTATGATACCAGGGTTCTGCAAATCCCGCTTAGTTTAAATAGCCTTTCTATCCTTCCTGCCAAAGTGCACAAGTTCATATCTTCTCACATTTTACTCCATCTGCCAAAATTTCTCCCACTCGCTTAACCTATCCGTTTCCCTTTGCACACTCTCTACCTCCTTTTGACAACATACTTTCCGACCCACCTGGGTGTCATTGGCAAATTTGCCCTTCGTTCTCGTCATTGGTATAAATTGTAAATAGTTGAGGCCCCAGCAGTGATCTCTGTGTCTCTTCATTCCCCCCATTTGGCGAGCACATCATCTGCCATCCTCCCAACCGCGCTATAACAAGGTGCTTGATGTGTTGGGTGCTCTGGATCCGTGGAACACATACAGGCCACCAACACTTAAAATAGTGCAACACTATTTTATTAAGTCAGAAACTGTTGAACATACTTTCACTGTGGGTTAACACGATATTAGATTGAACTAAAGGCCTATGCCTGTCCTAACCAGTCTATGCACTCAGCACATGGTGAGGATTTGTGCTGCAGGCTGTGAGCTCTGTCCTACTAGGAGGCTGCAGCTCGAATGAGCGGGAACTCTGATGCCCTCTGTCTATACAGTGAGTGTGCTCTAACTGGTGATTGGCTGCAGTGTTGTGTGTGTTGATTGGTCCCGCTGTGTGTCCATCAGTGTGTGTGTCTGCACCGTGATATACTGGTGTATATTATGACAGTGCTGACCTGATCTTTGGCTCTCTTTAGCTGCAAGGCCTGAGCTGCCACGTCTGCCGCTGATCGACCTGACTGGCGCCCTCAATATTTTGCAACGTTTCTGGCAGAGGCAAAGCAGCCACCATTGCTGACCGAGATCTGAGATTGCCTTTTCCCCTGCTGCCTGTTCTGTCGGTCGCCGGTCGTTATTCGCTGGTCTCTGGTGTTGCTGCTGCGATGTTCGCAAAGCCCTTCGCCCGCTGCTATTGGGTTCCACTTCAGGCTTTTCCAGGGGTTTTCTACCATCTGCTACGGATGCAGTCCCTCTGCCCTGATGGGCCTGTCTCAGGACTCGTTACCCTCTTGTTCCCGAGGATATTGATTGATTGATATTCATCGTCACATGTACCGAAGTACAGTGAAAAGTATTTTTCTGCGGCCAAGGGAACGTATACAGTACGTACATGGTAGACAAAAAGAATAATTGACAGAGTACATTGACAAATGGTACATCGACAAACAGTGATTGGTTACAGTGCGGAACAAGGGGCCAAACAAAGCAAATACATGGGCAAGAGCAGCATAGGGCGTCGTGAATAGTGTTCTTACAGGGAACAGATCAGTCCGAGGGGGAGTCGTTGAGGAGTCTAGTAGCTGTGGGGAAGAAGCTGTTCCTATGTCTGGATGTGCGGGTCTTCAGACTTCTGTACCTTCTGCCTGATGGAAGGGTCTGGAAGAAGGCAATGCCTGGGTGGGAGGGGTCTCTGACAATGCTGTCTGCCTTCCTGAGGCAGCGGGAGGTGTAGACAGGATCAATGGGAGGGCGGCAAGCTTGTGTGACGCGTTGGGCTGAGTTCACCACACTCTGCAGTTTCTTGCGATCTTGGGCCGAGCAGTTGCCCTACCAGGCTGTGATGCAGCCGGATAGGATGCTCTGTATCGCACATCTGCAGAAGTTTGTGAGAGTCGGTGCAGACACGCCGAATTTCTTTAGCTTCCGGAGGAAGTAGAGACATTGTTGGTCTTTCTTGACTGTTGCATCAATGTGAGTGGACCAGGACAGACTGTTGGCGATGGTGACCCCCAGGAACTTAAAGCTACCGACCATCTCCACATCGGAGCCATTGATGCAGACGGGAGTCGTGCTGCGCTTCCTGAAGTCGGAGGCAATGGTCTTTATTCAAAAGAAAAACATTTATGTGCACGCTATTTGTTTACAAAGGTTAAATAGGACCAACACGGCTGGACTTGCCCTCTGAGATGCTAGCAGGCACCCTCTCTCAACAATTGTGCTAGGTCTAAATATACCGTAAATGGCAAAACGCTAAGGAAGAGAGGTCTGGGTGTACAGATCTATGAAGGTGGCAACACAAAGTGGACACGGTAGTCAAGAAAGCATATGGAGTGCTTGCCTTCATTGGACGGGGCAGCGAGAATAAAAACTGGCAAGTCATGCTACAGTTGTCTCGCACCTTGGTTAGGCCGCAGTTGGAATATTGCGCACAATTCTGGTCGCCACACTATCAGAAAGATGTGGAGGCTTTGGAGAGGGTGCAGGGGAGGTTTACCAGGATGTTGCCTGGTCTGGAGGGTGTTAGCTGTGCGGAGAGGCCGAATAAACTCGGCACTGCTTTCATGAGAAAGACTGAGGTTGAGGGGTGACCTGATAGAGGTCTACAAGATTACGAGGGGCATGGTTAGAGTGGATGGGCAGGCACTCTTTCCCAGGGTGGAGGGGTCAGTCACCAGGGGGCATAGGTTTAAGGTCCGTGGGGCAAAGTTTAGAGGAGATGTGCGAGGCAGCTTTTTTACGCAGAGGGTGGTGAGTGCCTGGAACGCGTTGCCAAGGGGAGGCTGTGGAAGCAGATTGTAGCGCACAATGACTTACACAAGTCGAGAAGTGATGAAGTCTATCAAGGCTTTATTAAGCAAGACTTGTTCCCCAGCAGCTCAGTTACAGAATGCGGCTGCTGGGAGAACTCAAGCTCTTATACACCGCCTTCAGGGCGGAGCCAGAAGGCGGCAGATCCAACCAGGACCCGGGACATGTCAGCTAATAGCCTCTCGGCTTCACAGGTACCATATTACCCCTAATACATACCACCACACAGATACATTAACGGCGTTCAAAAGGCATCTTGACAAACGCATGGATAGGGTGGGTATAGAGGGACACGGCACAAGGAAGTGCTGAGGGTTTTGGCCAAGGGTGGTATCATGGCCGGCACAGGATTGGAGGGCCGAAGGGCCTGTTCATGTGCTGCTTTGTTCTTTGAGAGACATGGCCTGTTTTGCACATGTTCAGTGTGCTTTGGTTAACCCTTCACTACACAGTAGCCACCTAAAGAATTCAGCCAGGAACGGCAGCAGGAAAGGGGACCACAATTCAACAGTACCATTGGCCGCCAAAGGTACTTTGCATCGCTTACTGCAGCCATGAAGCAATTTGAGCACCTACCATTAATCCCTTGACATACATTAATGGGAAGGGACACCGGGATTGACTTTAGGAATCAGTGCTCCCGGTTCACACGACAGAAGCATTTATCAGGGATTCGAACATGCAGGTCAGCATGCCCTGTGCTGATTCTGTATTCAATAACGTCTGCCGCCTAAATTCCCAAGGTGCGTCCCTCTCGAGGAGGCAGTAATGTGTGAAATGTATCCAATTACTCTCTCAATGTGCCTTTGTCGAGTCGCTCTCTCAGCTGCAGCCCCGGCTCCCAGCGCTCGCTGATACATCTCCCACTTGGGTCAGTCCCAAGAGCACTAACGTACAGGAAGGTTTCAGAATTGAGGGCTGGGACCGTCACACGCGCTTTGCCAGACATTTTCCGCAGACAAGACGCCTGCAATTATTTAAACCGACGCCGCCAGCGGGCGCGAGCGCCGATGTACTAAACCGCCTTGCTTGCCACGGAACGGTGACGCATGTGACTTTTCTTTCTCCTTTTGCGCGCACAGGAATAACCGGCGAATTCGGACAGATTGGCCAGCGGGCCGGAGAAACGCACTTTCCAATAAAAAGGACGGAGTGTCAAACCGCTGCGGCATTGGGAGGTCAGCTGCGATCCCTCCGGGTCAACGGACCGCGTTGAGGGGGGGGGGCTGTGCAGTTGTGGATCGCCGCGACTCTCCTTTCAAGGGTTCTTTTCAAGGAGAAGGCAGATCATCAACCCCTCCGCGTGGCCGCATCCGCGTGGCCGCTCCGCTTACGGACTGCCATGTTCTGGAGCTGACCACAGACGCCCTTGCCCTGCGCCATGTTTTCCCGGTGGAATTTGAATTCCATCGATGGATTTGGAAGATGAAACTCGTCTGAGTGGTGGAGACTAACCCCCCCCCACCTCTCCCGTATGGAAGGAAATCTGCCGTCCTTACCCAGTCTGGACAAGGTACGACTCCAGACCCACAGCAATGTGGTTGACTCTCAGACCGTAAGACGCAGGAGCTGAATGAGGCCATTCGGCCCCACCGATTGCACTTTGAAATGGCCGAGCAGACCAGGGCAGTCAGGGAAGTGCAACAAAAGGGGCTGGTTTAGCACACTGGGCTAAATCGCTGGCTTTGAAAGCAGACACAGGCCAGCAGCACGGTTCGATTCCCGTAACAGCCTCCCCGAACAGGCGCTGGACTGTGGCGACTAGGGGCTTTTCACAGTAACTTCATTGAAGCCTACTTGTGACAATAAGCGATTTTCATTTCATTTTCATGCTGGCCTTGCCCGAGCACAACCACCAAAAAAAAAGGAGATCCTCCAGCTCACTGCTGTAATGGGTAGCACAGTGGTTAGCACTGTTGCTTCAGAGCGCCAGGGTCCCGAGTTCAATTCCCGGCTCGGGTCACTGTCTGTGCGGAGTTTGCACGTTCTCCCCCCCCGTGTCTGCGTGGGTTTCCTCCGGGCGCTCCGGTTTCCTCCCGCAAATCCCGAAAGACGTGCTGTTAGGTAATTTGGACATTCTGAATTCTCCCTCCGTGTACCCGAACAGGCGCCGGAATGTGGCGACGAGGGGATTTTCACAGTAACGTCATTGCAGTTTTAATGTAAGCCTACTTGTGACAATAAAGGGCAATTAAGGGCAGCACGGTAGCACAAGTGGTTAGCACTGTGGCTTCACAGCTCCAGGGTCCCAGGTTCGATTCCCCGCTGGGTCACTGTCTGTGCGGATCTGCACGTTCTCCCCGTGCCTGCGTGGGTTTCCTCCGGGTGCTCCGGTTTCCTCCCACAGTCCAAAGATGTGCGGACGTGTGTGGCGACGAGGGGCTTTTCATCGTAACTTCATTGCAGTGTTAATGTAAGCCTACTTGTGTCGATAAAGATTATTATTACTAAGTCCAACCGATTTATTTGGAATCACTAGCTTTTGGAGCGTAGCTCCTTCAATGAAAGAGCTACCCTCCGAAAGCTAGTGATTCGAAACAAACCCGTTGGACTTTAACCGTGTGTTGTAAGACTTCTTACTGTGCTCGCCCCAGTCCAACGCCGGCATCTCCACATCATGTTTACCCAGGTAATCAGGGTCACTAATCGAGATGTCAGCCAAGGCTCGGTAGTTTCTTCCCTCTTCCTACATTACAACAGTGACCCCATGTCAAAGATAATTGATTGGTCTTGAGGCACTTCAGGGCATCTAGTGGTGGTTAAAAGGCGCGGCATAAATGCCCGTCTTTCTGAGTCAGCAAGGCGTGCAATCGGGTTCAGCTCCGGAGACATGGGTGCACACTGTTGGAGGTTTTGGGCTGGATTCACCGCCCCCGGCGCCGGGCCCCTTTACGGCGTGAAAGAGAATCCACTTTCCCGCCGTAATCGGGCCCGGGCGCCGGGCCAGCCATTCACCGCGACCCGTTGCCAGACGCCCGCCAAGCAATCCTCCGCTTCCGACCGGCCAAGTTCCGGACGCAGTGGAACTAACCGCCCATTGCCGGTCGGGATGCTGGCGTGCCGGCTGCGGACGTTGGGGGGGGGGGGCCTTATAGGTTGCTGGGGATTAGATCTGCGCGGTTTCAGGCTCGGGCGTGTGGCTGATCGGCGGGGTGGGGGGGGGGGGTCTCATTTCTCTGCGTGGCTCCGCGGTCTGAGCCACGGCGCGGCTGCTGGAGGTCGCCGGTCTGCGCATGCGCGGACTCCGAACCGGGAGTGCGGGGGCCCGTGTCCGCAGCTAAAGCTGCGGGATTTACTCCGGGTCCCTGCTCGCCCCCTGCAGGGCATTGAATTAGTTCAACTTTTTAATAGGAATTTCGGTAGTAAAACGCTGCCGGTTTTACGCCGGCGTGGGGAGCAGAGTCTCATTTTGGGAGAATCCAGCCCGTTGTATTTTGGATGAGGGGGGCCAATGCGACATTTTGTTGACTGTTACCGCTGACTTCCGTCCTCACGGTTTTATTTTCCACCGAGTTGACCGAAGTGATGCGCATGCAAAGCGAAAGCGAGTGGAGTGAGGTGTGTGCTGATTGCTCGCAACATTGACTGTGAGAGCCGGGCGCTCGCTCCCTCTGCGTCCAAAGTGTGAACATTTCTTTTGTTTTTACCATTGGAAATTATTGTTCCATTAATATTTAAACAATTAAGCATCTTCTATAACTCGTTCTGAAATGTTCGGCGTGTATTAATTGTATTTACGACTAATCATTATTAGTGTCACAAGTGGGCTTGCATTAACGCCGCAATGACGTTACTGTGAAAAGCCCCTCGTCGCCACATTCCGGCGCCTGTTCGGGTACACGGAGGGAGAATTCAGAATGTCCAATTCACCTCACGAGCAAGTCTTTCGGGACTTGTGGGAGGAAACCGGAGCACCCGGAGGAAACCCGCGCAGACACGGGGGGGGGGGGGGAGAACGTGCAGACTCCGCGCAGACAGTGACCCCAGCCGGGAATCGAACCCGGGGACCCTGGAGCTGTGAAGCAACTGTGCTAACCGCTGTGCTACCGTGCCGCTGCATATGTGGGGCCACGGCTAGCGAAGAAGCCCGATTTCAATCCTGCGGCCCGACGAGATGAACGGGGGTCACTTCTGTGGCCCGCTGGCCCGCCTGGGTTGCCTATCGCTGTTCTAATTGGGGGACGTGCCTGACTTTCTGGAGGACAGAAAGGAATCCATTGCCCACTCTCCTGAAACTGATCAGGGAGTTCGCCTTCCTGTCTCAACCAATGTTTATCCTTCCACCAATGACACAAAAAAACGGGTTACCTGATCATTCTCATATCGCTATGTGCGGGAGCTAGTTGTGTGCAAACTATATTTCCTCTTTTCCTTCAGTGACCACACTTCACTGTCTGTGAATCACTGTAGGGTGTCCTTAGGTTCTGCAAGGCGCCGCAGAAATGCACGCCTCTCTTTCCTCAATTGCGCGAAGCATTTTGTGTCGCTGCGACGATAAAGACAAAATAAATACAAGTTCCTAAGTATTATTAATTTCAGCCCCACTGTGTCTGAGAGCATTAGGGAAGATAATTACAATTAGTGGATCCAGTAATTAACACAGTATGCTTCACCAGCAGTGCTTTCTCAGAAGAGAGCGTTAGTGTGGGTCCCTCGCATGGACACGCTCAACCAGCCCTTCAACCAATTCACCTAATGATGTCAAATTGAACAATTAAACAGGGACGTTCCAATAAAACCAACAGAGAGAGTAAAATATTCATGGGAACCTTACGGGACCGCTAATTATTTGAAGGAGTCCTGAGGAAGGGTGATCATTTGTACTTGAAACCATTGAGTGAGCAACTTTTTGAGTAGCGGGCTAGGAATGAAGATGTCACTCCTCTTCTGTCATGGGACATCAAGGCCCCCCCTGTTTTAACTGGGTCCGTCTGACACAACAAGACGTCTTACAACGCCAGGTTAAAGTCCAACAGGTTTGTTTCGAATCACTAGCTTTTGGAGCTCCTTCCTCAGGTGAATGAAGAGGTGGGTTCCACAACCACATATATAGACAAAGTCAATGATGCAAGATTTGAGTTTGATTTTTGATTTGATTTGTCACATGTACCGAAGTACAGTGAAATGTATTTTCCTGCGGCCGAGGGAACGTACACAGTACGTACATAGTAGACAAAAAGAATAATCGACAGAGTACATTGACAAATGTCACATCGACAAACAGTGATTGGTTACAGTGCGGAACAAGGGGCCAAACAAAGTAAATACATGAGCAAGAGCAGCATAGGGCGTCGTGAATAGTGTTCGTACAGGGATCAGATCAGTCCGAGGGGGAGTCGTTGAGGAGTCTGGTAGCTGTGGGGAAGAAGCTGTTCCTATGTCTGGATGTGCGGGTCTTCAGACTTCTGTACCTTCTGCCTGATGGAAGGGTCTGGAAGAGGGCAAAGCCTGGGTGGGAGGGGTCTCTGACAATGCTGCCTGCCTTCCTGAGGCAGCGGGAGGTGTAGACAGAATCAATGGGAGGGTGGCAAGCTTGTGTGACGCGTTGGGCTGAGCTCACCACACTCTGCAGCTTTTTGCGATCTTGGGCCGAGCAGTTGCCATACCAGGCTGCGATGCAGCCGGATAGGATGCTCTCTATCGCACATCTGTAGAACGATACTTTGAATGCGAGACTGTGCAGGTAATTAAGTCTTTACAGGTCCAGGCGGAGCGACTGGAGAGAGGGATAATCACAGGTTAAAGAGGCGTGAGTTGTCTCGAGCCAGGACAGCAGGAGGTGGGGGAGCAGTTACAATGAGGCCCGTCACCGATTCTGCCACCTTGCCCGTCGCGTCCCAGTGTTAACCGCCCTGCTGAGCTGCGGAGCAGGACACCGCAGGAAGGAAGACAGGTTTGATTTTAAACGCACAGAGCAGGGCGACAAGGTGAAATCATTTGAGCCCCTATCCAGGCTGGATAATCCACTCATTGCCGGGCTTCCGCGTAAAGATCAAGCCGCAAGTATCCCCTCGATGAGGCCCCCACCAATCTGCTGTGCAAGACCTAAAGGGTCCCACAGCAATATTCAAAGTAGAGGAGTGAGCTTGCTTGGCCTACACCTGCCCCTGTGACCAGCATTACTAAAATACGGAGTCATTGGCCATTCCTGCTTGTCGGCCTCTTCACATTGCTGACTCCGTTTGACTCTCTGTGTGAAGCGTCTTTCGTTGGTGTCTTCGAGCGCGATGTGAATAGAAAAAAGCAAGGGGCTGGATTCTCCGCACCCCGACGCCGAATTCGCGGCCGGTGCCGGGGAGAATCCATTTTGCCGCACAAAACCGGGACCGGCGGCGCTTCCCCGATTCTCCGGGCCCCGAAAAGCTGGAGAGCTCGGAGAGTACGCCGCGCCGCAAAGCACCAACCTGCGGCCACTGCCCGCCCCGCTATACTCCTCCACCGCCCCCCCCCCCCCCGATCGGCCGAAGTACCGACGGCGTGGATCTAATATGGTCCTGCCGGTCGGGATACTAGCGTGGCGGCTGCGGACTCAGGGAGGGGCCTTATACTCGGCCGGGCATTGTTCGGGCGGGCGGTTGGGGCCGGGCACGCAGCCGATCGGGGGGGGGGGGGGGGGTCTGTTTTCAGTGTCCAGCTCCGCCGTCTGAGTCCGCATTGCAGCACAGCGCGATTGCTGGATCCGCCGCTGTGCGCCTGCGCGGCCTCCGACCCAGAAGTGCGGGGGCCCGTATCTGCAGCAAAAGTTGCTAGATTTACGCTGGGTCCCTGCTAGTCCCCTGCAGGGCTGGGAATACGTCGCCCTTCCTCGACAGTCTTTCTGGCGTGAAACTCCACAGTTTTGACGATGGTGTGGGGACATAATCCCCAAAACAGAGAAACCAGGCACATTTTTTTTGAGGGGGGGAATTATTCTTGCCCCACAGTTCAGCAGGAACCCTCCTACCACGAGGTAGGCTAAAGGATTGCAGGTAAGTAGTTGCAGCTCGAGGAGATTTCTTCCTTTATGTTTGAGCTGAAGTGTTGATCCTCAGACAGACCCCAGTTGATCTCGAGGCTAAAGAACTCAGCCGAGCTCAGAATAACAGCTCAGCAAAGGCTCGCACAGTCTCTCGACCGACGGAGCGCGGATTAAAATCCTAAGACCCTCATCAGACATGTCTGAACCATCGTGAGGAACCGAGGCCACTTCCAAAACCTGCTGATCCCGCCAAAGTTCCTCGTGTCTAGGATCGCGCGATAAGGGGAATACGTTTTAATTCGACATTAACGGCAGCAATAACACTTCTGGCTGAGATATTCATTACATCAGCAGAACGCCAAATCCTCAAATTAATTTGAGCTGAGCAGTGGAAGAGATTATCTTCAAGGTGAGTGATTTTCCACAGCACCAACTGGAATACAAAGTGGGACTTCACATTCTCAATCCCACTCACTGTCTTCTACTTTTGCTACAATAGGGCAGCACGGTAGCACAGTGGTTAGCACTATGGCTTCCCCAGCGCCAGGGTCCCGGGTTTGATTCCCGGCTTGGGTCACTGAATTTCAAATCTTCCATCTGTTGATCTTTAAAAATTAGGCTGATGGTATTTTCAAAACCCCTCGATTAGATTCCAGTCTGTAACTCACTCCCGGGTATCTGTGATTCTCTATATAAACCACCCCGAACCCCTCGATTAGATTCCAGTCTGTAACTCACTCCCGGGTATCTGTTATTCTATATATAAACCACCCCGAACCTCTCGATTAGATTCCAGTGTGTAACTCACGCCCGGGTTTCTGTTATTCTATATATAAACCCCCCCGAACCCCTCGATTAGATTCCAGTCTGTAACTCACTCCCGGGTATCTGTTATTCTATATATAAACCGCCCCGAACCCCTCGATTAGATTCCAGTCTGTAACTCACTCCCGGGTATCTGTTATTCTATATATAAACCACCCCGAACCCCTCGATTAGATTCCAGTCTGTAACTCACTCCCGGGTATCTGTTATTCTATATATAAACCACCCTGAACCCCTCGATTAGATTCCAGTCTGTAACTCACTCCCGGGTTTCTGTTATTCTATATATAAACCACCCCGAATCCCTCGATTAGATTCCAGTCTGTAACTCACTCACGGGTATCTGTTATTCTATATATAAACCACCCTGAACCCCTCGATTAGATTCCAGTCTGTAACTCACTCCCGGGTTTCTGTTATTCTATATATAAACCACCCCGAACTCCTCGATTAGATTCCAGTCTGTAACTCACTCCCGGGTATCTGTGATTCTCTATATAAACCACCCCGAACCCCTCGGTTAGATTCCAGTCTGTAACACACTCACGGGTATCTGTGATTCTCTATATAAACCACCCCGAACCCCTCAGTTAGATTCCAGTCTGTAACACACTCCCGGGTATCTGTTATTCTATATATAAACCACCCCGAACCCCTCGATTAGATTCCAGTCTGTAACTCACTCCCGGGCATCTGTTATTCTATATATAAACCACCCTGAACCCCTCGATTAGATTCCAGTCTGTAACTCACTCCCGGGTATTTGTTATTCTATATATAAACCACCCCGAACCCCTCGATTAGATTCCAGTCTGTAACTCACTCCCGGGTATCTGATATTCTATATATAAACCACCCTGAACCCCTCGGTTAGATTCCAGTCTGTAACACACTCCCGGGTATCTGTTACTCTATATATAAACCACCCCGAACCCCTCGATTAGATTCCAGTCTGTAACTCACTCCCGGGTATCTGTTATTCTATATATAAACCACCCCGAACCCCTCGATTAGATTCCAGTCTGTAACTCACTCCCGGGTATCTGTTACTCTATATATAAACCACCCCGAACCCCTCGATTAGATTCCAGTCTGTAACTCACTCCCGGGTTTCTGTTATTCTATATATAAACCACCCCGAACCCCTCGATTAGATTCCAGTCTGTAACTCACTCCCGTAAGCCTTTGACCACCTTCTCCACCTGTGTTGCCCCTTATTCATAAAAACAATTGTTGAAAAAGACGATTATCTCTGTTCTTTAGTCTTCCGGGAAGCTGACAATGGCGCATCTCGGCGATTCCTTTCTAATAAATTCCCAATTTCCACTCTGATTGGTCGGCATGGCTGTTAGATCTGTTTGAGGTCTCAAAGTCTTTAAGCAGCCGGCTCGGAGACCATCTCAGTTCTGTCTGCTCCCATTGCTTTGATCTTTCCGGCTTTGTGGCAGATTGAAACTCCCTACATGCTGTATACGGTGAGGAGCGGAGGACTCCCACTTATCACAAAAGGACAGGCTCGCAGGATGTGAAGAGTGGCGGGAAGTCGACACTGCTGGATTACAGAATCACTGTCCACTGAGCCACCTTCAATCCTGGCGAACCTGCCCGCTTTTTAACCGCGGCCCGGCGGTGAAGGAAACGATCCGGCTCAGGTTTCATGAATTGTAGTCACCGGGAAGCTTTTAAAAAAATAAATTTAGAGTACCCAATTCTTCTTTTTCCAATTAAGGGGCAATTTTAGCGTGGCCAATCCACCTACCCGGCACACCTTTGGGTTGTGGGGGGTGAGACCTGTAGTGATCTATATATCTGCTGGTACGTAAAGGGCTCGCAACTGCGTTAAGACAACCACTAGATGGCAGCAGTAGATTCATGTCTATAAACTGAACTCAGAGGATCTTCCCTCTCTTCGAACCAGGAGTGATTAGACAGCAGAGTGTTAGAGAGATGTAGCTTAGTTGGCACGTGTGGTTAAACATAGTTCTTCTGATTTACTTTATCGTCAGTTATAGTTGTGGAGAGTGAACAAACTCATTAGTATTTATGTTCGTGATTTAGTAAATGCTATTTGCTTTAAATTGAAGACTGATAGTTTAATTGAGCTACAACCATCAGACCACTCTGGGAGTAAGCAAAGAGTAACAATGTGCATACATAGAACAGTGTGACGGTGAACGTCTTTATCTGTGGAAATTACACTTATGCAAAGCATCTTTAAAGTTTCTCTCACCCTCACGGCGCCGAGGTCCCAGGTTCAATCCCGGCTCTGGGTCACTGTCTGTGTGGAGTTTGCACGTTCTCCCCGTGTCTGCTCGGGTCTTGTTATATTACGTGATCGTAATACATCGTGGGTAGCACAAGTGGCTTCACAGCGCCAGGGTCCCAGGTTCGATTCCCCGCTGGGTCACTGTCTGTGCGGAGTCTGCACGTTCTCCCCGTGTCAGCGTGTGTTTCCCCCGGTTTCCTCCCACAGTCCAAAGACGTGCGGGTTAGGTGGATTGGCCGTGATAAATTGCCCCCAAGTGACCAAAACGGTTAGGAGGGGTTATTGGGTTACGGGGTTAGGGTGGAAGTGAGGGTTTAATCGTGGGTCGGTGTAGACTCGATGGGCTGAATGGCCTCGTCCTGCACTCTAGGGATTCTATGATCCAATGAATGCTCTTCCACAGAGGCCAATGTGGGATCACCTGATCCATGGCTGATAGGAGCCGGAGAGAAGAATAGAAGGCTCCCTTTGTAGTGATACCACGGTTGTGCTGTTGCTTCACAGCTCCAGGGTCCCGGGTTTGATTCCTGGCTTGGGTCACTGTCTGTGCGGAGTCTGCACGTTCTCCCCCGTGTGTGCGTGAGTTTCCTCCGGGTGCTCCGGTTTCCTCCCACAGTCCAAAGATGTGCGGGTTAGGTGGAATGGCCGTGATAAATTGCCCTTAGTGTCCAAAAAGGTCAGGTGGGGTTATTGGATTACGGGAATAAGGTGGAGGTCGG
Source organism: Scyliorhinus torazame (assembly GCF_047496885.1). Taxonomy (NCBI): domain Eukaryota; kingdom Metazoa; phylum Chordata; class Chondrichthyes; order Carcharhiniformes; family Scyliorhinidae; genus Scyliorhinus; species Scyliorhinus torazame. Next base: position 11,966,022 of record NC_092730.1, on the reverse strand, counting down.
GTGCTTTTTCCAAGGGCCGGTGCAGACTTGATGGGCCGAATTACCTCCTTCTGCACTTATGATTCTATGATCTGGGGGGAGGATTCTGAGGAGACATCCATATACATTCACTCGGGGTTATGAGTTGAGAGTGTATTTGCCCAACGTCATCTTGTGTGCTTGAAAGGGACTTTTTGTTAATGAGACCACCGGAGATTAAGATGTACTTCGTAATCCGTGTGTGTAATTGTTAAGATAAGGGCAGAGTAAAGGAGTATGGTAACATAATCCAACCTTTCCATGTTGAATACATGTTTTTCCTTGTCGTTAAAATGAATTAGCGACATTTCATTTAAAAAAAATAAAAGTTACGGTGTGTTGCATTTTGGGATCTTCCCGTCCAGTTATAACATCAACTGGAGATCGCAATAAATTCCTTTATCCACCCATCGTCAGAGCCTGGATTACGGTTCCGTTGTTCACGTCCACAGAAGTTAGTTCACGGAATGTATCTCAGCTCATTAATCATCAAAGTTGACCAAGGTGGAAAGAGGGGATTAAGAGACAGATAATAAGGATGGGGACCGATGGGATGTAGGTATAAGGGAGCAGCAAGTCAGCTCCCAACATGCCACTTCGTGCTGGCCGCAGGCGTTCACGCAGCAAATGGTGTAAGCTCTGCGTCTACCCCTTGCTGACTCCAAGAATGCGAATGGCCATTGGGAGGGGTGGGGCGACTGGGGATTGTGGAAATAATGGGTTATGCCCATGTAGGTGCCATCAATCAGGTTACCTTGGCTGCTCCTTTACCTGCTGCGCCTCTAAAGGTGACATGAGGAGTACTTCTGAGCAAGCACCGACACTAGTCAGCCAAGCGCTTACGTACCTTCGTGGTGCCGGTAGCACAGTGGTTAGCACTGTAGCTTCATAGCTTCCGGCAGAGTCCCGGGTTCGATTCCCGGCTTGGGTCACTGCCTGCGCGGAGTCTGCACGTTCTCCCCAGTGTCTGCGTGGGTTTCCTCCGGGAGCTCCGGTTTCCTCCCACAAGTCCCGAAAGGCGTGCTTGTTGGGTGAATTGGACATTCTGAATTCTCCCTCCGTGTACCCGAACAGGCGCCGGAATGAGGCGACGAGGTTTCACAGTAACTTCATTGCAGTGTTAATGTAAGCCGACTTGTGACAATAAAGATTATTGTTATTATTATTAATACACTGTGCCAACTCCCCTTGGAAAGAGGAACTCCAGTACGCATTAAGCATCCGCCAACGCAAATGGTGTTCCCTCCCGTTCGCAGGTGATTGGCAGATCGGCAAAGAGAGTCTCTCGCTGCGGTCTAAGCTGCCTGGCATCCCCCTCATGCCTTTCACCTTCTGACGTACATTGCCAGAAAGGGGATGCCAACTTGGGAAATATCATCACAAAGGTTCACAAGGCCCGAAGTAGCATCGGCGGAACCCGCCAAAACAAAAGCCAGGCACTAAAGTTAAAATCGGCTGGTTGCTGTGTCCTTTCAGTGATATTTAACACTAGTTACTCTGGACACCCGTTCGCAATTGGTGCAATGCCATGGATGGTTGTACACTCAACATCTCCACCCTCTAGCACATATCATAGTATCCCTACAGTGCAGAAGGAGGCCATTCGGCCTATTGAGTCTGCACCGACCTTCAATTGAGCACTCTACCCATGTCCACTCCCCATCCATTTCGCCGTAACCCCCTAACCCCATAACTTTACCTGCACATCCCTGGGCCATACGAGGCAATTGATCACAGCCAATTTGCCTAAACTGCACCGCTTTGGACACTGAGGGGCAATTTAGCACGGCCAATCCACCTAACCTGCACCGCTTTGGACACTGAGGGGCAATTTAGCACGGCCAATCCACCTAACCTGTACATCTTTCGACACGAAGGGACAATTTAGCACGGCCAATCCACCTAACCTGCACATCTTTGGGCACTAAGGGGCAATTTAGCACGGCCAATCCACCTAACCTGCACATCTTTGGACACTAAGGGGCAATTTAGCATGGCCAATCCACCTAACCTGCACATCTTTGGACAATAAGGAACAATTGTATCACAGCCAATTCACCTAACCTGCACATCTTTGGACACTAAGGGGCAATTTAGCACGGTAATCCACCTAATCTGCACATCTTTGGACACTAAGGGGCAATTTAGCATGACCAATCCACCTAACCTGCACATCTTTGGACAATAAGGGACAATTGTATCACAACCAATCCACCTAACCTGCACATCTTTGGACACTAAGGGGCAATTTTGCACAGCCAATCCACCTAACCTGCACATCTTTGGACACTAAGGGACAATTTAGCACGGCCAATCCACCTAACCTGCACATCTTTGGACACTAAGGGACAATTTAGCACGGCCAATCCACCTAACCTGCACATCTTTGGACACTAAGGGGCAATTTAGCACGGCCAATCCACCTAACCTGCACATCTTTGGACACTAAGGGGCAATTCAGCATAGCCAATCCGCCTAACCTGCACATATTTGGACAATAAGGGACAATTGTATCACGGCTAATTCACCTCACCTGCACATCTTTGGACACTAAGGGGCAATTTAGCACGGCCAATCCACCTAACCTGCACATCTTTGGACACTAAGGGGCAATTTAGCACGGCCAATCCACCTACCCTGTACATCTTTGGTCACTAAGGGCAATTTATCACGGCCAATCCACCTAACCTGCACATCTTTGGACTGTGGGAGGAAACCGGAGCACCCGGAGGAAACCCACGCAGACACGGGGAGAACGTGCAGACAGTCACCCGAGGCTGGAATCGAATCCGAGGCCCTGGCACTGTGAGGCAGCAGTGGTAGCCACTATGCTACCGCGCCGCCCTTATGTCAATGAAACTCTCGCCTTTTAAGAACAACGCTTCCATCGCCTTCCCCTTCCCCTTCTCAACTTCTGGACATCAGCTGACCGGCCCAAAATCTGACTCTGCGACACACAGATTGGCGCCCAAGCTCACCGTGAAAGGCACACAGACATGCGACCTGCAGAGGTCGCGGGCTCTTCCGCACACCACACCTGACCCTTGCCCTTTGAACCTTTGGTATTGTAACTCCATTGTAAATGTTGAGCCGGTAGTTTTAAAGTGTGCGCCTGCAAAGCTCACCTTTTGTCTACCCCTTAAACATTTTGGACGCTGCATGAATGTGAGAGAGAACTAGCAGCCACAGATTGTTACTTACCTTGTGGCATTTTGCAAAAGCCCATGTCTGGGCACACTGGACATTCTGTGGGTACAGAAAAGCAACGACAAAAGCAAGAGGCTGTATTCTCAACTGGATGTGAGAGTGGGCTGCTGGTCTAGTGATGGGAATACCAATATATATTGGTATTCCGGGTGGCATGGTGGCACAGTGGTTAGCACTGCTGCCTCACAGTGCCGGGGACCCGGGTTCAATTGCAGCCTTGGGTGACTACGTGGAGTCTGCACGGTCTCCCCCGTGTCTGCGTGGGTTTCCTCCGGGTGCTCCGGTTTCCTCCCACAGTCCAAAGAGACGCAGGTGGGTGGATTGGCCGTGCTAAATTGCCCATAGTGTCCAAAAATTGCCCTTAGTGCTGGGTGCGGTTACTGGGTTATGGGGATAGGGTGGAGGTGTTGACCTTGGGTAGGGTGCTCTTTCCAAGAGCCAGTGCAGACTCGATGGGCCGAATGGTCTCCTTTTGCACTGTAAATTCTGTGATAATCTATGTAAATTGCCCCTGAATTGGGGAAAAAAAGAATTCGCCACTCTAAATTTATTTTTAAAACAATTTGAATAGCGCTGGTTTCAAAATCATAGAACATACAGTGCACAAGGAGGCCATTCGACCCATCGAGTCTGCACCGACCCACTTAAGCCCTCACTTCCACCCTATCCCCGTAACCCTATAACCCCTTCTAACCCTTTTGGACACTAAGGGCAATTTATCACGGCCAATCCACCTAACCTGCACATCTTTGGACTGTGGGAGGAAACCGGAGCACCCGGAGGAAACCCATGCAGACACGGGGGAGATGCGCATGTTATATGGGGTTATGGGGATAGGATGGGGGGAGTGGCTCTAGGCAGGGTGCTCTTTCAGAGGGTCAGTGCAGACTCGATGGGCCGAATGTCCTCCTTCTCCACTGTAGAGTGTAATGATATGTAGAATATCATTTGTGTATATAACCTAATAACCAAACTGTATATACATTAGGGCCTGCATGCATAGATTACAATTCCAGCATCCGGCCACAGGTGGCGTGGCAACAGGAGAAGGTCACTGGAAGACACCCGCAAGGGATGTATTCTAGCCTCCGACCACAGGTGGCGTGGTAACAGAAGGTCACTGGAAATCATCCACATGGGGTGTATTCTATCATCCGACCACAGGTGGCGGGGTGACAGGAGGTCACTGGAATACATCCACATGGGGTGTATTCTAGCTTCCGACCACAGGTGGCGGGGTGACAGGAGGTCACTGGAATACATCCACATGAGGTGTATTCTAGCTTCCGACCACAGGTGGCGGGGCGTCAGGAGAACATTACGGGAACACAGCCACATGGGATATATTCTAGCATCCGGCCACAGGTGGTGTGACAACAGGAGAAGGTCACTGGAAAACACCCACATGTGAGACAGGATGTATTCTCCTGGGCAGCAGGCACAGATTGAGCACCTCCTGAATCAACGGTAATTAATAATAGTTAATCATAGCTGTTTGTATTTAGTCGACGTATCCAACTGTAATCATAGTAGACATCGTAGAAATCCATCAGTGTCTTAGTTAATTAATAAACAGTTTTGTTCATTTACAAAGCCGTATGTTCTCTGATCACTTCAACGACAAAGACCTCGCCGGGGGTGGAATTTAAAAATAAAGGATCTGTCTCCCATTGAAGGTAGAGTTGAGCAGAATGTTTTTCCCCCTCGGAGTGTCATTAGCCTATGGAATTCGCTTCCCCAGGCAGCAGGGGACGCCATTTGTAAGCCAGAGGTAGATAGACACTTGACAAGGGAGTCAAATGATGTCGGGGGTGGGCGGGGGTGTGGCGATATGCATGTACACATCAACGCATATAGTTGTCTATCAGTGCACATAGTTGTCGGCACCTCCTCTGGCCAGCAGGTGGCGTTAGAGATCTGTCACGAGACTCGAGACACCCGCCAGTTGGCAGTAAGTCGTACAAGAGGATAGCCGCACTTCAAGTACGTCCAGGAGAATTCACTCAATTCATTTAGTAGCCATCGTCTGTGTCATAGTTTGTTCATTATCTGTCCATGTGTTTGTTAATAAATCACCTTCCTCGTTGAACAACTCTCTGTTCTGCGTACATCATCTCGACGGTTATATCACAGAACGCAACAGGGGGTAGTCAGGAAATGACAGACGACTTAACCAGACCAGCCGTGATCTTATCAAATGGCGGAGGAGGCTCGATGGGCCTTCTCCTGCTTCTGAACCGTCTGTGTGTACGTTCACTGATCCATAGGATTTTCACAGTAACTTCACTGTGAAGATGATTATTATTTTGTGTGTGTGTGAGTGCAAGGGCAAATTTCCTTCCGTTCCCCCCCCCCGCCATTAAAAAGATTTGGGAGAACAGTCACTGAATGGCAACATGGCAAAGGGAATTCGCTGTCTTTAAGATGGATAGCAGGCGGTAGGAAAGCATCATCTGTCGTCAGCCGCAATGATATTAAACACAGAAACATGGATTTGCAGGAACGAGTGACGACTCTGTAATGCAATCTGCGGCTTCGCCCATCATCGTGACACCCAGTCTACATCTATTTCATGCATCTCCGCCGCTTCCTCGCACTGATTTTCTTTGGAGATATTTGTATAATGTAGGAGAGTGTGTGGGAATGTCAACCTTAAGAGTGCATTTTCAATTGTAAAGCACAACTACTAATATATGCCTGCTGGTGACTTTTACTTCAACCTGTTCAATACAGCTGATTGCACAGGATTACATTGGCTGGAGGCCCAAAAACAGGTGATTCGGCCCAACTGGTCCATATCACTATTTATGTTCCAGTGATAGCTCCTCCCATCAAAATGTTCCATTACGGGCGGCACGGTGTCGCAGTGGTTAGCACTGCTGCCTCACGGCGCCGAGGACCCGGGTTCGATCCCGGCCCTGGGTCACTGTCCGTGTGGAGTTTACGCATTGTCCCCATGTCTGCGTGGGTCTCACCCCCACAACACAAAGGTGTGCAGGGTAGGTGGATTGGCCGCGCTAAATTGCCCCTTAATTGGAAAAAAAATGAATTGGGTATTCTAAATTTAAGAACAAATGCTCCATTATAATCCTCTTTCTCTTTCTCCCCCCAAATACTTGCATGCACACACATACACAAACGCACACTGACATACGTGCTTGCACACACATACATGGGTGCACACACGGACACTCAGGCATACATACACACAGACACAGGGGCCACTCAGCTCCTGACCTCATCACAGCCTTGATATAAACATGGACAAAAGAGCTGAACCCCAGGGGTGAGGTGAGAGTTTGCACATTCATAGAATCATGGAATCTACAGTGCAGATGGAGGCCATTCGGCCCATCGAGTCTGCACCGGCTCTTAGAAAGCGCACCCTATTTAAGCCCACGCCTCCACCCTATCCCCGTAACCCAGTAACCCCATCTCGCCTTTTTGGACACTAAGGGCAATTTATCATGGCCAATTCACCTGACCCGCACATCGTTGGACTTGTGGGAGGAAACCGGAGCACCCGGAGGAAACCCACGCAGACACGGGGGGGGGGGAGAACGTGCAGACTTCACACAGACAGTGACCCAAGCCGGGAATCGAACCTGGGACCCTGGAGCTGTGAAGCAAAACTGTGCTAACCACTGAGCTACCGTGTTGCCCTTGACATCAAGGCAGCATTCGAGCAGGTGGAGCATCAAGGAACCTAGCAAAATTGCAGTCAGTGGTAAGGGGGGGGGGGGGGGGGGGGGGGGGGGAAGAAACACTCCGCTAGTTGTAGCCATACGTGGCAGGCTGGCACAAAGTTCCAGTCCATCACTGCAGGTGTTCCTCAGGGTAGTATCTTCAGCCCAACCATCTACAAGGATCAGTAACTCTGAAGTGTTGTAACCACAATGTTTGCAGATATCAACCACTTCAAAGAGAGTTAAGTGCTGTCAATTTCCAGCGCAGTGCTTCAAAATCACTCAAGCAAGAAGGGGGGTTGATTGGAATGCACTTAACTCTCTTTGATGTGGTTGATGTTTGTCAACATTGTGGATACAGCACTTGGAGTTACTCATCCATGAAGGAAGTTGAATGAAGCGAGGCTCACGGCTATTGTATGGAAGCTGTCAATTACAGCTCACTGGAGAAATGAATGAATGGCTTGCAGTTAAAGGATCTCAGTGATATAAACACAGGTCACTGCTTATCTCTTTCCAGGAATAGATAGGTGGCACTTCCAGGTGAGCGTTGAAACAGTAGCTTTTTTAATGTCCCTGTCCGGAGTGTTTTCTTGCTTCCCGACAGGGGTCTCTTTTCTGGGCGAGGGGGTCCAGGGGGGATCTGTTCAGTTAGGGGGTCTGTGGGGAGTTCCTTTAGTTCGGAGGTCTCTGCGGGGGTCCCTTTAGTTAGGGGGTCTCTGTGGGGAGAGGGTCTCTTTAGTTAGGGGTCTATGTGGGGAGCGGTTCTCTTTAGTTAGGGGTCTATGTGGGGAGGGAGTCTCTTTAGTTAGGGGGTCTCTGTGGGGAGGGGGGCCTCTTTAGTTAGGGGGTCTCTGTTGGGGGGGATCCCTTTGGTTAGGGGGTCTTTGGGTGGGGTTTCCCCAGTTAGGGTGTCGGGGGGGGGGGTTCTTCCTATTTAGGGGTCCGTGGGGGAGGGGAGGATCCCTCATTAGGGGGCCCATGGGAGTGTCTCCCATTTTAGGGGATCTCTGTGGGAGGGGGGCTGGTAGGGAAGGGGTGGGCAGGTTGTGCACTGAGGGTAGGATGGCCCTAAGATGGAGTTAAGAAGATACCCCCTTGGCCCACCGCACGGCCCACCACATCAGCGTCACATTTGGTGAAAACTGTGGTAATCCCCGCCCGAGTGATTTCAGGCCTAGAGCACCGGAGACTAAGCCCGGCCCGCTAAGTGGGGGCAAATGGGTCACTAGGCCCCATTTGCATCCTTCAGCATCTTCCTGCTGGCGCGATCCCACCGCCAGCGGGGGGCGTGACTGTAGCATAGCGGTCCATTCGGCGCCCGACGCGAACCTCGATTTCGGCCCGGCGCCCCATCGCGGGGCGGAGAATCCCGCTCATTGCGCCATTACGATCAAAGCGTATGAGCGCCTTCTCAGTGTGTACCTTCCTCCGGGTCGCTGACTCTGATCGACCTTGCTCACTGGAAATCCGAGGCGATCCAAGAGGCGCAATTTCAAATTTGCAGGTTTAAACAAAAAAATAAATTGTTGTTGATCGAGGGACGGACCTGAGAGGAAAGGCCGGGCTTCCATTTCATGTGTGATCTGAAAGATTTCACCGCTGGAAGTTCAGCACTCCCTCAGTACCACGGCAGAACATCAGCCCAGCTGACGCGTTCGAGACCTGGCCCCACAAAATGGCCACTCTGGTGAGATATATGCAGAGGATACGGAAGTCTGCAGAGGGATTTGGATAGGCTAAGTGAATGGGCTAGGGTCTGGCAGATGGAATACAATGTTGACAAATGTGAGGTTATCCATTTTGGTAGGAATAACAGCAAAAGGGATTATTATTTAAATGATAAAATATTAAAACATGCTGCTGTGCAGAGGGACCTGGGTGTCCTAGTGCATGACCCGCAAAAAGTTGGTTTACAGGTGCGACAGATGATGAAGAAGGCGAATGGAGTTTTGTCCTTCATTGCTAGAGGGGTGGAGTTTAAGACTAGGGAGCTAATGCTGCAATTGTATAAGGTGTTAGTGAGGCCACACCTGGAGTATTGTGTTCAGTTTTGGTCTCCTTACCTGAGAAAGGACATACTGGCGCTGGAGGGAGTGCAGGCGAGATTCACTAGGTTAATCCCAGAGCTGAGGGGGTTGGATTACGAGAAGAGGTTGAGTAGACTGGGACTGTACTTGTTGGAATTTAGAAGGATGCGGGGGGGGTATCTTATAGAAACATATAAAATTATGAAGGGAATAGATGCGGGGAGGTTGTTTCCACTGGCGGGTGAAAGCAGAACTAGGGGGCATCGCCTCAAAATAAGGGGAAGTAGATTTAGGACTGAGTTTAGGAGGAACTTCTTCACCCAAAGGGTTGTGAATCTATGGAATTCCTTGCCCAGTGAAGCAGTAGAGGCTCCCTCATTAAATGTTTTTAAGATAAAGACAGATAGTTTTTTGAAGAATAAAGGGGTTAAGGGTTATGGTGTTCGGGCGGGAAAGTGGAGTTGAGTCCACAAACGATCAGCCATGATCTCATTGAATGGCGGAGCAGGCTCGAGGGGTCAGATGGCCTACTCCTGCTCCTAGTTCTTATGTTCTTATATTAGATGACAGGAATAGTACCCGTTGGGAGGGAAGGGGAGACAATTCAACAAATATTTGAAAAACAAACAACGCTCTCGACCCTGATGTCTTTGAGTCGTCTGGTACAATCTGCGGATGCCAGGGGCCTATCAAGAGGTTGCCCTGGTCGGTTAGCGAGCGGGAAAGAGTGCTGAAGCAATATTTGTTTCAGAAAGGAACGCACAATAAAAACATTTCAGATGCGAAAGAGCCCAAACAATTGTTCCACAAATCCTTTTATTACGCAGTTTAAGTAATTGGTTGAGGTGGAAAGGCTTTTTGTGTAATTGGGAGGGTATTATTGCAGCTCTGTTATTGACAGCTTTAAGAGTAATTTAATGTTCCTGTATCGATAAACGCAGATCAGGGACTGCCATTAGTGCAAATCAATTCGTAATGGAATACAATCACAGAAAAAGATGCCGTTCTGCTGAAATTTGTCCTGTTTTCATGCCTCTTGCTTGTTTCGGATCTACTGCAGAGCTCAGCAGTAGTGTGGCCTGCCCCTTAAAGGGAAATCCGAGACCTTTTATCCAACCCCTCGCTGATTGATTGTCGATCGGGGAATCGACAACGTCAGGAATGCTGTCAAGATCTCGAGGGAGGGCGCGGAAGCGATGAGGAAGTTCTGTGCAGAGGCGAGAGAAGCAGGAATTGTATCTCCTGTAGAGCGGCGATGATTAAGGGGGAGACTTAGTAGAGGGGATCAAAATCATGCGGGGTTCGGGTACAGTGCATAAGGAGAAGCTGTTTCCGTCTGGCGGAAGAAATGGCCACCAGAGGACTCAGATTGAAGGTTTTGATTTGATTTCATTTTGTTTATTGTCACGTGTACCGAGGTACAGTGAAAAGTATTTTTCTGCGAGCAGCTCAACAGATCATTAAGTACATGGAAAGAAAAGGAAAAAAGAAGAAAATACATAATAGGGCAACACAAGTTCCACAATGTAACCACATGAACCCCAGCATCGGGTGAAGCATACAGGGTGTAGTGTTAATCAGGTCAGTCCATAAGAGGGTCGTTTAGGAGTCTGGTAACAGCGGGGAAGAAGCTGTTTGTGAGTCTGTTCGTGCGCGTTCTCAGACTTCTGTATCTCCTGCCCGATGGAAGAAGTTGGAAGAGCGAGTAAGCCGGGTGGGAGGGGCCTTTGATGATGCTGCCCGCTTTCCCCAGGCAGCGGGAGGTGTAGATGGAGTCAGTGGATGGGAGGCGGGTTCGTGTGACGGACTGGGCTGTGTTCACGACTCTCTGAAGTTTCTTGAGGTCCTGGGCCGAGCAGTTGCCATACCCAGGCTGTGATGCAGCCCGATAGGATGCTTTCTATGGTGCATCTGTAAACGTTGGTAAGAGTCAATGTGGACATGCCGAATTTCCTTAGTTTCCTGAGGAAGTATAGGCGCTGTTATGCTTTCTTGGTGGTAGCGTCGATGTGGGTGGACCAGGACAGATTGTTGGAGATGTGCACCCCTAGGAATCTGAAACTGCTAACCATCTCCACCTCGGCCCCGTTGATGCTGACAGGGGTGTGTACAGTACTTTGCTTCCTGAAGTCAATTACCAGCTCTTTAGTTTTGCTGGCATTGAGGGAGAGATTGTTGTCGCTACACCACTCCACTAGGTTCTCTATCTCCCTCCTGTATTCGGACTCATCGTTATTCGAGATCCGGCCCACTATGGTCATATCGTCAGCAAACCTGTAGATGGAGTTGGAACCATGTTTTGCCACGCAGTCGTGTGTGTACAGGGAATAGAGTAGGGGGCTAAGTACGCAGCCTTGCGGGGCGCCGGTATTGAGGACTATTGTGGAGGAGGTGTTGTTGTTCATTCTTACTGATTGTGGTCTGTTGGTCAGAAAATCGAGGATCCAGTTGCAGAGTGGGGAGCCAAGTCCTAGGTTTTGGAGCTTTGATAAGAGCTTGGCTGGGATTATGGTGTTGAAGGCGGGCGGCGCTGTAGTCAATAAATAGGAGTCTGATGTTGGAGTCCTTGTTGTCGAGATGCTCTAGGGATGAGTGTAGGGCCAGGGAGATGGCATCTGCTGTGGACCGGTTGCGTCGGTCAGCGAATTGCAGTGGATCAAGGCGATCTGGGAGTATGGAGGTGATGCGCTTCATGATCAACCTCTCGAAGCACTTCATTACGACTGAAGTCTGACTTCAGTCTGTATTCTGACTCGTTATTTGAGATCCACAATTGGTGATTGGTGATTGCTAAAAGAACCAGGGGCGACATGAAGAAACCTTTTTTTTTTTTGACCCCAGTGATTTGTGATCGGGAATGCACGACCTGAAAGAGCGACGGCAGCAGATTAACTTTGCAAAGGAAACTGGGAAAATATTTCAAGAGAAAGAAATTGCATTGCTGTGCTGCAGGATTGGCCGAGTGAGAGTAAATCGACTAAAGTGTCAGCACTTGCACAAGAGCCAATTGGTGTTGTTCTGTGCAGTATTGGCTTTTGATTGGAGGCTACCCTCGGTCCTCTGATAGCAATTATTTTATACGGGGTTAACGCCCGTGTTGAAATAATTTAATAATAATTAATAATCTATATTGTCACAAGTAGGTTTACATTGCAATGAAGTTACTGTCAAAAACCCCACCAATTTTCGTATCATCTGCATACTTACTAATCAACCCTCCGCCATTCATAATGATAATAATCTTTATTATTGTCACAAGTAGGCTTACATTAACACTGTGTGGTATTATCAGGTATTACAGTATTGCAGTACCCGAGAGGCTGAAGACCATTGGTTAAACCTAGGAGTTTACCATTGGCTGTTTGGTATGTAGCTCCGCCCTGACAGGCGGGGTATAAGAACCGGTGCCATCCCAGCAGCCCTCATTCTGTACCGAAGCTGCTGGGGAACAGTTCTAGTCTATTAAAGCCTTCAGTTATGTTGCTACCTCGTCTTTAATTGTAATTGATTGTGCTTCACACCGCAATGAAGTTACTGTGAGAAGCCCCTAGTCGCCACACTCCGGCACCTGTTCGGGTACACAGAGGGAGAATTCAGAATGTCCAATTCACCGAACAAGCACGTCTTTTGGGACTTGTGGGACGAAACCGGAGCGCCCAGAGGAAACCCACGCAGACACGGGGAGAACGTGCAGACTCCGCACAGACAGTGACCCAAGGCGGGAATCGAACCCGGGTCCCTGGCGCTGTGACGCAACAGTGAAATGCCGATCGGAAAATCTAGGCCCATACATTTCCGCAAATTAAACAGAAAATGGCTGAACGTCGTCAGCAGCTCAGGCAGCAACGTGTCGAGAGAAGAGTTGACGTTTCTAGGTCTGCGATGACCCTCGATTTGAACTGGCACCCGCACCTCCTTTGGGAATACCGTGGGACCGGGGGGGTTAGCCGCCAATCTCTCACTGTGGGGCCTTGGCTGAAAATCCTTTGCATCCGTGCGCCGGTTTGACACATTCTTGAAACAAAACAAGCGCCGTTGTGCAAACGCCTCGAGTCAGAAAGCTGCAGGTTTGAACCGCACTTCCCGTTCAGCCAAGGAGTCAAAACTGGAGACCTCTGGTCCGGACGGAGCTTTGATAGTGAGCCATCTGGGGGACCTCTCAGTCACATAGCTTCCCAGGCCACGCAGGGTTTTCCACCACGGCAGGGAGGAAAGAAAAGCTTTTCATTCTTCAGACCAAATCTATTCTCAAAAACATGGGGCGGGATTCTCTGATCCGGAGGCTAAGTGTTGACGCCGTCGTAAACGCCGGCGCGTTTCTCGACGGCGTCAACAGGTCCTCAATAGCAGCAATACTGGCCCCTACAGGACCCACCGCGGGTCTGCCGTGGGCGCTGTGGGACCGGTGCCGACGCGCGCATGTGCAGCGGCTCCCTTCCCCGCGCCGGCCCCGACGCAACAGGGCGCAGGGCTACAGGGGCCGGCGCGGAACAAAGGAGGCCCCCCAGCCCGAGAGGCCGGCCCGCCGATCAGTAGGCCCCGATCGCTGGCCAGGCCACAGCGGAAGCCCCCCGTGGGGTCTGACCCCCCCCCCCCCCACCAGCAGGCCGCCCCCGGATGCATTCACGCCGAGGTCCCGCCGGGTAAGACCACACGTGGACGGCGGCGGGACTCGGATTGTTTGCGCGGCCGCTCGGCCCATCCCGGGCCGGAGAACCGGCGTGGCCCCCGACCGGCGCCGCGCCGATGCCAATGGCGCCGATTCTCTGCTCTCTCCCGAGAATCGGCGGACAGGCGTCGGGGCATCGCCGCGCGATTCGCGCCCGTCCCGGCGATTCTCCGGCCCGGCCTTGGTTGAGAGAATCCCGCCCATAAAGTGTGTGTGTGTGTGTGTGTGTGTGTGCGTGTATGTGTGTGCATGTATGTGTGTGCATGTATGTGTGTGCATGTGTGTGTGTGCATGTGTGTGTGTGCATGTGCGTGTGTGTGTGCATGTATGTGTGCATGTGTGTGTATGTGTGCGTGTGCATGTATGTGTGTGCATGTATGTGTGCGCATGTGTGCGTGTGTGTGTAGAAGACTGACCAACCAAGGTGAGGTACCTGAAGGCCATGGGAAAGAGCCTAATCCCCATCAACAGTGCGTTCAATGTTTCGGTTCCACACTATGCCACCGTCAAGCTGAAGTCGGGCCCCAGAGCTGAGCGCAGTCTGGGCAGGATGGGGTGTTTCGGCACACACACAAAAACTGCAGTGATAGCAGAGCGAGCTTCACGCTGAAACATGGCAACACAACAACCGCATGATTAATGTGTTTCTTGAGAGTCCTAGACAACTGCATGATCGAGGTGGCCACCATCTGCTCCTGCTCGGCATGAGTGGCCTCAAGCAATCATTAGTCGAGAGAAAGGTAATTTATCCTGTGCCATTAGCCATTATTTATCAGCCAAGCCATGGTCATCCAGGTATTATTAACCATAATAGCATTTGGCCCCACTGCATCAATGGATAGCTGACTTCCATAATATCGCAGGGGGAGATAATAACATTTCTGGATTATGAAGCGATATCATTGGGAGAGCTGTCACACAGTCAGATACAGATTCTTCATGTAAACGTCCTTCACAAGATGTGATAAAGGGAGGCCCAGGTGTTCCTCAGAAGTCTGGTGGTTGGAGGAACATTGGTTGGATTCTCCGTTTGGGAGACTATGTCCCCTCGCCGGAGTGAAAACGGTGGTCTTTTACCCCAGGAAAACTGGTGCAAAACGGCCACCGATTTTGCTGGGGGCTAGCAGGGAGGCAGCGTGGAGCTCCCAGCTCTAGTTGCCGATTCGGCCCCGGAGCATAGCCGGGTCCGTGGCCGCGCATGAGCACGGTGGCGGCCTGCAGCGGCCGTGCCGTGCTTCATGGCGGACTCATCCCCCGGACGGCAAAAATAGTCCCCGCCCTTCGGCCGCTCGCGCGCCCCGGGCCGCCCGCCCACCGCGGCCCCCGGCCCCGAATCAAGCCCCCCACCACTGCCCGCCGATCGGCCCTCCCCCGACTGTGGCGGCACCGGACTGATTGCGCAGCCGCCACGCTAAAGTTCATGAACGGTGTGAGCGCACTTGGCCCACGCTGTCGGGAACTCGGCCGGTCGGGGCGGAGACTATTTTTGCCCTCTTTCACCCTCTTTCAACCTCATTCACCCTCTTTCACCTTCCTTCTCCCTCTTTCACCCTCTTCCACCCTCTTTCACCCTCTTTTACCCTCTTTCACCCTGCTTCACCCTCGTTCACGCCCTTTCACCCACTTTAACCCTCTTTCACTGTCTTTCACCCTCTTTCAACTTCCTACACCCTCTTTCCCCCTCCTTTACTTTCCTTCACCTCCTTTCATCCTCTTTCACCCTCCTTCACCAACTTTCACCAACTTTCACCCTCTTTCACCCTCTTTCACCCTCTTTCACCCTCTTCCACCCTCATTCACCCTCATTCACCCTCATCCAACCTCTTCCACCGTCTTCCACCCTCTTTCACCCTCGTTCACGCCCTTTCACCCACTTTCACCCTCTTTCACTGTCTTTCACCCTCTTTCAACTTCCTACACCCTCTTTCCCCCTCCTTTACTTTCCTTCACCTCCTTTCATCCTCTTTCACCCTCTTTCTCCCTCATTCACCCTCATCCAACCTCTTCCAACCTCATTCACCGTCTTTCACTGTCTTTCACCGTCTTCCACCCTCTTCCACCCTCTTTCACCCTCTTTCACCCTCATCCAACCTCTTTCAACCTCTTTCATCCTCATTCACCCTCCTTCACCAACTTCCACCCTCTTTCACCGTCTTCCACCCTCTTTCACCCTCATTCACCCTCTTTCATCCTCATCCAACCTCTTTCAACCTCTTTCATCCTCATTCACCCTCCTTCACCAACTTCCACCCTCTTTCACCGTCTTCCACCCTCTTTCACCCTCATTCACCCTCTTTCATCCTCTTCCACCCTCTTCCACCCTCTTCCACCCTCATTCACCCTCTTTCATCCTCTTCCACCCTCTTCCACCCTCATTCACCCTCTTTCACACTCTTTCACCGTCTTCCACCCTCTTTCACCCTCATTCACCCTCTTTCATCCTCTTCCACCCTCTTCCACCCTCATTCACCCTCTTTCACACTCTTTCACACTCTTTCACCGTCTTCCACCCTCTTTCACCCTCATTCACCCTCTTTCATCCTCTTCCACCCTCATTCACCCTCTTTCACACTCTTTCACCCTCATTCACCCTCTTCCACCGTCTTCCACCCTCTTTTACCCTCGTTCACGCCCTTTCACCCACTTTAACCCTCTTTCACTGTCTTTCACCCTCTTTCAACTTCCTACACCCTCTTTCCCCCTCCTTTACTTTCCTTCACCTCCTTTCACCCTCTTCCACCCTCTTCCACCCTCTTCCACCCTCTTCCACCCTCTTCTACCCTCATTCACCCTCATCCAACCTCTTCCACCCTCTTTCACCGTCTTCCACCCTCTTCCACCCTCTTTCACCGTCTTCCACCCTCTTTCACCCTCTTCCAACCTCTTTCACCCTCATTCACCATTATTCACCCTCTTCCACCCTCATTCACCCTCTTCCAACCTCTTCCAACCTCTTTCACCAACTTTCACCCTCTTTCACCCTCATTCACCCTCTTTCACCCTCTTTCACCCTCTTCCACCCTCTTCCACCCTCATTCACCCTCATTCACCAACTTTCACCCACTTTCACCCTCATTCACCCTCTTTCACCCTCTTCCACCCTCATTCACCCTCTTCCACCCTCTTCCACCCTCATTCACCCTCTTTCACCAACTTTCACCCTCTTTCATCCTCTTTCACCCTCTCCCACCCTCATTCGCCCTCATTGACCCTCTTTCACCCTCTTCCACCCTCATTCGCCCTCATTGACCCTCTTTCACCCTCTTCCACCCTCATTCGCCCTCATTGACCCTCTTTCACCCTCTTCCACCCTCTTCCACCCTCTTCCACCCTCATTCGCCCTCATTGACCCTCTTTCACCCTCTTCCACCCTCATTCGCCCTCATTGACCCTCTTTCACCCTCTTCCACCCTCTTCCACCCTCTTCCACCCTCATTCACCCTCTTTCACCAACTTTCACCCTCTTTCACCCTCTTCCAACCTCTTTCACACTCTTTCACCGTCTTTCATCCTCTTCCACCCTCATTCGCCCTCATTGACCCTCTTTCACCCTCTTCCAACCTCTTTCACACTCTTTCACCCTCCTTCACCAACTTCCACCCTCATTCACCCTCTTCCACCCTCATTCACCCTCTTCCACCCTCATTCACCCCCATTCACCCCCATTCACCCTCATTCACCCTCATTCACCCTCATTCACCCTCATTCACCCTCATTCACCCTCTTCCACCGTCTTCCACCGTCTTCCACCCTCTTTCACCCTCGTTCACGCCCTTTCATCCACTTTAACCCTCTTTCACTGTCTTTCACCCTCTTTCAACTTCCTACACCCTCTTTCCCCCTCCTTTACTTTCCTTCACCTCCTTTCATCCTTTTTCACCCTCTTCCAACCTCTTTCACCGTCTTTCACTGTCTTTCACCCTCATTCACCCTCATCCAACCTCTTCCACCCTCTTTCACCGTCTTTCACCGTCTTCCACCCTCATTCACCCTCATTCACCCTCTTCCACCCTCCTTCACCGTCTTCCACCCTCTTTCACCCTCATTCACCCTCATTCACCCTCTTCCACCCTCTTCCACCCTCATTCACCCTCTTCCACCCTCTTCCACCCTCATTCACCCTCATTCACCCTCTTCCACCCTCTTCCACCCTCTTCCACCCTCTTCCACCCTCTTCCACCCTCTTCCACCCTCTTCCACCCTCATTCACCCCCATTCACCCTCTTTCACCCTCTTCCAACCTCTTTCAACGTCTTCCACCCTCTTTCACCCTCTTTCACCCTCATTCACCCTCTTCCACCCTCATTCACCCCCATTCACCCTCTTCCACCCTCTTCCACCCTCTTCCACCCTCTTCCACCCTCATTCACCCCCATTCACCCTCTTCCACCCTCTTCCACTCTCTTCCACTCTCTTCCACCCTCTTCCATCCTCTTCCATCCTCTTTCACCCTCATTCACCCTCATTCACCCTCATTCACCCTCATTCACCCTCTTTCACCCTCTTTCACCCTCTTCCATCCTCTTCCATCCTCTTCCACCCCCATTCACCCTCTTTCACCCTCTTCCAACCTCTTTCACCAACTTTCACCCTCTTCCACCCTCATTCACCCCCATTCACCCACTTTAACCCTCTTTCACTGTCTTTCACCCTCTTTCAACTTCCTACACCCTCTTTCCCCCTCCTTTACTTTCCTTCACCTCCTTTCATCCTTTTTCACCCTCTTCCAACCTCTTTCACCGTCTTTCACTGTCTTTCACCCTCATTCACCCTCATCCAACCTCTTCCACCCTCTTTCACCGTCTTTCACCGTCTTCCACCCTCATTCACCCTCATTCACCCTCTTCCACCCTCCTTCACCGTCTTCCACCCTCTTTCACCCTCATTCACCCTCATTCACCCTCTTCCACCCTCTTCCACCCTCATTCACCCTCTTCCACCCTCTTCCACCCTCATTCACCCTCATTCACCCTCTTCCACCCTCTTCCACCCTCTTCCACCCTCTTCCACCCTCTTCCACCCTCTTCCACCCTCTTCCACCCTCATTCACCCCCATTCACCCTCTTTCACCCTCTTCCAACCTCTTTCAACGTCTTCCACCCTCTTTCACCCTCTTTCACCCTCATTCACCCTCTTCCACCCTCATTCACCCCCATTCACCCTCTTCCACCCTCTTCCACCCTCTTCCACCCTCTTCCACCCTCATTCACCCCCATTCACCCTCTTCCACCCTCTTCCACTCTCTTCCACTCTCTTCCACCCTCTTCCATCCTCTTCCATCCTCTTTCACCCTCATTCACCCTCATTCACCCTCATTCACCCTCATTCACCCTCTTTCACCCTCTTTCACCCTCTTCCATCCTCTTCCATCCTCTTCCACCCCCATTCACCCTCTTTCACCCTCTTCCAACCTCTTTCACCAACTTTCACCCTCTTCCACCCTCATTCACCCCCATTCACCCACTTTAACCCTCTTTCACTGTCTTTCACCCTCTTTCAACTTCCTACACCCTCTTTCCCCCTCCTTTACTTTCCTTCACCTCCTTTCATCCTCTTTCACCCTCTTCCAACCTCTTCCACCCTCTTCTACCCTCATTCACCCTCATCCAACATCTTCCACCCTCTTTCACCGTCTTCCACCCTCATTCACCCTCTTCCACCCTCATTCACCCTCTTTCACCCTCTTCCACCCTCTTCCACCCTCATTCACCATTATCCACCAACCTTCACCCTCTTCCACCCTTATTCACCCTCTTCCAACCTCTTTCACCAACTTTCACCCTCATTCACCCTCTTTCACCCTCTTCCACCCTCTTCCACCCTCTTTCACCAACTTTCACCCTCTTTCACCCTCTTTCACCCTCATTCACCAACTTTCACCCTCTTCCACCCTCTTCTGCCCTCATTGACCCTCTTTCACCCTCTTCCACCCTCTTCCACCCTCTTCCACCCTCTTTCACCCTCTTCCACCCTCATTCGCCCTCATTGACCCTCTTTCACCCTCTTCCACCCTCTTTCACCCTCTTCCACCCTCTTCCACCCTCTTCCACTCTCTTCCACTCTCTTCCACCCTCTTCCATCCTCTTCCATCCTCTTTCACCCTCATTCACCCTCATTCACCCTCTTTCACCCTCTTCCATCCTCTTCCATCCTCTTCCACCCTCTTTCACACTCTTTCACCCTCATTGACCCTCTTTCACCCTCTTCCATCCTCTTCCACCCTCTTTCACACTCTTTCACCCTCTTCCGCCCTCATTGACCCTCTTTCACCCTCTTCCACCCTCATTCACCCTCTTCCACTCTCTTCCACCCTCTTCCATCCTCATTCACCCTCATTCACCCTCTTTCACCCTCTTCCACCCTCTTCCACCCTCTTCCACCCTCTTCCACCCTCTTCCACCCTCTTTCACCCTCTTTCACCCTCTTCCAACCTCTTTCACACTCTTTCACCCTCTTCCGCCCTCATTGACCCTCTTTCACCCTCTTTCACCCTCTTCCACCCTCATTCACCCTCTTCCACCCTCTTCCACTCTCTTCCACTCTCTTCCACCCTCTTCCATCCTCATTCACCCTCATTCACCCTCATTCACCCTCTTCCACCCTCTTCCATCCTCTTCCATCCTCTTCCACCCTCTTCCACCCTCTTCCACCCTCTTTCACCCTCTTTCACCCTCTTCCAACCTCTTTCACCGTCTTCCAACCTCTTCCACTCTCTTCCACCCTCTTCCACCCTCATTCACCCTCATTCACCCTCATTCACCCTCTTCCACCCTCTTTCACCCTCTTCCAACCTCTTTCACCGTCTTCCAACCTCTTCCACTCTCTTCCACCCTCTTCCACCCTCATTCACCCTCACCCTCCCTCACCCTCCCTCACCCTCTTCCACCCTCTTCCACCCTCTTCCACCCTCTTTCACCCTCTTTCACCCTCTTCCAACCTCTTTTACCGTCTTCCAACCTCTTGCAACCTCCGCACCCTCTTTCAAACTCCTTCGCCCTCTTTCAACCTCTTTCATCCCTGAAACATTAAAATAAATTGAAAATCGTGTTTTAATGAAAGTCCTTTTATCAATTGGGGTTTTGCAAAGTAGGGGAGTAACAGCTCGAACGTATCTGATCTGGGTAATTGATATACATTGTGAAAGTTCCAGGTTAAATCCCCCGGTATATGCTGAATTAACGGACCTGAGCTACATCCAGACGGGGCCCTAGAGCCGATTCTAAAACCCTTCAGCATGGACATCAACCACGGTCCGCCCGCACTTGGAATATTGCACGCAATTCTGGTCGCTGCACTACCAGAATGATGTGGAGGCTTTGGAGAGGGTGCAGAGGAGGTCTACCAGGATCTGAAGAGAAAATGCGGGAAAATCCCAGCAGGTCTGGCAGCATCTGTAGGGAGAGAAAAGAGCTAATGTTTCGAGTCCAATGACTCTTTGTCAAAGCTACCAGACAGAGAAAGTGGGAAATATTTATACTGTGGAGTGAGAATGAAAGATGAATCATAGCCACAGAAACCCAGGGGAACGGGGTGCTAATAGCCACAGAAACCAAGGGAACAGAGTGCTAAAGGCCACAGAAACCAAGGGGAAAGAGTGCTAATGGCCACAGAAACCAAGGGAACAGAGTGCTAATAGCCACAGAAACCAAGGGAACAGAGTGCTAATAGCCACAGAAACCAAGGGAACAGAGTGCGAATGGCAGTCCCCAGAGACAATAAAGGTGTGAAAGGCCAAAGAGCAGAGAAACTAACATCAGAGGGTAAACTGTGACAGATGTAGAT
The DNA here is from genome assembly GCF_047496885.1 of Scyliorhinus torazame. NCBI lineage: Eukaryota > Metazoa > Chordata > Chondrichthyes > Carcharhiniformes > Scyliorhinidae > Scyliorhinus > Scyliorhinus torazame. The sequence goes on along the minus strand of NC_092730.1, from coordinate 11,944,630 downwards.
GTGGGGGAGAGGAAGGGACTCACCACTAAGGGCAATTTTGGACACTGAGGGCAATTTATCATGGCCAATCCACCTAACCTGCACATCTTTGGACTGTGGGAGGAAACCGGAGCACCCGGAGGAAACCCACGAACACACGGGGAGGATGTGCAGACTCCGCACAGACAGTGACCCAAGCCGGAATCGAACCTGGGACCCTGGAGCTGTGAAGCAATTGTGCTATCCACAATGCTACCGTGCTGCCCAAATGATCAAGAGATAGTCTTTTGATGGCAGAGAGAACAGCAGTACACCTGCTCGGTCCGGCTTCAGCTCCAACACTGAAAACAAAATGAAAACACGCCCTGCAGCCTGCTCAGAAACGAAAGTAAAAAGCTGACAGACAGCCCAGCTCCACCCACTCTCTGACATCACTGCAGTAGTAAACACCCATTTCTTAAAGGTACTCTCACTACAGATATTTATATACACACCCATTTATAAACACCCATTTCTTAAAGGTACTCCCACATGACACCCTTTTATTTTGTCCTCTTTCAAATAGGACTGTATAACAGTTCCCGAAAATTAATCAATTAAAGAATTCACTCCTCCAGCTGTGCAATGATTGCAGCATTTTAAAAGTTGGTAAGGTGAGTTCCAAGTGGGCTGACGACAACAGTAAGGCTGAGGAAATGGAGGAGGCCCCTTAGAAATGCTCTGCTTCGGCAAACACCCCATTTGACCGCACAGCGATTAACGGGTTCCACGTGCTTCCACAATAGCTTTGTTGCGTGCTGCTGGGGTGGGAGGGGCCTCTGATAATGCTGCCTGCCTTCCTGAGGCAGCGGGAGGGGTAGACAGGATCGATGGGAGGGCGGCCAGCTTGTGTGACGCGTTGGGCTGAGCTCACCACACTTCAGAAGGAGTTCAGGCCCGGAGGCACATAAGGATGGCAGCTTTCCTTTCCCTCAAAGGAGGCTAATGGAACGCAGGTGGTGCTTTCCGACAATACGACCACCTCATCGCCACTTTAACTGAGGCCAGCTTCCGGGCTTTGTAAAGGAAAGTTGAATGGAAATTCTCGAACCGCCTTGCCGTGATTTGAACCTCCATTCTCTGGATCCGTGCTTCAGACCAGTCCTAAAAGCGCACTCCCCACCCTCCCCCCCTCGCCTGAGGTGCGGCGGCCCTCAGGTTAAATCATCATGAGCCTGCTCTCTCTATAAAAAGGGGGAGTGCAGCCGATGGCCCTCAGGGACGATTATAGAGACGTTCACTCTTGGCAAATGCCAACTCTCACTCAAATGTCAGAGACACAGTAATTCCAAACAGTCGCTGATGACAGTTTACAGATAAGATCAGTACTTTGTAACCCTCTATACTGAACCATCTTTATCTGAAACAATTGGCGGAGCACTTACTTCACTGGAAGTTACATTTGCTCCATAACAGGTGAATTATTTGTGTTGCGAAGAACAGGAAATGAACTGCCTTTTAAGACTTTAATCTCAGTCCTTTATCTGCGCGTCAAAGACACTTAAATATTATTAATGGAGCGCTTTAACATCAATTTATAATGTTTTCCAATTCTTCGAGATTAATCCACCGCACGAAAAAAACGCAACAGAACGTAACTCCCCCCCTCGAACGTGGGTGCAATTTCTTCTTCTACCTTTGCCATGCCTAAATGGGCGGCAGGGTGGCGCAGTGGGTTAGCACAGTCGCTTCACAGCGGCAGGGTCCCAGGTTTGATCCCCGGCTTGCGTCACCGTCCTGCGCGGAGTCTGCACCTTCTCTCCCCCCCCCCCGTGTCTGCGCGGGTTTCCTCCGGGCGCTCCGGTTTCCTCCCGCAAGTCCCCGAAAGACGTGCTCGTCGGGTGAATCGGACGTTCCGAATTCTCCCTCCGTGCGCCCGGACAGGCGCCGGAGTGCGGCGACGAGGAGGATTTTCACAGTAACCTCATTGCGGCGTTAACGTAAGCCACACCATGTTATGGGACACTCCTAAGGAATAAAAATAATTTTGCAATGGGGCAACTGCATAAATAAGTTGAATATGGACAGATTTGATTCCGATACTCCGGCAGAGGCCCTGTGCTCCTGATTTGGTCCGTGCTTTGATTATCCACCTCCATTCAAAACATTTTGCATTTCGAGTCATTTTTCTCCGCGCGGTTCTGACTGATAATCAACAGTTCAAATCGGTTTGCTCTCGCAGCTGGCATTCCATCACCACAATCTCCCAAACTGACTTGAACCTGACATGCCGAGGAGAGAGAAGCGATTAGTGGCTGATTAAAAACAGTATGCCTGCATCAGTCTACGGCATTCGTGTAATTGGATTTGGTATTAATTATTATTAATCTGCAAGGCCAAGAGGGTAATATTGCAGATCGAGGGAGTTACCTTCATCCGCACAGGTCTGAATAGACAGATCTATTGTGCCGGCACGAGTGAGTGAGCGGCTGCGGAGATTAACCGGTTAAATGGGGATGAGGAAAATATTGAATGGCGGAGCAGACTCGATGGGCCGAGTGGCCTAATTCTGCTCCTATGTCTTATGATCTCTTATGGTAAACACGGCCATTAGCTGGATATGCAATGGTCCCGAGGTTCCTTATGCCCGGGGTGAAGGGGCAGGGGGGGGAAAGGGTGAGCGGAAGCGGAACTTGGGCCTCATCCTGACTCTCCTGGGATTCGGTCCCGTTCGAACCAGACCATTAAATCTCAGTCCAGAGGCGGGGAAGGGCTTGCTTGGATCCTGGCGTGGCGAAGAGCCGACAATCACCAATCTCCATCCCTTTCACGGAGAGCCTTGAGACCCCCCCCCCCCCCGGGATGTGGGCACCTCGGCGCCGCCAACCCTGGCACTGCCAAGGTGCCCGGTGACAACGCGAAGCTGGCAGAAGCACTCCCAGGGTGGCAGTGGCAGGGGGCCTGGGTTGCCCGCGTGGCACTGTCAAGGGTCAGGGCCTGAGGGGGGGAGGGCTGTGCCCATGAGGGGTGGGAGGGGGGTACAGGATGCGAAGGGGCCTCTGCAATGTGGGGGGGGGGTGAAGGCTGAGGGTCTTAGAAGGGGAGGGGGGGGCATGGGAAGGACAGAAAAAAGGGTCCCTCAGCGACTGATTAGCGGGGTGCCTTCACTTGGGGGGGGGGCTTAGCGCAATGTCCATGTGTGTGGGGGTGACATTCCCCATGGGTGGGGGGTATACGCCCACTTAGAGATCGGAGCACCCTTTCAAAATGGCGGCCCGATCTCTGACGAGCCGGTCTGGCCAGTGTGTTCCGCTCCCCAGTGATGAAAATAATTTGAAGGGTGGGATCTACCATCACATTGCGCCCGAAAAGCAACGCAGCACGGCACAAGGCGACCGGTAGGTGCCACTTCCGGATGTAACGCGATCTGGCAAGAAGTTGCGATGTGAATCGGGCAGCAAGGTAGCGCAGTGGTTAGCACAGTTGCTTCACAGCTCCAGGTTCCATTCCCCGCTGGGTCACTGTCTGTGCGGAGTCTGCACGTTCTCCCCGTGCCTGCGTGGGTTTCCCCCGGGTGCTCCGGTTTCCTCCCGCAGTCCAAAGACGTTCAGGTTAGGTGAATTGGCCATGATAAAATTGCCCTTAGTGACCAAAAAAGGTTAGGAGGAGTTATTGGGTTACGGGGATAGGGCTTAAGTGGGTCAGTGCAGACTCGATGGGCTGAAGGGTCTCCTTCTGCACTGTATGTTATACGAATCCCGCCCACTTTCTGGTAAATCTGCATAATCTCTCTCCAACGTGCGTTCCCAAGGCACGGGGTCTGATCCTTTCTTCGCCTCGGGGGCGTCCGGTGAGCGCCGTTCAGCAGTGGTCGCCGCAAACAGGGGACCAGACCGAACGGCACTCGTGGGGGGGTCTCCCGGGGGATTGGAGGGATCCCAAGTGGCATGCCCTCTGGGCAGGGTGGTACCCTAGCACTGCTAGTGCCACCAGGGTGCTGTGGCAGTACCAGCCTGGAACCCTGGTAGTGCCACCCTGGCAGGGGCACCCGGGGAGTGCCACATGTGCAGTGCCAACCTGGCAAGGTCACCTGGGCAGTGCCACCCTAGCAGTGCCACTCAGGGCACCAGCCTGGCATTGCCAACATGCGCAGGTGTCCCTGCCAGCTGGCAGGGGCACTGACAGGGTGCCAACCTGGCATTTTTTGCGCAGCGGTGATCGGGCCGGGGGAGGTGGCGGGGTTGACCTGCAGGGGTGTGGGTGGAGGGGGTACAGGGGGCCCCCCTTTTGGGGCTTGCGGGGTGGGGGTGGGGGGGGGGAGAGATTTGGGGGCGGGGGGAGCTGTGTTGGGGACTTGAGAGATTGGGATGCATTTTTAAATGGGCGTCCCAATCTCTCACATCACTGAGGAATTCTGGCGAGCGGAGCTCCAATGGAGCTAAGTGCGGCCTAGTCGGGGAATTCCCCGCAGAGGGCCCTGATTTACCCGGCTGGGCGTAAGATAGCGGGGTCTTTCTAGACGATCTGAGCGCCGGGAAACAGGCGGCTAAACTCGTGCTGCGGCACTCTGTCCCCATTCGAGTACATGGCGCCCAAGGGTGGGCTTGACCGGGGGGGAATCTCCCCCGGGCCCCAAGAACGTGTGGTTAGATAGCGGTGGGGAACTCACCGATAAGAAACCCCCAGCCAATCCTGCCACAAATGACACCAGGGAACCTTTCCGTAAGAGAGCGGTCACCACAGGACAGGACAGCGGTCTGGGCCCAGGGGTCACTCGAGCCCCCGCTGCAGCAAGAGCACCCTTCCGTGGGTAAGAAAACCAAAATTGTCCCGTCTTCAAAACGTTGCCCAATCCGTGTTCTGAGGTTGGAGTCAAATCGGGAGAAATCCGTCTGAGGTTAATGCAGGGGAAAATTCAGATTTCCAATTTCACCTAGCCCCACACGACGAGGGAGCCTTGACTGAGGTCACGCCGGTCTAACCTCTAATCCAGTGCGTTCGGCATCTCGAAACTCTCCAATCCCATGTCCGCAGCCTGTTACTTAGCAACCCCCCGCACTCGAATCTAATCGCTGCCTGGCTAATGAATTGGAAGATTTGTGCACTGAAATGTCTTTGTGTGTGGAGATGATTTATAAATGGCTTGTCTGGAATTATTTTGTCACGTCGTACTTCCGTCAGCCTCTGTACCATATCTTTCCGTGTGCAAATTCCTTAAAGTTGATATCACCCTTAAAACAGGTGTAGACGTGTGTCGAGAGTCACGAAAAACACCAATTACAAATTCATAAATCCAAAATCTGTAATCCAAATACGGAAGGGCCGGTAAACCATCAAGATATTTTTGACAATCCTTTTTGCTTTGGAAGCTCAGTTTTTTCACTCTGATCCATTTTAATTTATCACCTTCTCGGACCTCGAAGCTCTCTGCAGTCAGTGAAAGCCTGGGTGAGTGTGGCTCGAACAATGTTCAAGAAACTCGGCGCCGTCCACAGCAAAGCAGCCCCGCTTGACTGGCACCCCATCCACCACGTTAGGCATTCACCCCCTCCACCCCCGACGCACAGCGGCAGCCGTGCGCACCGTCTGCAAGCCGCACCGCAGCCACTCGCTCCTTCGACAGCACCTGCCAAACCCGCCACCTCTACCGTCTAGAAGGACGAGGGCAGCAGCAGACGCACGGGGAACCCCACCGTCTGCACGTCCCCCCCCCCCCCTCCGAGCCGCTCGCCGTCCCGACTCGGAAATATATCGGCCGCTCCTTCGCTGGGGTCAAAATCCTGGAACTCCCTCCCTAACAGCATGGTGGGTGTGCCTACACCACACGGGGACTGCAGCGGGCTCAAGGTGGCGGCCCGCCCACCACCTTCTGGAGGGGCAATTAGGGCTGGGCAACAAGAGCTGGGCCCTCCCAGCGACGCCCACACACCATCAAAGAACAAGAGGACCTATCGAAGTGTAGTCCCTGTTGCGATGTAGCGAATACGACAGCCATGTTGTGCAGAGCAAGATCTCCCAAACAGCAATGTGACAATGTTCAGATAGATCTGCTTCTGCTGTTGCTGGTTGAGGGATAACACAATTAAAGTTCTGATTTAATCGAGTGAAAACAAATAGTTAAAACCGTCTGAGGGTGGCACTTTCTCTGGAAAGTAAAAGCCTGTATGTGCTGGTTTCCATTTGATCTTTGGAGATCACGGCAAAACCACCAACAGATACAATTCTTTTTTTTCCAATTAAGGGGCAATTTAGCGCGGTTAATCCACCTACTCTGCCCATCTTTATGGGTCGATTTGAATTTGATTTTGATTTGACTTATTGTCACATGTACCGAAGTACAGTGAAAAGTATTTTTCTGCGGCCGAGGGAACGTACTCAGTACGTACACAGTAGACAAAAAGAATAATCGACAGAGAACATTGACAAATGGTGCATCGACAAACAGTGATTGGTTACAGTGCGGAACAAGGGGTCAAACAAAGCAAATACATGAGCAAGAGCAGCATAGGGCGTCGTGAATAGTGTTCTTACAGGGAACAGATCAGTCCGAGGGGGAGTCGTTGAGGAGTCTGGTAGCTGTGGGGAAGAAGCTGTTCCTATGTCTGGATGTGCGGGTCTTCAGACTTCTGTACCTTCTGCCTGATGGAAGGGTCTGGAAGAGGGCAAAGCCTGGGTGGGAGGGGTCTCTGACAATGCTGCCTGCCTTCCTGAGGCAGTGGGAGGTGCGGACAGAATCAATGGGAGGGTGGCGAGCTTGTGTGACGCGTTGGGCTGAGTTCACCACACTCTGAACTTTATTGCGAACAAGACGTTTTCAGCAGAAGGTCATGCAGCGTAGGGCAGGCGCCAACCCCATTGCCTTACTGCCCACGCTGTGCTCACCCCCACTAATATGAGGGGTGGGCAGGCATCAAATTGGGCAGCATGCCCACCACATGTAAATAAATGATCAAGGACCAATTAGGCTTATTAACAAGCTTGTGTGATGCGTTGGGGCGAGACCCACGTAGACACGGGGGAGGATGTGCAAACTCCACACTGACAGTGACCCCGGGGCCGGGATCGATCCCGGGGCAGTGGCGCTAACCATTGCGTCAACGCGCCGCCCCCAACATATACAATTCTTCAGGGTTCCTGAAAGGGTGGTGATCCTGGCTGCAGGGTCGTCAGCTAAAGGGTAAAGTCTCAGACTAAGTGGTTGGCTGTTTAGCAATGAGATAAGGAGGAACCTCTTCACTCAAACGGCTCTGAATCTGCCAGGTGAGCCGTGGATGCACAGTTTTAAAACATTTTGTTAGAGTGCCCAATTCATTTTTTCCAATTAAGGGGCAATTTAGCGCGGCCAATCCACCTAACCCTGCACATCTTGGGGTTGTGGGGGCGAAACCCACGCGGACACGGGGAGAATGTGCAAACTCCACACGGACAGTGACCCAGGGCCGGGATCGAACCTGGGACCTCGGCGCCGTGAGGCAGCAGTGCTGATCACTGTGCTACCGTGCTGCCCTGTGAATGCACAGTTATTGAGCATTTGAAGATAGAGCTCAATAGGTTTGTGGATGCTAAGGGAATCAAGTTACTTCCACTCCTATGTCTTATGGTCTTATGGTCTAAGGGGTATGAAGGTAGTGAGGGAGTTGTGGTAGAAGATCGCACTGACCCACTCCTGCATCAGCTCCTTCATATCTAACAGACGTTTGTATTTTCAGCATTATGAGTTGCTCAGTATTGGGGTGGGAAATTGATCAGGAAGGCATTCGATTTGATTTATTATTGTCACATGTATTAGTATACAGTGAAAACTATTGATTCCTGCAGACAATGCATACCGTGCATAGGGAAGGAAGGAGCGACTGCAGAATATAATGTTACAGCCATAGCTAGGGTGCAGAGAAAAGATCAACTTAACACGAGGTGGGTCCATTCAAAAGTCTGATGGCAGCAGGGAAGAAGCTGTTCTTGAATCGGTTGGTACGTGACCCCAAACGTTGGTATCTTTTTCCTGACGGAAGGAGGTGGAAGAGAGAATGTCCGGGGTGCGTGGGGTCCTTAATTATGCTGGCTGCCTTTCCGAGGCAGCGGGAATTATAGACAGAGTCGATGGATGGGAGGCCGGTTTGCGTGATGGACTGGGCTACATTCACAACCTTTTGTAGTTTCCTGCGGTCTTGGGCAGAGCAGGAACCACACCAAGCTGTGATACAACCAGAAAGAATGCTTTCTATGGTGCATCTGTCGAAGTTGGTGACGGTCGTAGCTGACATGCCAAGTTTCCCTAGTCTTCTGAGAAAGTAGAGTCGTTGGTGGGCTTTCTTAACTATCGTGTCGGCATTGGGGGGGGGGGGGGGGGACCAGGACATTCTGATATAATTTTCTTATTTCCGGAGCAGTTTTCTGCAGTAACGTTTAACGCAGGTGACACACATTCTGCACAACACGGGGGCAACGGGCCTCCCATTTTCCTTCTGCTGCCCGCGCCCTGGAAACTGACACGGGGTAAGCAATACAGAGGGGGAAACTGACCCCATTCCTCAATGTGAGGGCCGGAAGGCCAGGGCGGACATGCCAGTATATTACGAAGAAAGCCCTCGGCTTCATTTAGCAAGCCTGAATTTCTGAACAGACGGACGGGCTCCCACCTCAGCAAACATGGAACTCGAGCCCCGAATCTTGAAATGCTCCTCCCAACCTGGACCCTCCTGTTTTCAGAGGGAATGTCAGCGGCTTCTAAATTAGCGCATCCATGGTTCACTGAATACAGTAGGAAGTCTTACAACACCAGGTTAAAAGTCCAACAGGTTTGTTTCGAATCACTAGCTTTCGGAGCGCTGCTCCTTCCTCAGGTGAATGAAGAGGTGGGTTCCACGAACACAGCATACACAGACAGAGTCAATGATGCAAGACGATACTTTGAATGCAAGTCTGTGCAGGTAATTAAGTCTTTGCAGGTAATTAAGTCTTTACAGGCCCAGACGGAGCGACTGGAGAGAGGGGTAACCCCAGGTTAAAGAGGTGTGAATTGTCTCAAGCCAGGACAGTGGGTAGGATTTCGCAAGCCCAGGCCAGATGGTGGAGGGTGAATGTAATGAAAGGTCCCGGTTGAGGCCGTATTCATGTGTGCGGAACTTGGCTATAAATTTCTGCTCACCGATTCTGCGTTGTCCCGCGTCCTGAAGGCCGCCTTGGAGAACGCTTACCCGGAGATCAGAGGCTGAATGCCCTTGACTGCTGAAGTGTTCCCCGACTGGAAGGGAACATTCCTGCCTGGCGATTGTCACGCGATGTTCGTTCATCCGTTGTCGCAGCGTCTGCGTGGTCTCGCCAATGTGCCACGCTTCGGGACACCCTTTCGGGACATTATTTGTAGTTACCAGCAAACTACCCAGCCTTCAGAACAGCGACCATGGCACCACACAACCCTGCCATGGCAATCTCTGCAAGACGTGCCAGATCATCGACATGGGTACCACCATTAAACGTGAGAACACCACCCACCAGGTATGTGGTACATACTCGTGCGACTTGGCCAACATTGTCTACCTCATACGCTGCAGGAAAGGATGTACCAATGTTGTAAGACTTCTTACTGTGCTCACCCCAGTCCAACGCCGGCATCTCCACAACATGGTTCACTGAGGCATGTTAAAGTGCAACTCCCTCAGTCACATCTAGTTTTCGCTTGGTGGATGCACCAAAATACTTGTCTACTTTACACCTGATTGGAGACGGTCTAAGTTTACAGGAGTTCTTTGGGGAGGGGAGCGTAAGCTTTTTGATCAGGTATCCTTTGAGAGAGGTCAGGTGCCTTTTGGGATTGTTAAAAGTAGACATGAAAGTATGTGAAAAGTGCATAATCTTATTAGAACTTTCAAGGGAGCTGTCGAAAAGGGAGTTGTCAACCTGTCAAAGGATTTATATATCATGCCCTTTTCAGTATTTGAAATAAAGCTATCAGCAAAATGCTTGTTAAAAACATGTGCTTGCTATTTCACTCTGTTTACATTCAGCCGATGGCCACCATTCTAGAATTCGTGCTGCATAATGTTCACAACTTATCATCATGACTTTTGGGTGCCTGCACCCCCCCCCCCCCCCCCGGAAACCTCCAAACTCTTTCTATGGGACTCCCTCCCCCCATCCGGCCCTCCGCCCCCAAGGGCAATTTTTCCAGGGTTGAGTTTACAGAGCCTAAGATTGTTCCCAGCCCAAAACTTTAGGACTGTGTTTCTGTCTTTCTTACTAGTCTGTCCTTGCCTGATTCACAAATGAGTTATTTCTTCCATACAGATACATAGAAGATAGGAGCAGGAGGAGGCCCTTCGAGCCTGCTCCGCCATTCATCACCATCATGGCTGATCATCCAACTCAATAGCCTAATCCTGCTTTCTCCCCAGAGCTTTTGATCCCATTCTCCCCGAGTGCTGTATCCAGCCGCCTCTCGAATATATTCAATGTTTTAGCATCAACTACTTCCTGTGGTAATGAATTCCACAGGCTCACCACTCTTTGGGTGCAGAAATGTCTCCTTATCTCTGTCCGAAATGGTTTACCCTGAATCCTCAGGCTGTGACCCCTGGTTCTGGACACACCCATCATTGGTAACACCGTCTCTGCATCTCCCCGGTCTAGTCCCGTTAAAATTTGACAAGTCTCTATGAGATCCCCCTCATTCTTCTGAACTCCAGCGGGAACAATCCCAACCTCGTCAATCTCTCCTCGTATGACAGTCCCGCCATCCCTGGAATCAGTCTGGTAAACCTTCGCTGCACTCCCCCGAGAGCAAGAACATCCTTCCTCAGAGAAGGAGACCAGAACTGCCCACAATACTCCAAGCGTGTCCTCACCAAGGCCCTGTACAATTGCAGCAACACATCCCTGCTTCGATACTCGAAACCTCTCGCAATGAAGGCCAACATACCATTAGCCTTCCTGACCGCCTGCTGCACCTGCATGCTTACCTTCAGCGACTGGTGCATAAGGACACCCAGGTCCCGCTGCACTCTCCCCTCTCCCAAATTATAACCGTTCAGGTAGTAATCTGCCTTCCTGTTTTTGCTTCCTCAGTGAATAACCTCGCACTTATCAAAATTATGCTGCATCTGCCCTTGATTTGACGTTCCGAATGGGTAACACACTTTCTCCCCAATTTGGAATTTTGTTTAAACCTTAGAAATTCGCCTGTGCGAAATTCAAGACGGGGGTGACAGAAACGTGCAGTGTGCGCATTGACGCACGATGACAGTATAAATGCAACGGTTGCCATGCGTTACAGCAGCCTGGTTGCAAGGCGTTGAGAGACGCAAGATGCGAATGTCCCCGGCCATCCTTCGCCTCGTTTCCGACAATGTCAAAGACTCTATTCCCCTTTGCACATTTGTAAAATAAGGTCACTTTTCTCAGGTTCGGCGGTGAGTGGCTCTCGCACCGCCCCGATAAGCATCCAGCCCGTCGCCCTCAACGAGGCGCACGCTGGAATCGAGTTTCCGTAATCAACAGCTCTGACAATGCAGCCTGATTTGTAAAATGATCTTGTCGCTTTGCATCAGCTTGCAGGTCCCTCACTGGCCCGGACGAATTTGGATGCTCTGCTAATTCCAGCCGTCCGCCCGCCAGTCAGCGGCTGCCGGGGTGTGTGAATCATTTAAAAATAAATGAAAATCCAGCCCTTGCAACAATAGAAAAATATTTTTTTTAACATAAATTGTGGCAACGGCGCATTAACTTTCGCGGTTGAAGAAACATGCAAGCATTTCAACGTCCAAAATGGACATGGAAGCGCTTTGCTCAAGAAAATTGCTGTTTATATGTCAGCTGCTTTCGGCTCCTGGACACTTTTCAAACAACCGTGGGAAGGAGGCGAACACTTGGCATGTTAATTTGCTATGAAATTATTCCAGCTGCAGTGACAGTAATTTAGGGGGTGTTCGGTTTTCCTTTACAGTTGTGAAGTGGAAATTAGTGAGCGCCGAACATTTCTATATGCAAATTTGAAAGGGTGGCAGGCATAAGGGCATTTCGGCCAAATAATCAGTCCGTCATTAGTCTGAAGCTGACTGCCACCTTGGCCGGCCGGAGCTGGCTGAAAGCGTGATTCAAAGGGACGGTTCTATCAGCAGTTTTGGGGCCGTAAAATTGTCAGTCGAGCATCTGCAATTTCCCACGCAAGGTCTGAAATTCCTCGGGGTGACCTTGGCGGGATTCTCCGACCCGCCGCTGGGTCGGAGAACCGCCGGGAGTCGGCGTGAATCGCGCCCCGCCGGCCTCCGAATTCTCCCAGCTGAGTCCCTTCGGCCCCGGCTGGCGTGGCGCCAAGCCCCTGTCCCGCCGGTCGGCGGGGCGCAAACCACTCCAGGGCGGGCCTAGCCCCTGAAGGTGCGGAGGATTCCGCACCTTTGGGGCGGCCCGACGCCGGAGTGGTTCACGCCGCTCCGTCCCGCCGGGACCCCCCCCGCCCCGCCGGGTGGGGGAGAATAATCTGTGTCGGACTCCCGTGTGAATTTTTTCTAAGTTGTCGGCAACACGGACGCATTTGAGGTGGAAGTTAGATATTGGCGTGAGCGAGGAGGCTCGCAAACACCACCACTGTCTAGCGTTAGGGGGAGAAGGCGGGAGATAATGGGGATGAGAAACGTATCAGCCATGGCGGAGCAGACTCAATGGGCCGAATGGCCAAATTCTGGGTGCTATGACTTATTGCCTATTTCTGCGCTGTTGAGATCGGCGGGGGTTATCCGTTCCGGAGTCTAAGTAATCCCACCAGTGGAGAATCGGGGTTGGTTCCGCTGGAGCTGGGAGTGGTGCACAGGTGAGATTCACAGTACCTGGCCGTGCAGATTAATGCACGGTGGAGGCCGTGTCGGATTCCATTCAAATTCCGGCAGCGGGCTGCCCAATCCCAGCATCCAGAGGCAGGGCCCCCTTCCGCTCCCCCCCCCCCCTCCGCGCCCCCCCCCTTCCACTACCCCCGCGCCCTCCCGACAATGCAAATATTTTTTAAAAACATTTTTTTGCATTTTTCCACTCAAGGGGCAATTTAGCTTGGACAATCCGCCTACCCTGCACATCTTTTTGGGTTGTGGGGGTGAGACCCACGCAGACACGGGGAGAATGTGCAAACTCCACACGGACGGTGACCCGGGGCCGGGATCGAACCCGGGTCCTCGGCCCCGTGAGGCAGCAGCGCTGACCACCGCGCTGCCGCGCCGCCCCTGGGCCGAATGTTGCTCCACGATTGGGGACCATGTTTTCAGCTGATTGGCCCCTAAGCCCTGGAGTTCCCTCCCTCAACGTCTCTACCTACCCTCTCCTCCTTTAAGATGCTCCTTAACCGAGCTTCAGCTCACCCGCCCCTTTCGGCGGCACGCTGTCAAGATCTGCTTGATAATGCCCGCGTTGGATTGCTTTATTCTGTCAAAGGTGCCATACAAATGCAAGTTGTTGCTATTGAGAGGGAAGAAGCACGAAAGAAAAGGAGAGAGAATCTGAAGGCCGAGGGAGAACTGGAGAAGACGTGATTATTTTACAGAAAGCGCGCAGAAAAGGCATACGTCGAAAAAACAGAATGTTTGAAGGTGACAACGGTTGCATGTTGGTGAGAAACCTTTCACGCTTTCAATCTCTCTGCAACGTGGAGCAAAATGGATTTTGTAACAGTGGAATTAATTGTTACCAAGCCCCAGTTACAAAAATGTCATTTTCTATCCTGAGGAGAAAGATGTGTGCGAACAAGAGAAATGGGGCTGCGCACAAAAGGATTGACAATGACTTTCCGGCGGGCTGCTCATTGTTTTTTATCTTTTCATTTTTAAAATACATTTAGTGCGCAATTCATTTTTTTTTCCAATTTAGGGGCAATTTAGCATGGCCAATCCACCTGCCCGGCACATCTTTGGATTGTGGGGGCGAGACCCACGCAGACACGGGGAGAATGTGCAAACTCCACACGGACAGTGACCCAGAGCCGGGATCGAACCTGGGACCTCGGCGCCGTGCTAACCCACTGCGCCACCACGCTGTCCTGTTTTTTCTCTTTTCAGACCTGACAGCATGTTGGAGGAGCTGTCCTGTCCAGGTTGGCTCTGTGTCGGACTCCGCCTTCTCTTCCTGTGTCTTCAGCACGGAAATGCGTCCCACTGTGCGCAGGCCGTCCGGTTAGCACTCACAGCGGCTGCTTCACAGCGTCGGGGACCCGGGTTCGATTCCCGGCTCGGGTCACTGTCTGTGCGTAGTCGGCACCGTCTCCCCGCGTCTGCGTGGGGTTCCTCCGGGCGCTCCGGTTTGCTCCCACAAAGTCCCAAAAGGCGTGCTGTTAGGTGAATTGGACATTCTGAATTCTCCCTCCGTGTACCCGAACAGGCGCCGGAATGTGGCGACGAGGTGATTTTCACAGTAACTTCATTGCGGCATTAATGTAAGCCTGCTTGTGACAATAATAAAGATTATTATTATCAAGACTTCGAGGCAACCTCTTATCATCTGATTAACAGAGGTCGATAAGATTATGAGGGGCATGGATAGAGTGGATGGGCAGGCACTCTTTCCCAGGGTGGGGTCACCAGGGGGCATAGGCTTAAGGTCCGTGGGGCAATGTTTTCACGCAGAGGGTGGTGAGTGCCTGGAACGCGTTGCCAGGGGAGGCTGTGGGAGCAGACACATTAACGGCGTTCAAAAGGCAACTTGACAAACACATGGATAGGATGGGGATAGAGGGATACGGCACAAGGAAGTGCTGAGGGTTTTGGCAAAGGTTGGTATCACGGTCGGTGCAGGCTTGGAGGGCCGAAGGGCCTGTTCCTGTGCCGTATTGTTCTTTGTTCTTGGGAGAATGTGCGAGTGGCTCAACAGTGCAGCATGCTAAAGCGTCAATTTAGGGCACCATGGGAACTCTGAACCCAGAACCGCAGCCAAACACCACACAATTCAATGACCTGGAGGAGGGCGTAGAAGGATGGGTGAGTAAATTTGCAGGTGACACTAAAGTCGGTGGAGTTGTGGACAGTGCGGAAGGATGTTACAAGTTACAGAAGGACATAGATAAGCTGCAGCACTGGGCTGAGAGGTGGCAAATGGAGTTTAATGCAGAAAAGTGTGAGGTGATTTTGGAAGGAATAACAGGAAGACAGAGTACTGGGCTAATGGTAAGATTCTTGGCAGTGTGGATGAGCAGAGAGATCTCGGTGTCCATGTACATAGATCCCTGAAAGTTGCCACCCAGGTTGAGAGGGTTATTAAGAAGGCGTACGGTGTGTTAGCTTTTATTGGTAGAGGGATTGAGTTTCGGAGCCATGAGGTCATGTTGCAGCTGTACAAAACTCTGGTGCGGCCGCATTTGGAGTATTGCGTGCAATTCTGGTCGCCGCATTATAGGAAGGATGTGGAAGCATTGGAAAGGGTGCAGAGGAGATTTACCAGAATGTTGCCTGGTATGGAGGGAAGATCTTATGAGGAAAGGCTGAGGGACTTGAGGCTGTTTTCGTTAGAGAGAAGAAGGTTAAGAGGTGACTTAATTGAGGCATACAAGATGATCAGAGGATTGGATAGGGTGGACAGTGAGAGCCTTTTTCCTCAGATGGTGATGTCTAGCACGAGGGGACATAGCTTTAAATTGAAGGGAGATAGATATAGGACAGATGTCAGAGGTAGGTTCTTTACTCAGAGAGTAGTAAGGGCGTGGAATACCCTGCCTGCAACAGTAGTGGACTCGCCAACACTAAGGGCATTTAAATGGTCATTGGATATACATATGGACGATAAGGGAATAGTGTAGATGGGCTTTAGAGTGGTTTCACAGGTCGGCGCAACATCGAGGGCCGAAGGGCCTGTACTGCGCTGTAATGTTCTATGTATGTTCTATGTCATACCGTCCTGTAGCGATATTGTATCGTGCAAGTCAAAGGGCAGTAAAGCAGGACACATTTGATGGAATGAGACATGGAAAGTAATGTACGCCGCAAATATCGGAAGGCAGTGCTAGTAACACAAGCTGCTACTGTAGAGCACTAACTGTAAATATATTGCTGGCTGTTTCTTTGTTGCTGCCAGTGGAGGGATTCACCTTAATTCTTCACCCTGCAGCACAGGGACCGGGAGAAAGCGAGGGGTTCATTTCTCCTCCTGGTACGAGTTTTGGAAGCCGGGAAAAGGCACACACACGCACACACACACGCACACACACACCGCAACATCCCTGGCAGCCAACCTGTTTCCGATCCGCGATAATTGTGCCCTCTGGATTGCGAACACAGATGTCAACGAATGCAAGGGTAATCTGTTTTCCGTGGGACGCAGACAACAAAACCTTTCAGTTTCTCCTGCCCCAGATACCACGGGCACGGCCGATCCATGCGTCAAAACAAAAAAAAAAACCCGCCCAGCTCCAACAGATGTTTAGATTTCAGTGAATAAACCATTTCTTTTCTCAATTTGTCGAGCAACACAGTCTGTTCCCCGCAAGAAGCAGCCTGGGGCATTAATAAGTCACTGTTTTATCACTTTATAATGGCTGTGTTTACATTTATCACATCAAGTCACCCACAGGCAGCCGCCAGATATATTTTTCCTGGCAGTGACAAGGACAGATTGCTTTGGATGGGTGCTGCTGTTTAGATTTGAGAAGGTTTCTCCTGCGCTTTTGAGGGAAATCTGTGATCATCGACGTGAGGGACAGCAGAGATGGGGAAGTGGAACCTTCCGTTTTGGTCACACTGCGATGATCTGCTTATGCATAGTAACATATATAGTCAGATATAGGAGCTCTGACCAGCAGGTGGCGACAGGGATCCGCCACGGGACTCCAGAAATCGGGAGTTGGTAGTAAGTCGTATTGGAGGACAGTCGCATTAGATGTAGCTCCAGGAGAATTCAATTATTCGTTGCCGTTAGTTCCTTAGTTATCTTTCCACGTGTTCATTTTGTCAATAAGCTATCTTATTAGTCAAAGAACTAGGGGCGGGATTCTCCATTCCAGTGGCAGAGTGTTGACGCCGTCGTAAACGCCGGGGCGTTTTACGACGGCGTCATCTGGCCGCTAAGAGCAGCGATCCTGCATCGCACAGGGGGCCAGCACGGCACGGGAGCGCTTTACGCGGCTCCATCTGGCGATATGGGCACCAGCACGGGCAGCGTGGGTCCACGCATGCGCTTGGGTTGCCTTCTCCGCGCCGCCCCCCCGGGCAACACGGCGGAGCCCTACAGGGGCCCGGCACGGAGGAACGTAGGCTCCCCCCCCCACCCCGGGATTATCCCGCCCGCCGATCGGTAGGCCGCGATCGCAGGCCAGGCCACCGTGGAGGCCCCCTCCCCGAGTCGGATCCCCCTCACCCTCACCAGGACGGAGCATGAACACCGAGGTCCCGCCAGGACCTCACGCGAAGGATGCCGGCGGGACTCGGCCGAACTCGGTGGGCATTCGGCCCGTCGAGAGCGGAGAATCGCCTGGGGGGGGGGGGGGGGGGGGGGGCCGAATTGAGCAGCCCCCGACCAGCGCCGTGGCCACCGTGACGGCACCATTGGCGGCGATTCTCTTTTCGCCAGAGAATCGGTGGACCGTGTCGGAGCGGCATCGCATGATTCGCGCCCTCCCCCCCCCGGCGATTCTCCGACCCAGCGCGGGGTCGGAGAATCCCGCCCTAGCTGTCCTGTGTGCATCTTCACCACGGCCACAACACGGAACACAACAACACAAACGTACCTCGCTCCAGTGAGGGGCGATCCTGACTGAGACCTGGGCTAAACAGCTACCATTTCAAGGGTCACTGGCTGGATGTGAGGGGCTACACACTCTTCTGAATCAAAGACATCCTTTTGGGGAAGGCAATGGTTTGGAAAATAATGGCCAGAATTCCCCAGTTGTCGGGATGCACTTTTCCCGTCGGCAGCGCACCCCTGTCTGCGGGTTTCCTTGCGGTGTGAGGTGATTCAATGGGAATTCCCATTCCCGAGAACCCCGGCGGGAGCGGAGAACGAGCGGAGCACTGTAGGGATTCCATGGAATAGCGAGAGATTGGTGCGCCCCTTCCCACAGCTGAGAAGCACACGGCTTTTAGACCGAAGAGTGCCGCTCTCTGGATTTAAATTACAGGGGTTAACTAAGATAGTATTTAGTTAGGGGGTGGCACGGTGGCGCAGTGGGTTAGCACTGCTACCTACGGCGCTGAGGACCCAGGTTCCATCCCGGCCCTGGGTCACCTTCCGTGTGGAGTTTGCACATTCTCCCCGTGTCTACGTGGGTTTCACCCCCCACAACCCAATTACCCCTTAATTGGAAAAAAAATTATTGGTCCTCTAAAATTTATATTAAAAAAATATAGTATTTCATTTTTGTCTTGCTTGACTCTTGTATAGTAAACAATCTTCTGCTTAAAATGTGGAAACTGGTGACTTAATTCCCGTACCGGCCTCCCCGAACAGGCGCGGGAATGTGGCGACTAGAGGCTTTTCACAGTAACTTCATTGAAGCCGACTTGTGACAATAAGCGATTATTATTATCTTTCGTGACTTGTGGGAGGAAACCGGAGCACCCGGAGGAAACTCAGGCAGACACGGAGGAGAATAAGCCTGGAATCGAACCCAGGCCCCTGCCGCTGTGAAGCAACAGTGCTAACTGCTGTGCCATCGCGCTGCCGATTACAGATGGCTTTCGATTGACCTCGGCACGTTACAAGCAGTGACAATTATGCAGGCTGATCGATTTGTACAATTTGGTCACAGGCAGTATACATCCAAAGGTGTCCTTCAAGAAACAGATTCCTTTCGTAACCACATTCTAAACCCACGTCGACTTGTGAACAATTCCCTCGGAGATCTGCCACCAGCAGTTTTAAAAAGTGGGAGAAAAAATGAAAATGCAAAACACTGGAAAAGCAGCAGGTTCTGTTCCGAGTCCCTTCGCGTGCTTTTGATGTGTCAGTTCACCGTTCGTGGTTTTTTTTCCTCCACCTCCGGGTTTTAAAGTTTAAAAAATGTAACTCCAGCCGTAGTAATACTTGCGTCAATGCAGGACTTTGGCACGTCAGTCCACTTTGAATGATAACTGACGCCGAATTACAAGTACATAGAACGATACAGCGCAGTACAGGCCCTTCGGCCCACGATGTTGCACCAAAACAATACCCAAAGTATTGCGATCTGACCCAGAGTGACGAGTTTTAATTCGGTTTTCTGTCGAATAGGGGCGACACGGCAGCACAGTGGTTAGCACTGTCGCTTCACAGCGCCAGAGTCCCAGGTTCGATTCCCTGTCTGTGCACGTTCTCCCCCCCCGTGTCTGCGTGGGCTTCCGCCGGGTGCTCCGGTTTCCTCCCACAAGTCCCGAAAGACGTGCTGTGGGTAACGTGGGCATTCTGAATTCTCCCTCAGGGTAGTGGGTGCCTGGAACTCGCTGCCGGAGGAGGTGGTGGAAGCAGGGGCGATAGTGACGTTTAACGGGCATCTTGCCAAATACATGAATAGAATGGGAATAGACGGACCCCGGAAGTGTAGACAATTTTAATTTAGACGGGTAGCATGGTCGGCACAGGCTTGGAGGGCCGAAGGGCCCGTTCCTGTGCTGTACTTTTCTTTGTTCTTTGTTCTTTGAAAGGAGGAATAAGACCGGCAACAAAAGGATAATTAACAGTTCCATTTAAACGCGGACAATTCGGAAATGTCGAAAATCCATGGCACAGAGGATGGCTGACCGCAGAAAGAGCCAATGAAACATTCAATAATAGCTACACGGGCAGCTAGAACTATACAAAGCTGGAGCCTGTTAAAATGAATGTCTCTGTGATGTTCAGTGGGTGGATTTGTCGAGTTTCTCCTGTTAACGAAACATCATTAATTCTGATCGGCAGTGACGAGTTCAGCGACAGACGCCATCAATCCGCCTGAAGTTATGTTGAGTGATTGGAGGACCTGAAACCGACCCGTGCGGCTATTTGGATTTGGTCGATGGTGGGGTAATAGAAGGGGGGTAATAGAAGGGGGCTATCAACTATGGTAGGCAATGAGGTAACTACCCAAAGCCCACGGGAAAGGCAATTGCTAAGAGCGGCACGGTGGCGCAGTGGTTAGCACTGCTGTCTCACGGCGCCGAGGACCCGGTTTCCATCCTGGCTCCAGGGTCACTGCCCGTGTGGAGTTTGCACGTTGTCCCCGTGTCTGAGTGGGTTTCACCATTCTGCACCACACGACCGTCATCGAATCAACTGAGCTACTCTCATTATCGCACGAGTAGCACCCTCATCTCTCATTAGAAAGCACCTTTTCACATAACAGCATTGAGACAACGTTCTGCAACTTGCTTTCAATGTATAAACATGTCTTCAAAGGAGCAAATCGGAGGATCAAAGAATCCCTGCAGTGCAGAAGGAGGGCATTCGGCCCATCGTTGCACCGACCCGCCGACAGAGCACCCCTACCCAGGCTCACTCCCCCACCCTATCCCAGTAACCCCACCTCACCATTTTGGACACGAAAGGGCACATTTAGCACGGCCAATCCACCCAACCTGCACGTCTTTGGACAGTGGGAGGAAACCGGAGCACCCGGAGGAAACCCACCCAGACACGGGGGAGAACGTGCAGACTCCGCACAGTCACCCGAGGTCGTAATTGAAACCGGGACCCCGGCGCTGTGAGGCAGCGATGCTAGCCCCTGTGCCACCCCTTGGAATTCTGGAACATTTGCTGCGACTTTACAAAGATATGATCCTCATTTCTTTTCCCCAAGTGAATTTTTTAAAAAGCTTTAAATTTCGAACCGTAGGATAATGCAGCAATGGACAAGGACATTCGGAGTATCACGATCAGGTAAGCCCTTGGGATGATCTATCCAATTAGTCCCACTCCCCTGCTCTTGCTCCGCAACCCTGCAAAGCTTTCACCTTCAATCGTTCATTGAATTCCCCAAAGTTCCAACTTTCCAGATTGTTCCAATCTCTCAATCCTCAAACAACATTGTAAATCTGTCCCACACGTCCTCCAATGCTGATAGATAAGGATGGGAGATTGCTTTTTTTTTAATAGTGTTACGGGCCAGGGTTTAGAGAACTCCAAACTGTATCATGGAGTTCACCTGACCCACAACCTTTAATAGATTGTGGTATGGGGAGCACACGGCCCACTCTACAGGTGTGGGACAGCAGAAATGGAAAAGTATTTTTTAAAGCAAAACAATGTTTATTCTATGAACTCAAGTTAACCTTTTAAAACAAAGAGTTAACATCTTAGCAACCATCAATTCAAATACAACCCCCAAAGAATACAACACTAAGTAATCCTTTAAGCTTTCCTTTTAACATCCAGAAGACTTACAAAAAACATAACCTTTAACAGAAGCACATCACGTTAAAGTCACTACTGAGAACATTTATAATTCTGAATTCACCAAATGATCAAGAGATAGTCTTTTCATGGCAGAGAGAACAGCAGTACACCTGCTGTTAGTGGGCAGCACGGTAGCATTGTGGATAGCACAATTGCTTCACAGCTCCAGGGTCCCAGGTTCGATTCCGGCTTGGGTCACTGTCTGTGCGGAGTCTGCACATCCTCCCCGCGTGTGCCTGGATTTCCTCCGGGTGCTCCGGTTTCCTCCCACAGTCCAAAGATGTGCAGGTTAGGTGGATTGGCCGTGATAAAATTGCCCTTAGTGTCCAAAATTGCCCTTAGTGTTGGGTGGAGTTACTGGGTTATGGGGATAGGGTGGAGGTGTTGACCTTGGGTAGGGTGCTCTTTCCAAGAGCCGGTGCAGACTCGATGGGCCGAATGGCCTCCTTCTGCACTGTAAATTCTATGATTGGTCTGGCTTCAGCTCCCACACTGAAAACGAAACTAAAACACACCCTGCAGCCTGCTCAAAAATGAAAGTAAAAAGCTGACAGACAGCCCAGCTCCACCCACTCTCTGACATCACTGCAGTAGTAAACACCCATTTCTTAAAGGTACTCTCACTACAGATATTTATATACGCACCCATTTATAAACACCCATTTCTTAAAGGTACTCTCAGTACAGATATTTATATACACACCCATTTATAAACACCCATTTCTTAAAGGTACGCTCACTACATATATTTATATACGCACCCATTTATAAACACCCATTTCTTAAAGGTACTCTCACTACAGATATTTATATACACACCCATTTATAAACACCCATTTCTTAAAGGTACTCTCACTACAGATATTTATATACACACCCATTTATAAACACCCATTTCTTAAAGGTACACCCACTACAGATATTTATGTACACACCCATTTATAAACACCCATTTCTTAAAGGTACGCTCACTACAGATATTTATATACACCCCCATTTATAAACACCCATTTCTTAAAGGTACACTCACTACAGATATTTATATACACACCCATTTATAAACACCCATTTCTTAAAGGTACGCTCACTACAGATATTTATATACACACCCATTTATAAACACCCATTTCTTAAAAGTACACCCACTACAGATATTTATATACACACCCATTTATAAACACCCATTTCTTAAAGGTACGCTCACTACAGATATTTATATACACCCCCATTTATAAACACCCATTTCTTAAAGGTACACTCACTACAGATATTTATATACACACCCATTTATAAACACCCATTTCTTAAAGGTACGCTCACTACAGATATTTATATACACCCCCATTTATAAACACCCATTTCTTAAAGGTACACTCACATGACAATAGGACAATTGCCAGTGGTTTTCACGCTCACCGTTTGACTAGCTTAGCATTTCAGATTTATGAACTGCCTTTGAATTCCTCCAGTTGCTGCTGTGAAAACTGAACTCCTGCCCTCAGAGAATTAGCCTGGGTCTCTGGGTCACCAGTCCAGTATCCTAACCGTTACGCGACTATCTCCCCTTTATCAATTAACACAAAAGGTCGCAATCATGCTGTCGGGCGGTTCGATACATAAGGCATATTAATTGTGTAAAATGGCACTATCGCACTGTATGAAATCTATTAAACACTCTGCCTGTGAGGGCGAGTTTACTGACCAGCACATTGGGCATTAAATCCTTCGCCTGCTCTGCAAGCAGCTCAAGGTGAAACAAATATTTGGCGATCCTTGTCTTAAACTGGATAATTGCTCCAGGACTTTAGGGGGTTAAAGAGGAGGCCGTACTCCTGAGGTACATCCCATAAACCTGTCTTCTGGAAGTACACATTGCCTTTGTCTAAATCAAGAGCTGTCGAGTGCAGAATCCAATAATATTGGCTCAGCAAAATTATGTTGTCCGCTTTGCTTCTACGAAGTGACAGTGGAGTCCGTTGCTGACGGTTAATCTGTTCTGATGTCTGTGCCTTTAAGGGCAAAGCTTTGAATAACGCAATCCAGGTAAACTGTGCCTATCTACAAACTGCCAAGGCCAATGCAACTGCTTACGAACAACAGGATTGAAGGTGATTGACTAGCTCTCTTTTTTTTTTATTCATTCAGGCGCTGCCCCTACCTAATTGCGGCCTCGACAGGATGGTGGTCAGCTGCCCCTTTTCAAGCCACTCCGGTCCATATGCTGTGTCGATCGAGCGGGGCTGCTTTGTCCTGGATGGCGTCGAGCTTCTTGAGTGTTGTTGGGAGCTGCGCTCATCCAGGCGAGTGGAGAGTATTCCCTCGCACTCCTGACTTGTGCCTTGTAGATGGTGCTCTGGCTTTGGGGGATCAGGCTGGGAGTTACTCTCGTAGGGTCTGAACCTGCCCTTGGATGTACTCTGAATCTATCCCATTTAGCATGAGGGTAGTGCCACACGACATGACGTAGGGCGAATGTGGGACTTCAAATCCACAAGGAGTGTGGATTGGGCACTCCTACCAACACTGCCATGGACAGATGCATCTGCGACAGGCGTGTTGGCGAGGATGAGGTCACGTACGTTGCTTCCCTCATCACCCGTCTAGCAACAATGCCAGACTCGGCCAGCTAAGTCAATAGGGGTGCTATCGAGCCACTCTCGCTGATGGAGATTGTAGCCCGCCATCCAGGATACAGCCAGCACCCTCAGTTATCTTGCCCGTGGTCACGTAACCCGACGCGATGAGACTTCAAGGGGTCCTGAGTCCATGTCGGGCACTCCGAGGGTACCTGCCTGCCGAGTGGCACTTCGGTTGGGTCTGCCCTGCCGGTGGGACATGACATACCCGCTGATGGTGACGCGGTGTCTGGAGCACAGCCCACACAATATGATTCTGCAAGCGTGAATAGGTCAGGCTGTGAGATGTTCGCAAGGAGGGCTTTGCGGGTTGAATTCGCGGTTGTTGCTTCCGGTGCCCAGATCGATGACGTGTGGTCCATCCGTTTTCGTTCCACATCCAATTTTCTGTAGCGGTTTGATGGTATGTAAGTTTGCGGGTAACGTGAAGGTTGGCAGGGTGCCATACAGCTGCAACATGACTTGCCAATTCTTATACTCCATGCCAGTGAAGGCAAGCATGCCGTACGCCTTCTTGACTACCTTCGCCACCTGTGTTGCCCCTTTCAGTGAAGCGAGGGTTAAAGAGAAAGATGGATCTGGTTAAAACGACAAGGCAAGAGAGGGTATCAGTGGCCAAGACACAGAATTATATGAGAGCGGGGACTAACCGAGACGGGCCTAATAGCTAAGGTTTCGTTTGAAGTTATTTGAAAATCAAACCGCGACATGTAGATTAAACACAAAACTGGAAGTAGAAAATTTGTAAATGCACAGTGGCTCTCTCTGAGGGAAGATTGGTTGCTATTTGATCAGGCTGTGTGTGTCAAAAACATGAACCAGACTCTCTTCCTTCAGAGGCGAGCTTTGCATTTCCAACACTTCCAGTTTTTATTTCAAGTGATTATTTTTAATCTGGATTTCAAAAAGGCAAAACTCGATCTGATTAAAAAACAATGTCGCCCTCACATTCAACCCAGCGGAAAAATAAAAAGGTTTGCTCTATTTTACTTCACAGATGTACATAAAGAGACCTCAATTACAGACCTCACTAAAAGCGATAATAAAAACCATACGCTTCTCCACTTAGAAGCGCTTTCTGGAAAATGGGAAGATGTGTTTTGATTTGTGTGCAGAGGATTTGAATGTGTGTCAGGTGCTCACATTTATTACCGCTCTACTTTCCAGGGTAACAGGGTTGGAACTCTGGTACTCGATTCGATTGAGGATACAGTCGCCCGTCTGTAACAAATGAACTGCAGGTGGGCCAAATTAGAGACGTGAATCTCAGATCATTCACTCCAATCGGGGCCGTCGCAGCTAATGAACGCACGCCTTCAATAATATTGCACATTGCCAACCGCTAGTGGTTTTTTTCAACAGTACAAAACGGCAGCGGCGATGTGCACATAGTCCTATTTCAGCGAAGGGAGGGAGGGGTGCAGGTAGCAGGGTGTGTTAATACCAGGTATTGCAGTACCTGAGAGGTGGATGCCCATTGGCCAGACCTAGAAGTCTACCATTGGCCAACGTCCGTAGCTCCGCCCTGAGAGGCGGGGTATAAGAACCCATGCCGTCCCAGCAGCCCTCACTTTCTGTATCGGAGCTGCTGGGTACAGTTCTGGCTGATTAATATGACTCTTCTTGTCTCACGGGTAACTGATTGTGCATCACAGGGGAAAGCAACCTTTACGCCGGCTATCTTTCTTGTGGAGTGTGTCCTGGGTGGGGGGGGGGGGGGGGGGGGGGGTGGGGGGGGGGGGGGTGCGGCGGCAGGAAGTAATCCCCAAGGGATTGGGCAGGCTGGGAGTAAACACGCCCAGAAACACGCATGTTCCTGGCCGCACTCACGATGCCTACTTTTGAGGTTAACCAAACTCTCTGGCAGGAAATTCTTCAAAATGGCAGCTGAGCGTTGACGCCGGCGTAAACGGCGGAGTCTTTCCGTGGCCCACAGGAGGCCAGCACGGCGCCGGAATGCTCCACGCAGCTGCCAGTACGGGGCCCTGCGCTGGCAGCCGCTGGTCCGCACATGCATGCGGCGGCCGCTTCCCCGCCGGCCCCACGCGACGTGGCGGACCCACACAGCAGACTGGCGCAGAACAAGGTACATAGAAGATACAATGCAAAAGGAGGCAATTCGGCCCATCGAGTCTGCACCGACCCCCACTTAAGCCCTCACTTCCACCCCATCCCCGTAACCCAATAACCCCTCCTAACCTTTTTTGGTCACTCAGGGCAATTTATCGCGGCCGATCCACCTAACCTGCACGTCTTTGGACTGTGGGAGGAAACCGGAGCGCCCGGAGGAAACCCACGCACACACGGGGAGAACGTGCCGACTCCACACAGACAGTGACCCAGCGGGGAATCGAACCTGGGACCCAGGTTCGGATGTGATTGCACTGGAGAGGACGCAGAGGGGATTCGCCAGGATGTTGCCTGCGATGGAGCATTTTAGCTATGAGGAGAGGCTGGATAAGCTCGGGTTGCTTTCTTTGGAGAGGAGAAGGCCTCTCCAAAGAGGCGTATGATTGTGGCGTATACGATTACGAGGGACCTGCTACGAGGGACCTGGGCAAGGTGGATGGAGTGCAGCTGCTCCCCTTAGTCGATGGGTAGTAACAAGGGGGCATAATTTTAAAGTGAAAGGCAAGAGGTTTAGAGGGGATTGGCGGCGGGGGGGGGCGGGGGGGGGGGGGGGGGGGGGGGGGGGGGGCGGGGGGGGGGGACAAAATTTCACCCAGAAGGTGGCAGGAATCTGGAAAGCCCTGCCCGGGAGTGTGGTGGAGGCAGGAAATCTCACGACCTGTAAAACGTACCTGGGTGAGCATTGAAATGCATTAGCGTGCAAGGGTACGAGCCAAGTGCTGGGAAGTGGGATTATCATAGGTCGTAGAATTTACAGTGCAGAAGGAGGCCATTCGGCCCATCGAGTTTGCACCGGCCCTTGGACAGAGCACCCCACCCAAGCCCCCACGCCTCCACCCTATCCCCGTAACCCCAACCCAACCTTTTTTGGACACTGATGGCAATTTAGGGCGGCCAATCCACCTAACCCTGCACACCTTTTGGGGGCTTGTGGGAGGAAACCGGAGCACCCGGAGGAAACCCACGCACACACTGGGGAGAACGTGCAGGCTCCGCACAGACAGTGACCCAAGCCGGGAATCGAACCGGGGACCCTGGAGCTGTGAAGCAACTGTGCTAACCACTGTGCTACCTTGCCGCCCTGTATAAATTTAGCGTAGATTTAGAACAAAGAACAAAGAAATGTACAGCACAGGAACAGGTCCTTCGGCCCTCCAAGCCCGTGCCGACCATGCTGCCCGTCTAAACTAAAATCTTCTACACTTCTGGGGTCCGTATCCCTCTATTCCCATCCTATTCATGTATTTGTCAAGATGTCCCTTCAATGTCACTATCGTCCCTGCTTCCACCACCTCCTCCGGCAGCGAGTTCCAGGCACCCACTACCCTCTGTGTAAAAAAAACTTGCCTCGTACATCTCCTCTAAACCTTGCCCCTCTCGCCTTAAACCTATGCCCCCTAGTAATTTAGAGTAGTTTTTTTCACGGGGCAGGCTCGAGAGGCCGAAGGGCCTCTTCTGCACTGGCTGTTTCCATAAGAATACTTCACCGTTTCTTGTTATACTCCTTCTAATTCTTTTTGTCTCGTTTCCGAACTTTTTCACCATCTTCTCCTTTGTTACCGCTGAACTTAGCAGGTCACCTTTACCCTTATTTCTTTATTCATCCATGGCGTGGGGTTCCTGGCTAGTTTCGGCCTTGCTGACTGACTCTACGATCCGCCATTTTAAATGCTTCCCTCTGCTGTTCTTTATTTTGTCTGCTCGCTGGTGATTCTTTCCCCGGTTTATTTCCCCCCCTTTCATTTCCGTCCGCTTAAAATCAGCATACTTTTCCAATTGATCAATTTGGTCTTTGTCTTACTTGTGTCACCCTTAATCTGTATCTTAAACCTCATTACTGCGCCAAGGAGATGTGCGCCTTGTTCTCATGGCACTTCAATCTTCTCTCGTTTCACTCAGTTTTAACGACTGCTCTATAAACAGAGCTGACTTCACCTTTGCGATCCCTCGTGTCCAGCCGGTGCTCCAGAATTTCAGCTAGTTGGGTAAGGCGGAGAACCAATTTAGTACGGCCAATCCACCTAAGCTGCACTTCTTTGGGCTGTGGGGAGGGAACCGGAGCACCCGGAGGAAACCGGCAGGCAGGGGCTGAGAGAGAGAGAATCACAGATACACATTGGGACGGAGAGAGAGAGAATAACAGATACACACAGGGACTGAGAGAGAGAGAATCACAGATACACACAGGGGCTGAGAGAGAGAGAATCACAGATACACACAGGGACTGAGAGAGAGAGAATCACAGATACACACAGGGACTGAGAGAGAGAATCACAGATACACATTGGGACGGAGAGAGAGAGAATAACAGATACACACAGGGACTGAGAGAGAGAGAATCACAGATACACACAGGGGCTGAGAGAGAGAGAATCACAGATACACACACGGACTGAGAGAGAGAGAATCACAGATACACACAGGGACTGAGAGAGAGAATCACAGATACACATTGGGACGGAGAGAGAGAGAATAACAGATACACACAGGGACTGAGAGAGAGAGAATCACAGATACACACAGGGGCTGAGAGAGAGAGAATCACAGATACACACAGGGACTGAGAGAGAGAGAATCACAGATACACACAGGGACTGAGAGAGAGAGAATCACAGATACACACAGGGACTGAGAGAGAGAGAATCACAGATACACACAGGGACTGAGAGAGAGAGAATCACAGATACACACAGGGACTGAGGAGAGAGAATCACAGATACACACAGGGACTGAGAGAGAGAGAATCACAGATACACACAGGGACTGAGAGAGAGAGAATCACAGATACACACAGGGACTGAGAGAGAGAGAATCACAGATACACACAGGGACTGAGGAGAGAGAGAATCACAGATACACACAGGGACTGAGAGAGAGAGAATCACAGATACATAAAGGGACTGAGAGAAAGAATCACAGATACACACAGGGACTGAGAGAGAGAGAGAATCACAGATACACACAGGGACTGAGAGAGAGAGAATCACAGATACACACAGGGACTGAGAGAGAGAGAATCACAGATACACACAGGGACTGAGAGAGAGAGAATCACAGATACACACAGGGACTGAGAGAGAGAGAATCACAGATACACACGGGGACTGAGGAGAGAGAGAATCACAGATACACACGGAGACTGAGAGAATCACAGATACACACAGGGACTGAGAGAGAGAGAATCACAGGTACACACAGGGACTGAGAGAGAGAGAATCACAGATACACACAGGGACTGAGAGAGAGAGAATCACAGATACACACAGGGACTGAGGAGAGAGAATCACAGATACACACACGGACTGAGAGAGAGAGAATCACAGATACACACAGGGACTGAGAGAGAGAGAATCACAGATACACACAGGGACTGAGGAGAGAGAGAATCACAGATACACACAGGGACTGAGAGAGAGAGAATCACAGATACACACAGGGACTGAGGAGAGAGAGAATCACAGGTACACACACGGACTGAGAGAGAGAGAATCACAGATACACACAGGGACTGAGAGAGAGAGAATCACAGATACACACAGGGACTGAGAGAGAATCACAGATACACACAGGGGCTGAGAGAGAGAGAATCACAGATACACACAGGGACTGAGAGAGAGAGAATCACAGATACACACAGGGACTGAGAGAGAGAGAATCACAGATACACACAGGGACTGAGAGAGAGAGAATCACAGATACACACAGGGACTGAGAGAGAATCACAGATACACACAGGGACTGAGAGAGAGAGAATCACAGATACACACATGGACTGAGAGAGAGTGAATCACAGATACACACAGGGACTGAGAGAGAGAGAATCACAGGTACACACACGGACTGAGAGAGAGAGAATCACAGATACACACAGGGACTGAGAGAGAGAGAATCACAGATACACACAGGGACTGAGAGAGAGAGAGAATCACAGATACACACAGGGACTGAGAGAGAGAGAATCACAGATACACACAGGGACTGAGAGAGAATCACAGATACACACAGGGACTGAGAGAGAGAGAGAATCACAGATACACACAGGGACTGAGAGAGAGAGAATCACAGATACACACAGGGACTGAGAGAGAGAGAATCACAGATACACACAGGGACTGAGAGAGAGAGAATCACAGATACACACAGGGACTGAGAGAGAGAGAATCACAGATACACACAGGGACTGAGAGAGAGAGAATCACAGATACACACACGGACTGAATGAGAGAGAATCACAGATACACACAGGGACTGAGAGAGAGAGAATCACAGATACACACACGGACTGAGAGAGAGAGAATCACAGATACACACAGGGACTGAATGAGAGAGAGAGAATCACAGATACACACAGGGACTGAGAGAGAGAGAATCACAGATACACACACGGACTGAATGAGAGAGAATCACAGATACACACAGGGACTGAGAGAGAGAGAATCACAGATACACACACGGACTGAGAGAGAGAGAGCATCATAGACACCGGGGGGGGGGGGAGAACGTGCAGACTCGGCGCAGGCAGTGACCCGAACCGGGATTCGAACCCGGGACCCTGGCGCCGTGAAGCAGCAGTGCTAACCCACTGTGCTACCATGCCGCCCACCTACCCGTTGGAAAGAACCAAGACCAAAGGTCCGTCTTCAGGAAATGAGGGACGGGGGGAGGCCAAATAGACCAGGGGAAGCAAGGGGTAAATCAGTCTCCAATTTGAAAGCGTGCCTTGTGGCTTTATTACTGTAAGTGCCTCCGCTGGGTGGGTGTAATTACATTCTGACGAGTTTACTCCGACATTATCCATGATAAATGTGAGCAGAGGAATTTATAATGATTTTTAAAAATGACGGGAAGTGTATGTGAAGCTAGAATTTTTAATATATTATCATATGGTCGGGGCTCCAATCTGTCAAATCACTGTAATATGAGAATGCAAAGCTGATCGCCCGGGGCGATGCCAAACAGACCAAAAGCTGGGCTGAGAGGTGGCAAATGGAGTTTAATGTAGAGAAGTGTGAGGTGATTCACTTTGGAAGGAATAACAGGAATGCGGAATATTTGGCTCATGGTAAAGTTCTTGGAAGTGTGGATGAGCAGAGGGATCTAGGTGTCCATGTACATAGATCCCTGAAAGTTGCCACCCAGGTTGATAGGGTTGTGAAGAAGGCCTATTGAGTGTTGGCCTTTATTGGTAGAGGGATTGAGTTCCGGAGTCAGGAGGTCATGTTGCAGCTGTACAAAACTCTGGTACGGCCGCATTTGGAGTATTGCGTACAGTTCTGGTCACCGCATTATAGGAAGGACGTGGAGGCTTTGGAGCGGGTGCAGAGGAGATTTACCAGGATGTTGCCTGGTATGGAGAGAAAATCTTATGAGGAAAGGCTGATGGACTTGAGGTTGTTTTCGTTGGAGAGAAGAAGGTTAAGAGGAGACTTAATAGAGGCATACAAAATAATTAGGGGGTTAGATAGGGTGGACAGTGAGAGCCTTCTCCCGCGGATGGAAATGGCTGGCACGAGGGGACATAGCTTTAAACTGAGGGGTAATAGATATAGGACAGAGGTCAGAGGTAGGTTCTTTACGCAAAGAGTGGTGAGGCCGTGGAATGCCCTACCTGCTACAGTAGTGAACTCGCCAACATTGAGGGCATTTAAAAGTTTATTGGATAAACATATGCATGATAAGGGCATAGTGTAGGTTAGATGGCTTTTGTTTCGGTGCAACATCGTGGGCCGAAGGGCCTGTACTGCGCTGTATCGTTCTGTGTTCTATGTTCTCTGCCAGTACTGGGTCAAGCCATTGGCAGAAGAGCCGCAGTTCTGAACCAAAAACGTTCCCAATTAAAGCAGGAACCGAGCGCAAAAAAAGAGTTCCACTGTGCACAATGCATCAAAGTAGCGGAGAGGCAGAGGAGGGTCAGGGAATGTGTAGCGTTTCAGCAGATGGGAAATGTGAAAGGTATGAGGCATGCCGAAAAACACCGCGCTTGACCTTTGCTGGGTTACAGACTCGGAAATTGCAAGGCTTGTAAAAGGAAATTGAGTCGTGCAGTCTGCCCGTCAGGCGCCGAGCGCCGGCTGAACTGAATTGCGGCCCGGGGGCCTACAGCAACCGTTTCATCCAATTTGAAAGCGTGCGCTGTTACGTGAATTAAAACATTAATAGACGTGTCAGGCTTCGGTAACCAAGGACATCAAAAAGTCATTATTTATTACGCTCCCTGTGTTTGCTTTTTCCCAGAGAGAAGCAGAATTTTTCTGCGGTGATGAATTGTCACCTCATCAAATTATCATTCAATCACACCCAGCAAACAAACATAATGCTCCACGGTTCTCTTGCGGAATGGACTTTCAGCAATTCATTTTTCAATTACGGTAAGGTTTTGGTAAACTGGGCTATGAAGATCACCTGAGAAGGGAAGATGGTTGTTTTATTTCCTGGCATTGCGCCCCCGTCTGAATCACACTTTGCTCGCTTCCTATCGCTGGGCTCTGACCGTGACATTAAAAGCTCCAATGGCAATACTCAAAGAGCAACGAAAAGATCTGGTGTCTTGGCCAGGCGTGATCAACAGCTTGTCACTGATGTTTGAAGGGTTTCCCCTTGTAGGTGCGTGTGTGTGTGTTATATGCCACTTCCGTCTATAAAATCGGAGAAATTTACGGCGGCCGTCCGCCTGCTCGTAATCCCGGCTGCCCTCCCGGAGGCAGGCTGGGAAATGGGGGAACCATTTAATGGTGTGGGAATGCGTGGCTTAGAGAGCCCACCGCCTTCCCGACTACCACCAATTAAATCCAGGGCAGGAAGGCGTAACGTTCTCCAAAACACTTGTGTTGTTATGTACTCTGGGTTAGCACAGGCTGCAACTGGATGCAGCTTTAACCAAAAGGTACTCCAGACCTTGAAGTTAGTCCGATCTGATTTATTGAACCTGTCGCACAGTTAGCACAGTTCTCTATGAGTTCGACTCTCTGCTAACCTAAGTGTGGTTACTCTGTCTGACTGAACCAGACTAGCTCTGAGCCACGTGCTGGAGGTGTGATGCTGTACATACACCCTGACTCACTCTGTAGATGTTCATCAGTGGAAAGAGGTGGAGTGTGAGTGCCTCGTGCCTTTTATAGTGAGATACCACACCTGAGTGTCCTGCCCGCTCATTGGTCATGTCCTGTTCTCTGTGTACATTAGCTGCCTGTCTGTGCCTGTCCATCATTATCTGCATGTCTGCAGGTCATGACAACTTGTAGTTAAAGTTATGAATGATTTATTGACATTGACTGGGGGCAAACTATATACAAGACAACAGATGAACAACAGCAAACTCGTGCACATGCACGCTCTCTCTTTTACCTCCTCCAGCCAGTGTGAAGGGTCACCTGACTTCATTCACTTATGTACTAGTGAGCCTCCCAGTGGTCAGTCAGTGAATTACAACACAACCGTGATATCACAACAGAAGGGTCGAGGACGGCGTTCCGACCTGCAGGCCAATTGAGTGACCCTAAGTGATGCTCTTCAGGGCCTCCAGGTATGCTGTGTGTGCAACCTGTCCAGGTATGCCTGGCTGGTATATGAATAAACATAGGGACAAATGAATTGGGGGCAGCATACATGCCGCTCAGTCCCTGGAGCCTCCTACACCACTGGATAAGATCACGGCCGATGTGAATGTAGCCTCAACTCTACTTTCCTGTCGACCTCATACACCCTTTCCGTCGTCAATCGATTAAAATCTGTCCAACACAGTCACAAACACTGTGAAAGGGCGGCGGGGTAGCACAGTGGTTACCACTGTTGCTTCACGTGCTTGTAATAATAATAATCTTTATTCCTGTCACAAGTGGGCTTACATTAACACGGCAATGAAGTTACTGTGAAAATCCCCTCGTCGCCACATTCCGGCGCCTGTTCGGGTACACGGAGGGAGAATTCAGAATGTCCAATTCACCTAACAAGCACGTCTTTCGGGGACTTGTGGGAGGAAACCGGAGCACCCGGAGGAAACCCACGCAGACACGGGGAGAACGTGCTGACTCCGCACAGACAGTGACCCAAGCCGGGAATCGAACCTGGGACCCTGGCGCTGTGAAGCAACAGTGCTAACCACTGTGCTACCGTGCTGCAATTGTTGGGTGAATTGGACATTCTGAATTCTCCCTCTGTGTACCCAAACAGGCGCCGGAGTGTGGCGACGAGGTGATTTTCACAGTAACTCTATTGCAGTGTTAATGTCAGCCTACTTGTGACAATAATAAAGATTATTAAACCCAGCCTTCACTGCTCTCAGGGAAGGAGCTTTGCACAAACTAACTACCCTCCAAATGAAAAGCAAATTCTCATCTCCGTCTTAAAGTGGAGACCCTCCCCCCCTTATTTTGCCCCATGAGGGGCAACAGTCACTCATCATCCACCCTATCAAAGCCCCCTCGGGATCTTACCAGTTTCAATAAGACCACCTCTCATTCGTCCGCACTTCAGTGGCTACAGGTCCATCATAACCAACCTTTCCTCAAAAGATAACCCTTTCACCCTAGGATTGGGTTGAGCGAGCCTTCTTTGAACTGTTTCCAATGCAATGATGTCCTTTCTTAAGTAGGCCTGAGGCCTGGTGCCTATTGGAGAGAGCCGCCATTGGCAAAGGCCACCCTGCTGAGAAGATCCCTTTTGACCTTTAAACTCACTCCCCTTTTCCCAATCAGCAATCCTGCCTCACCTACCTTTCCTCCAGGGCTCCAATGATGGCTCTTCAGTCCGGGTCTCCTACAGCAGCACTCCTGGTGGCGCCATGGGTAGAGGTAAAGTCGCCACAGTCCCAGATGACCGTAGGCTGCTTTCCCCTTTGAGGGGGCGGGGGGAGCTGACTGGTGGCGATTTAACTCGAGGGTCACCACACCTCAGGCGAGGAGCCAGGTTGAGAAGGCGGGGCCTTCACTGGAGCGTCGTCAGCCTCTAGTTGGCCTGCAAGCTCTCGGAGGTCGGACATTTGCCCGGAAAATGCTGAGGAGCCCGGGTAAGGGCTTGATTGGCATTATATTGGGCCAGGAGAGGCCTGGGAAGGCCTTGACAGGGCTGCCACCAGCCACTCACTGCTGCAATTAAATTCTACCATTGTGTCTGTGCCGGCTGGTGAAGAGCGATACAACCTAATGCCACCTTAGTCTGTAGCCGTATATATTACAACACTTCAAGTGGGGGCAGCACGGTAGCATTGTGGACAGCGCAATTGCTTCACAGCTCCAGGGTCCCAGGTTCGATTCCCGGCTTGGGTCACTGTCTGTGCGGAGTCTGCACATTCTCCCCGTGTGTGCATGGGTTTCCTCCGGGAGCTCCGGTTTCCTCCCACAGTCCAAAGATGTGCGGGTTAGGTGGATTGGCCATGCTAAATTGCCCATAGTGTCCAAAATTGCACTTAGTGTTGGGTGGGGTTACTGGGTTATGGGGATAGGGTGGAGGTGTGGACCTTGGGTGGGGTGTTCTTTCCAAGAGCTGGGCAGACTCGATGGGCCGAATGGCCTCCTTCTGCACTGTAAATTCTATGAAGTGCGTAGCCTAGTGTGTTTTAAATGCAATGATGGTTGCTGTTTCTACCTCTCTTTCAGATTCCAGATTCTTCACCACCTGGGTGAAGAAATTCTCAACTTCCCTCCAATTCTTCTGCAAGGATTTCAAATCTTCTCTGTTAATGCCCCGTGGTCATGGCATCTGCATTTCGGGGAACAGATCCATCCTGGCACGTGGCATGGTGGTTAGCGCAGTTGCCCTCACAGCGCCAGGGACCTGGGATCCATTCCGGCCTCGTCTGTGCGGAGCCTGCACGTTCTCCCCCCACCCTCCCAGTGTCTGCGTGGGTTTCCTCCGGGTGCTCCGGTTTCCCCCCACAGTCCGAAGATGTGCAGGTTAGGTGGGGTGACGGGAATAGGGCGTGGGAACGGGGCCTGGGCGGGGCGCTCTTTCGGAATTGTCTACGAATTGCCTTTTAAATGGCTTTCAACTGTAATCAATAGAAGACAAATGAAACAATTCTTATTGGCACCTGAGAAGTTTTCACTTAAATTTCGACTGAGTTCTAGTAATCGCAAAGCGCTACTGAAACCACATGGTTGATCTATCAACTTGGCGTAGTTCGGCAAAAAGGGGAGGCGCCAGCCAGGACGAAAACAGCTAGAGTGGGGTAAGAAATATCTTTTTCACCCATTCGTAACGACGCGTCAAGCAGTGCCTCGACCCCCTTAGAAAGGACCTTTTTACAGACTTGTGTTCATTCAATCAGGGGCCGGTCGTTCAAACTAAAACAAAACGGGACTGAAGAAATAGTCACGGTCGTGCACACAGAAACACAAAAGGAGGCGACGACCAAAAAATTGGGGGTAAGGCTGAGTTTATGGCGGACATAGCTCCTAAAATAGATTCAGGACCTTCAAATGGTAGATAACTACTTCCCACAACGTGCAAGGGAGGTCGCGCTGTACCGGATGTCTCTATTGACGATACATTGGATGATCCTGGATCTTTGATTTGTAGACAATTTGAAGCTTTCAAAGAATCACAGAAATGATCTTCTTGCTCAGGCAAACAGCTTGCCAGAACTTTAGAAGTCAAAGTCTGAAAATGAAATATGAAGACAGGGAGACAGTGAATAGTTCAGATCAAAGTATAGATGATTCATGAAGGAGGGAGAAATCCAGCTAATGCTCCAGCTCAGGCTAAAAGTGGCCGACCGAAACTTCACAGTTATATTATATCATATCTGTCTTTAGCCATCTAATTGCACCCCAATATAATCCTAATTGGTTTGGCTTAGACTCAAACACATCTGATTTGACGGCAAGCCGTCCATCTTTAATATGCAACATTAGTTTTAATTGTTTCGTGTCGACATACTTGTGTATGTTAAGGAATGCGATATTGTGCTGTTATCAAGACCAGTTTGAACTGGTCTTTTGCTGACTTAGCTGTTATAACAATAGAGCCTTCATGTCCAAAGATGTGCAGGTTAGGTGGATTGGCCATGATAAATTGCCCTGAGTGTCCAAAATTGCCCTTAGTGTTGGGTGGGGGTTACTGGGTTATGGGGATAGGGTGGAGGTGTTGACCTTGGGTAGGGATGCTCTTTCCAAGAGCCGGTGCAGACTCGATGGGCCGAATGGCCTCCTTCTGCACTGTCAATTCTATGATAATCTATGATGTTACTGAGCCGTTGCTGTGCTGTTGCTACGGAGCCTGCCCTGGCCTTGGACACTGTCTTGAAAATTGTATTCTTTAGTTCAGTTAAAGTGTTTGTTTTAATCTCTACTGCTTTTGCATGTATCAGGTTCTTTTTGTGTTTCTGTTGTTTTTATGTTGTACTGTCTTGCTAGAATAATGGAACTTAGTAAAATGAATTATGCTGTTTTGTAAGCTGTATGTTTTGAGATGACTTGAGGTTATGAGAGTGTGGAAATCCTTAATTTAAAATGGGTAAAACTGGGGCTTAATATTTATCCTAAATAGCCATCTTTTGCCAATCAGGTGCGTCAGGAAATAGTTGACTTCTACAACCCCACAGGCCGAATGGCCTCCTTCTGCACTGCAGGGACTCCGTGATTCTGGCCGCTGCGTAACTCCAGTCACTGCAACTCCACAGTCGTTCATTGCGTGCAGACTGCTTTGGGAACGTTTCTGACAGATTTGATGATGCAAATCTTCCCTCTCTCGCCTTGATCGCCCGTATCCATTCTCCATCAGCGAGCATCGACCGGCTCTTAAACCATTTGCACAAATCGAGGATTAATTATCCATGTACTTTGTCTGAATGAATGAATCATAATCCAGTTGCTGCCAATGATCAGAATTTTGTCCTATATATATATCAACACAGCAAGGATTTGTTTAATCAATTACTAACATAGCTTTAAGTTCCTGGGGGTCACCACCACCAACAGTCTTTTCTGGTCCTCTCACGTTCATGCAACAGAGCCCAACAACGTCTCTATTTCCGACGGAAGCTAAAGCAATTCGGTATGTCTGCATCGACTCTCACAAACGTCTACCGATGTGCGATAGAGAGCATCCTATCCGGCTGCATCACAGCCTGGTAGGGCAACTGCTCGGCCCAAGGCCGCAAAAACTGCAGAGTGTGGTGAGCTCAGCCCAACGCATCACACAAGCTTGCCGCCCTCCCATCGATTCTGTCTACACCTCCCGCTGCCTCAGGAAGGCAGACTGAATTGTCAGAGACCCCTCCCACCCAGGCATTGCCTTCTTCCAGACCCCTCCATCAGGCAGAAGGTACAGAAGTCTGAAGACCCGCACATCCAGACATCAGAACAGCTTCTTCCCCACAGCTACAAGACTCCTCAACGACTCCCCCTCGGACTGATCTGTTCCCTGTAAGAACACTATTCACGACGCCTTATGCTGCTCTTGCCCATGTATTTGCTTTGTTTGGCCCCTTGTTCCGCACTGTAACCAATCACTGATTGTCGATGTACCATTTGTCAATGTTCTCTGTTGATTATTCTTTTGTCTACTATGTGCGTACTGTGTACGTTCCCTCGGCCGCAGAAAAATACTTTTCACTGTACTTCGGTACATGTGACAATAAATCAAATCAAATCATAAATACCCCACACAGCTACAGTAATCTATGTATATAACACTTAATGAATTCCCCCTTAGCTGTTCCAATTCAATAACAAAATCCAATAAACCAAAATCCCTTTCAAGCTCATGGCCCAGCACACTGTATTCTCACTTGGATGAGACTCGTCCTTTCACTCGGTAGCATAGTGGTTATCACAGTTGCTTCACAGCTCCAGGGTACCAGGTTCGATTCCCAGCTTGGGTCACTGTCTGTGCGGAGTCTGCACGTTCTCCCCGTGTCTGCTTGGGTTTCCTCCGGGTGCTCCGGTTTCCTCCCACAGTCCAAAGATGTGCGGGTTAGGTGGATTGGCCGCGCTAAATTGCCCTTAGTGTCCAACAAAGGTTAATTGGGGTTACTGGGTTACGGGGATAGGGTGGGGGAGGTGTGTGCTTGAGTGGGGTGCTGTTTCCAAGAGCCGGTGCAGACTAGGTGGGCCGGATGGCTACCTTCTGCACTGTAAATTCAATGAAATAACATTACCAAGGCAATTAGCCAATGTGTTTTTCACTGGAACAGCTTTTAAAATGAAAACAGAGAAAAACAGGGAAAACATTTATTTCACCTTCTGCAGTCCAAAGCAACCAAACGGAAACTGAAACACAAAAAAAAACCCTCTCACCCGACAGCCACAGCCCAGCTCCACCCACAAAATGGCATCACTGAAGCCGTGCTACAAGTCACATGATACAAGACCAAACCTTCCTTAAAGGGACACTCACAGGACAGTTTACCGCCG
This sequence comes from Scyliorhinus torazame, assembly GCF_047496885.1. Lineage (NCBI taxonomy): Eukaryota > Metazoa > Chordata > Chondrichthyes > Carcharhiniformes > Scyliorhinidae > Scyliorhinus > Scyliorhinus torazame. Next base: position 11,905,248 of record NC_092730.1, on the reverse strand, counting down.
TGAAGCGGACAACATAGCCTCACAGATTCCCGACCCTGCCTGACTCGAATCCCGGGTGTTAACATTTTGAGCCCCAGCATAACCCTCCTCCAGAATGGTTCTGCACAAGGTACAGAGGGCTAGCATATTTCTTTTAGCAGTTTAAAATTGTACGTTATTTTGTGTATGAACGTAGAAATTTAGGAAAATACAGTCTTTCAAGTACCGGGGCATAATGTTCCAACGTTTTCTCTGACAAGAACATCCTAACTACAGCTTTTACACTGATTGCATTAGCAGGAAATCTGACTCGCTTAAACATGTTAAAGGCCCGTGTGGATCCGCAACCTTAACTCTCGTTCCTTTCTCCACAGATGTTCATCCGGAGTTTCCTGTTTTTATTTCAGATTTCCAGCGTCTGCAGTATTTTGCCTTTGTGCGACTCGAACCCCCTTCACTTCCAACGCCACCCAGCCGAACCCACGCTGACAATTCCTAGAACTGAATAGGGAGGCCTACATCCTCAAAATGGGGAGAAGGTTGAAATGCGAAGGTGCAGACATGAAAAGGTCAACACCTTTAAGATGTGTGGAGAAAGATGAAATGTAAAGGTTTCTGCAGATATTTTTTGTCGTTGGCACTGACTCCAAATAATAATAAACTTTAGTGTCACAAGTAGGCTTACTTCAACACTGTTGCTTCACGTGCTTGTAGCAATAATCATCTTTATTCGTGTCACAAGTGGGCTTACATTAACGCCGCAATGAAGTTACTGTGAAAATCCCCTCGTCGCCACATTCCAGCGCCTGTTCGGGTACACGGAGGGAGAATTCAGAATGTCCAATTCACCTAACAAGCACGTCTTTCGGGACGTGGGAGGAAACCGGAGCACCCGGAGGAAACCCACGTAGACACGGGGGGAGAACGTGCAGACTCCGCACAGATTCCCAAGCCGGGAATCGAACCCGGGACCCTGCCGCTGTGAAGCAACAGTGCTAATCACTGTGCTAACACGCAAACTCCTGAAGGGAGCTTGGTTCTGTAGGTCTTTCTCTGGAGTCTCATGCTAATTGACAGGTAGGAAAGATGTTGTGACAGGTGACAGGTTTTAAGGAAGGTCTTAAAAGATGAGAGCGAAGCGGTGACGTGCACGGAGAGGATTTCAAAGCGCGGACCCCAGGCGGCGGAACGCGCAGGTGCCAATGGAGCAGCGGTTAAAACTGGGCGTGTGGCAGGAGCCAGAACGGTTGGAGCTCAGAGACGGCGGAGGGTTGCACGGCTGGGGAAAGGTCGGCAAAGGCCCAATGCAGGGATCTGAAAACGGAGGCGTTTCCAGAGCGGCAACGAACAACCGGGAGTCCAACCAAGAGAATTCGGTGCGAGTGACGACGGAGGCAGCAGTTCTGAGTGAGCTCGTTCGAGGAGCGTAGAAAATGTGAGGCAGCCCTGGGGAGCATTGGGATTGTCCGAGATGGGAGGTGATAACATCTGAGCCCAAATCTCGCACAACTTTCTCAGTGGACAGGAGATGGAGTTTAATCCGGACAAATGTGAGGTAATGCATTTTGGAAGGTCTAATGCAGGTAGGGAATATACAGTGAATGGTAGAACCCTCAAGAGTATTGACAGTCAGAGAGATCTAGGTGTAAAGGTCCACGGGTCACTGAAAGGGGCAACACAGGTGGAGAAGGTAGTCAAGAAGGCACACGGCATGCTTGCCTTCATTGGCCGGGGCATTGAGTATAAAAATTGGCAAGTCATGTTGCAGCTGTATAGAACCTTAGTTAGGCCACACTTGGAGTATAGTGTTCAATTCTGGTCGCCACACTACCAGAAAGATGTGGAGGCTTTAGAGAGGGTGCAGAAGAGATTTACCAGAATGTTGCCTGGTATGGAGGGCATTAGCTATGAGGAGCGGTTGAATAAACTCGGTTTGTTCTCACTGGAACGACGGAGGTTGAAGGGCGACCTGATAGAGGTCTACAAGATTATGAAGGGCACGGACAGAGTGGATAGTCTGAGGCTTTTCCCCAGGGTAGAGGGGTCAATTACTAGGGGGCATAGGTTTAAGGTGCGAGGGGCAAGGTTTAGAGGAGATGTGCGAGGCAAGTTTTTTACGCAGAGGGTAGTGGGTGCCTGGAACTCGCTGCCGGAGGAGGTGGTGGAAGCAGGGACGATAGTGACATTGAAGGGGCATCTTGACAAATACATGAATAGGATGGGAATAGAGGGATACGGACCCAGGAAGTGTAGAAGATTGTAGTTTAGACGGGCAGCATGGTCGGCACGGGCTTGGAGGGCCGAAGGGCCTGTTCCTGAGCTGTACATTTCTTTGTTCTTTGACACTCCCAACAGGGATCGTCAGGATGAGAAAGACTGACTAATTTGCAACTCCCTCGGCCAGGAGCGCTGAGGTCAACGATGGACAGCAGGCGTCACCCTGCATGAGGCCAACGAAAGGGAGTCCGATCCGATCGTGTTTCACAGCTTCCCGCCGCGTTACCTCGCTGCGCGTCAGGGGGCATTAAAGGTTCTCTCCTGCGTGTTCAGTGTTAAAATCTGACACGAATGGGGAAATCTGTACCCGTTTAAAAAAAAAAAAAAATCTCGGCAGGCTAAATCATCACGAGGTAAGCCGCGCTTCAAAAGTGTCCAATCGAGCTGACAAAAAGAGTCACGAGAATTAAATATGCTGATCCACCGCCAGAAAGCCATTAAATGGGAGTCTGAACAACGTGCCTCGAGGAGGATTCTGACCTTCAATGAGATGTCTGCTGTTCTCCTCCAACAGCACTGGGAGCAACAGCATTTCAGGGCATTTTATGAATGGCTGCACACACACACACACACACACACACACACACACACACACACACCTTCAATAAAACAAAACCTGAGGGGGAATTTTCCACGGGGGCCGCAATTCCCGGCTTGGTGTGTAGCTGAAGTGGCGAAAGCCGGAATAGTCACGGAGCTCAGGAGGTTGGGGTTGCGGGGGCCACAGGCGGCGCTCTTTTGCAATAATAACAAATAATAATCTTTTGTCGTTGTCACAAGTAGACTTACCTTAACGCCGCAATGAAGTTACTGTGAAAATCCCCTCGTCGCCACACTTGTTCGGGGACACGGAGGCAGAATTCAGAATGTCCGATTCACCCAACAAGCACGTCTTTCGGGATTTGTGGGAGGAAACCGGAGCGCCCGGAGGGAACGCACGCAGACACGGGGGGGGAGAACGTGCAGACTCCGCGCAGACAGTGACCCGAGCGGGAATCGAACCCGGGACTCTGGTGCTGCAAAGCGACAGTGCTAACCACTGTGCTACTGTGCCGCCCACTCCATTCCAGGTTACCCACTGCACAGGGTGCGCTGGTGGCTAGGGCACATTTCTGGTCGTTGGGTGAGGCTGGATCTGGCCCAGATTTAGTACCGTCCATGTTCAGTACCTATGGGCACTGACGATAGCTGAGGGGAATAACATGGGTGCACGTCAAGGTAAACTAGATAAACATACGGGGGGGGGGGAAAGGAATAAAAGGATAAGGTTTGATGAGGAGGTTGGGTGGAGGAGGCTGACGTGGACACTGCCATGGAGGAGTTGGGGGCCTAGGTCACCCTCACGCGTGCGTGCTGTGGGTGGGTGGCCCGTTGTTCCTGCGGTGGTGGGGGGTATAAGCCCTACTTGTCAGCTGTGTGTGACAAGTAGGGGCTCCAAGTGTCAGCGGAGACCGGTAGCGATTCTCTGCTGGCGGGAGCAATTGGGCTCGAGGACGGAGATCCTGACCACTGGTTTGACATTCACAAAACCATGCTGACTCTGACTGATTGTCTTGAGATTATCCAAGTGTCGCGCTGTAATTTCCTTAGGAACAGATTCCGGCAATTCCCCGATGACTGACAGATGTTAGTCTGGTAAGAAGTCTGACAACACCAGGTTAAAGCCCAACAGGTTTGTTTCAAACACTAGCTTTCGGAGCGCTGCTCCTTCCTCAGTCTAACCGGCCTGTGACTTCCTGCTTCCTGTCTCCCTACTTTCTAGAATAGAGGAGCCACATAATAATAATAATAATCTTCTATCGTCACAAGCATGAAGGTACAGTGAAAAGCCCCTCGTCGCCACATTCCGGCGCCTGTTCGGGGGGGCTGGTAGGGAATTGAACCCGCGCTGCTGGCCTTGTTCTGCATCACAAACCAGCTGTGTAGCCCGCTGAGCTAAACCAGCCCATACTCGCTGCTTTCCGACTCGAGTGCCCAGAATCCAGGGTATTTGGGAAAATTAAAACCAATGCGTCAACTATCAAACTCAGCAATCACTTCTTTCTTTAAATAAATCTAGAGCACCTACTTCTTTCTCTCCCCCAATAAAGGGGCAGTTTGGCGTGGACAATCCACCGACCCTGCACACCGTTCTTTGGGTTGTTGGGGGCTGAGACCCGCGCAGACACGGGGGAGAATGTGCAAACTCCATGTGGACATCGACCCGGGGCCGGGTTCGAACCCGGGTCCTCGGCGCCGTGAGGCAGCAGTGCTAACCGCTGCGCCCCCCCCCCCTTCAATCACTTCTTTAAGACTCTAAGGTGAAGTCAATCAGGACCTGGGGATTTGTCAATCTGCTTCGTACCCTTCCCCCGGTTGCTGGAAGTGTGTACGGTCTGCTTTTAGTGCTGTACGCGATATGTAGTGTTGTGTGGACAATTGGGTGAGGTTTGGAAGGGTAGCTCGCAATTCTGCAACTTGCGACCTGACATGAGTCAACCTCCTTTGGACAGGATCATGAAGAATTAGAAAACACTCAACATATTCTATCAACTCAGTACATGCAAAGGACAGATGGTTTAATCAGAGCAGTCATTCATGTTATGGCTGCTATAACTCACACACCTGTGGAACGAGGAATATATTTGAATTAATCTGTCTTTTAAAAAATCATCACATTAAATGTCATCTCAGCTGCTATTGTCAGGATGAATTGTGACTGTCTTCGGCAAGGCGCTGGTCGGAGAAGCCTCAAAGGCAGCAGAGTGTCAAGTGATTAAGAGACAAGAGCTCCCTTCTCTGCTTCACCGTAACCCGAAATTAGAGAATAACAACGGCCCAGGCACCAAGGAAAACATATTCAGGACTTTGGGGAAAGAACAAGGGAGAGTGGGACGAATGGAGCAGCTCTTTCAAAGGGCTGGCAGGGGCAAGATGGGCGGAATGGACATCATCTGTTATCTTCAGCCTTCATTCTTTATCCAAAGGTCAAGAAAAACTAGGGGCGGGATTCACGCCACGGCGCTCCGACGGCGGTCCGCCAATTGTCCGGTGACCGGAGTATCGGCGGCATTGCCGCCACCGCGGTAGCTCTCCAGTGCCATGCTGGCCCCCTGTGCGGCGCAGGATCGCTGCTCCTAGGGGCCTGTTGACGCCGTCGTAAAATGCGACAGCGTCAACACTTAGCCTCAGGATCAGAGAATCCCACCCTAGGGATTTTTTTTTTTTTTAAAGGGACATGGGCTTCGCTGGCTAGACCAACATCTACTGCCCATCCCTAGTTGCCCTTGAGAAGGTGGTGGGTGAGCCGCCATCTTGAACCCGCTGCAGTCACGTGTGGTGTAGGTACACCCACTGTGCTGTTAGGGAGGGAGTTCCAGGATGTTGCCCCAGCGACAGTAAAGGAACAGCCGATGTATTTCCAAGTCGGGGTGGTGAGTGACTCGGAGGGGAACCTCCAGGTGGCGGGGTTCCCAGGTATCTGCTGCCCTTGTCCTTCTAGATGGTGGAGGCCGTGGGTTTGGAAGGTGCTGTCTGAGGAACCTTGGTGAGTTACTGCAGTGCATCTTGTAGATGGTGCACACGGCTGCCACTGTGCGTCAGTGGTGGAGGGTTTGAATGTTTGTGGAAGAGGTACCAATCGAGCGGGGCTGCTTTGTCCTGGATGGCATGGAGCTTCTTGAGTGTTGTTGGGAGCTGCACTCACCCAGGCGAGTGGAGAGTATTCCCTCACACTCCTGACCTGTGCCTTGTAGATGGTGGACAGGCTTTGGGGGGAGTCAGGAGGTGAGTTACTCTCCGCAGGATTCCCAGCCTCTGACCTGCTCTGGTAGCCACAGTATTAATGTGGCTGGGCCCAGTTCAGTTTCTGATCAATGGTAACCCCAGGATGTTGACAGTGGGGGATTCAGCGATGGTAATGCCATTGAACGACGGTTAGATTCTCTCTGCTGGAGATGGGCATTGCCTGGTACTTGTGTGGCGCGAATGTAACTTGCCCCTTGTCAACCCCAAGCCTGGATATTATCCAGGTCTTGCTGCATTTGGACAGGGACTGATTCAGTAGCTGTGTCGCGGTGAATGATGCTGAACATTGTGCAGTCATCAGCGAACATACCCACTTCTGACCTTATGATGGAAGGAAGGTCATTGATGAAGCAGCTGAAGATGGTTGGGGCCAAGGACATCATCAAAGAACAAAGAAATGTACAGCACAGGAACAGGCCCTTCGGCCCTCCAAGCCCGTGCCGACCATGCTGTCCAACTAAACTAAAATCTTCTACACTTCCGGGGTCCGTATCCCTCTATTCCCATTCTATTCATGTATTTGTGAAGATGCCCCTGAAATGTCACTATCGTCCCTGCTTCCACCACCTCCTCCGGCAGCGAGTTCCAGGCACCCACTACCCTCTGTGTAAAAAACTTGCCTCGTACATCTCCTCTAAACCTTGCCCCTCGCACCTTGAACCTATGCCCCCTAGTAATTGACCCCTCTACCCTGGGGAAGAGCCTCTGACTATCCACTCTGTCTATGCCCCTCATAATTTTGTAGACCTCTATCAGGTCGCCCCTCAACCTCCGTCGTTCCAGTGAGAAGAAACTGAGTTTATTCAACCGCTCCTCATAGCTGATGCCCTCCATACCAGGCAACATTCTGGTAAATCTCTTCTGCACCCTCTCTAAAGCCTCCACATCCTTCTGGTAGTGTGGCGACCCCAGAATTGAACACTGTACTCCAAGTGTGGCCTAACTAAGGTTCTAGACATCCTGTCACCATCTTGGTGGGCATGCACACTGGTTTCTGAGGACCCAATGTAAGTTAGTGTGCAAGTGTCAAATGGACCTTACCGATCATCGAAGGCACACAATTCCTGTCTCTTACCCCAGACTCATTTCCCTTGGGACACTTTACGGTACCGAGGAGAGGAAACTTCAAAATCATGGGTTAGATTTAAACCCAGGTTCCATTGGCGGACACAATTGGCCAAACGAGGATTATGAGCTGGATTTTACATGGCCTTGTGTGAGATTTGATTTGATTAATTGTCACATGTACCGAAGTACAGTGAAAAGTATTTTTCTGCGGCCAAGGGAGCGTACACAGTACGTACATAGTAGACAAAAAGAATAATCGACAGAGAACATTGACAAATGTCACATCGACAGACAGTGATTGGTTACAGTGCGGAACAAGGGGCCAAACAAAGCAAATACATGGGCAAGAGCAGCATAGGGCGTCGTGAATAGTGTTCTTACAGGGAACAGATCAGTCCGAGGGAGAGTTGTTGAGGAGTCTAGTAGCTGTGGGGAATGTCTGGATGTGCGGGTCTTCAGACTTCTGTACCTTCTGCCTGATGGAAGGGTCTGCAAGGAGACAAAGCCTGGGTGGGAGGGGTCTCTGACAATGCTGTCTGCCTTCCTGAGGCAGTGGGAGGTGCGGACAGAATCAATGGGAGGGTGGCAAGCTTGTGTGACGCGTTGGCTGAGTTCACCACACTCTGCAGTTTATTGCGAACAAGACGTTTTCAGCAGAAGGTCATGCAGCGTAGGGCAGGCGCCAACCCCATTGCCTTACTGCCCACGCTGTGCTCACCCCCACTAATATGAGAGGTGGGCAGGCATCAAAATGGGCAGCATGCCCACCACATGTAAATAATCAAGGACCAATTGGGCTTATGAACAAGCCAATGGACCCCTATGATGTGCTGCCCAAGCCCCAATATGGTTGGCGGGAACTTTCTAAAAGCTTTGTAAAAAGGGAGCGGGGGGACGAAAGGGGGGGGGGTACTATTTTGGGGGATGTGCCCATATTGCACATCGGGGGGGGGGGACGGGACAGCCCCCTCTAAGATAGTACCCCACCTTTCTTTTCACTTGCCTGTTCCACAAAACACACCACCCCCACCGCCCCTGCTGCTCACTAAACTGGCCAAAACGTCCACCCCCCCACCATGCAAGACTTGCCTTGCGCCGGGGTCCATTGGCCTTCTTCTTGGGGCCTGCTTGCAGTCTTGGCCGTGGCCACTACGGTGCTCTTGGAAATCCCACTGGCAGCCAATTCAGCCTGCCCGCAACGCGCTATGGCTTTGGGGGCAAAGCTGACATCCCCTCAGTCAAAGTTCACGCAAACGTCCTTCTAGCGGGGGAGGGGAAGCAGTCCGCTCCCTCCTTCCCCCACCCCTCCCTCCCCCCACCCCTCCCGCACTATGTCATCAGAAGCACAAAGGGACTTGGGAGTCCTTGTTCACGATTCTCTTAAGGGTAACATGCAGGTTCAGTCGGCAGTTAGGAAGGCAAATGCAATGTTAGCATTCACGTCGAGAGGGCTAGAATACAAGAGCAGGGATGTACTTCTGAGGCTGTATAAGGCTCTGGTCAGACCCCATTTGGAGTATTGTGAGCAGTTTTGGGCCCCGTATCTAAGGAAGGATGTTCGGCCTTGGAAAGAGTCCAGAGGAGGTTCACAAGAATGATCCCTGGAATGAAGAACTTGTCGTATGAGGAACGTTTGAGGACTCTGGGTCTGTACTCATTGGAGTTTAGAAGGATGAGGGGGGATCTGATTGAAACTTACAGGATACTGGGAGGCCTGGATAGAGTGGACGTGGAGAGGATGTTTCCACTTGTAGGAAAAACTAGAAGCAGAGGACACAATCTCAGACTAAAGGGACGATTCTTTAAAACAGAGATGAGGAGGAATTTCTTCAGCCAGAGGGGGGTGAATCTGTGGAACTCTTTGCCGCAGAAGGCTGTGGAGGCCAAATCACTGAGTGTCTTTAAGACACAGATAGATAGGTTCTTGATCAATAAGGGGATCAGGGGTTACGGGGAGAAGGCAGGAGAATGTGGATGAGAAAATATCAGCCATGATTGAATGGCGGAGCAGACTCGATGGGCCGAGTGGCCTAATTCTGCTCCTATGCCTTCTGGTCTTATGTCGCCTTATTTGCCGTATATTTATTGGAAACATAGTCTAGCCAAACATTATTCCTTGTGGCAAACCTCTCATTGAGCTTTTTTACAGGCTTGCAAACAAGTGCGACTAAGTGATATAGCCATTGTCTGCAAGCTGCAATGGATTCCCCTGCTTTGCTCTCTTGTGCACGAACTATGTTGCATCAAAAACTGTGCAAGCTAACCCATTCAGCGCTCGAAACCTGAAAGTTGGGTATTCGAAAAGAGCCAGCAACCATGCTGTTCAGGGTGAAAGGAGGCAGCAGACAGTCCTGTTGTCCACGGAAGCACACGTGGCCAGTACTGTTGCTTCACAGCTCCAGGGTCCCAGGTTCGATTCCCCGCCGGGTCGCTGTCTGTGCGGAGTCTGCACGATCCCCCCGTGTCTGCGCGGGTTTCCGCCGGGCGCTCCGGTTTCCTCCCACAGCCCAAAGACGTGCGGGTTAGGTGGATTGGCCGTGATAAATTGCCCTTTAGTGTCCAAAAAAGGTTCGGAGGGGTTACTGGATTACGGGGATAGGGTGGAAGTGAGGGCTTAAGTGGGTCGGTGCAGGCTCGATGGGCCGAATGGCCTGCTTCTGCACTGTATGTTCTATGTTCTATGATGGGAGGGACACACGGGATAACGGAGAAGAATGAAAAGCCAGTAAATTAAATGGATCGGTTGGGTGAACACACCGATTATATATCCATCAGACGCCCTCCAGATTGGCAATGAATTTGCTGGTATTAGATTGGACAGGTGCTGATGTGAGTTTCAATCTTCAGAATGTGTGACATGTCAGTCCTGGGAAATGAGATCCAGAGTCCTGACCTCTTCACGGCAGATGTTGATTGAGACATAAATACTGGTCAGGGAGCACCGGGGAAGAACTTCCTTTCTATCCTTCACAAGTTTGTCAAGAGAAGTTTAATGGTCACCCCTCACCCCCCCCCCACCCCCCCACCCCCCCCCCCCCCCCCCCCACCCCACCCACCCCCGAGCATCAGCCAAGAATGTCGCTTTGACACTTCGTTCGGCCACACTTGGAGTATAGTGTTCAATTCTGATCGCCACACTACCAGAAGGATGTGGAGGCTTCAGAGAGGGTGCAGAAGAGATTTACCAGGATGTTACCTGGTATGGAGGGCATTAGCTATGAGGAGAGGTTGAATAAAACTCGGTTTGTTCTCACTGGAACGACGGAGGTTGAGGGGAGACCTGATAGAGGTCTACAAAATTATGAGGGGCATAGACAGGGTGTATAGTCAGAGACTTTTTCCCAGGGTATGAGGGGTCAATTACTAGGGGGCATAGGTTTAAGGTGCGAGGGGCAAGGTTTAGAGGAGATGTACGAGGCAAGTTTTTTTACACAGAGGGTAGTGGGTGCCTGGAACTCGCTACCGGAGGAGGTGGTGGAAGCAGGGACGATAGTGACGTTTAAGGGTCATCTTGACAAATACATAAATAGAATGGGGATAGAGGGATACAGACCCTGGAAGTGTGGAAGATTTTAGTTTAGACGGGCAGCATGGTCGGCACGGGCTTGCAGGGCCGAAGGGCCTGTTCCTGTGCTGTACTTTTCTTTGTTCTTTGTTCTTTGACAGCTCATGTGAAAGACAGCGAGAGGCTAAAAACCTGTTTGCGCGATGTGGCCGTCGTTGGCAAGGCCAGCATTTGCTGGCGATCCCGAATTTCCCCTGAACCGGGTGGCCTGCTCGGCCGCGTCAGAGGGCATCTAAGAGCCAACTGTATTACCGTACAGCTGGAGTTCACGTGTAGGCCAGGCCAGGTACAGGCGGCGGATTTCCCGACCCGGACAGGTCAACATCGTTTGCATTCACCTGGGCTCATTTGACATCAATCGCGCTCAAACGCAATCGTTTAGCCATCACTTAACATTGCCAATAACGTAGCTGACGGCAATTAAAAAAAAAAAAAAAATTCCAATTAAGGGGCGATTTAGCGCGGCCAATCCACCTACCCGGCACATCTTTGGGTTGTGGGGGGTGAAACCCACGCAGACACGGGGAGAATGTGCAAACTCCACACGGACAGTGACCCAGAGCCGGGATCAAACCTGGGACCTTGGCGCTGTGAGGCAGCAGGGCTAACCCACTGTGCCACCGTGCTGCCCCATAGCTGACGTCAACGTGGTCAGTGGCCCCAAAATACAGAACTCAAACCTTTGCCGTGAGCAGAATCACCTGAGCATTCAGGCACCAAAAACAATCGTGAGTGTACGTTCCATGTTTCTGAATTTCAAAGTCTTTAAACCGTGCCAAATTTGGAAAACGCCGATGTTTTAACATTTATTTTGATAAACGCGTTCTAAATTGCTCTTTACAACGTGTCACTCGTGCTTCACAACTCTGCTCCCTCCGTATCGAAGTTCAGCGTTTTCTCCCCCACACTAGTGTTCATTAGCAGAGGGATTGAATTTAAGACCCGTGAGGTGATGGTGCAGCTGTACAAAACCTTGGTAAGGCCACATTTGGAGTACTGGGTGCAGTTCTGGTCACCTCATTTTAGAAAGGATGTGGAAGCTTTGGAAAAGGTGCAAAGGAGATTATCATAGAATTTACAGTGCAGAAGGGGGCCATTCGGCCCATCGAGTCTGCACCGGCTCCTGGAAAGAGCACCCTACCCAAGGTCAACACCTCCACCCTATCCCCACAACCCAGCAACCCCACCCAACACTAAGGGCAATTTTGGACACTAAGGGCAATTTATCACGGCCAATCGACCTAACCTGCACATCTTTGGACTGTGGGAGGAAACCGGAGCACCCGGAGGAAACCCACGCACACACGGGGAGAACGTGCAGACTCCGCACAGATAGTAGTGACCCAGCGGAGAATCGAACCTGGGACCCTGGCGCTGTGAAGCCACAGTGCTAACCACTTGTGCTACCGTGCTGCCCATATAAATGAGAAGATGTAAAATAACTTTCTGCACAGAGATTTACCAGGATGTTGCCTGGAATGGAGAGTAGGTCTTCCGAGGAAAGGTTGAGGGTGCTAGGCCTTTTCTCATTACAACGGAGAAGGATGAGGGGCGACTTGATAGAGGTTTATAAGATGATCAGGGGAATAGATAGAGTAGACAGTCAGAGACTTTTTCCCCGGGTGGAACAAGCCATTACAAGGGGACATACATTTAAGGTGAATGGTGGAAGATATAGGGGGGATGTCAGAGGTAGGTTCTTTACCCAGAGAGTAGTGGGGGCATGGAATGCACTGCCTGTGGAAGGAGTTGAGTCGGAAGCATTAGGGACCTTCAAGCGGCTATTGGATAGGTACATGGATTACGGTAAAATGAGGGGCTGTAGATTGATTTGTGCTTAATCTAGGACAAAAGTTCGGCACAACATTGTGGGCTGAAGGGCCTGTTCTGTGCTGTATTTTCCTATGTTCTGTGTTCTACTAACACCCCCGCCCCGCCTAAGATCAGTTCTTTCCCCAGCTATCCCCCCCACCAGCCCCCCACCCCCCCACTCCCCGAAAAAAACACCGCATGTAAAGTTTTATTAAGGTCACTGTCGCCTCCTGACCTATTTTTAAATGGGTCGGAGAGCAATCACAGAATTGTTACAGTGCAGACGGCGGCCATTCGGCCCATCTGGTCTGCGCCTGCTCTCCCAGTGAGCAATTCACTCGGTGCCTCCTCCCCATAACCCTTGCGCGCTCTCTCCTCTCCAGGTGACGCTCCCGTTCCCTTTGAGTGCCTTGATTGAACCTGCCTGCCCCCGGCTCTCTCAGGGAGGGCATTCCAGATCCTAATCGCTCGCTGCATGAACAAGTTTCTTCCAAATATTACTTTTGCTTCTTTTGTCAAGTACTTTATATCTCTCGTTGCCGATCCTTTCCCGAGCGGGGATGGTTTCTCTCTATCCACTCTAACTAGCCCCCTCCTGAGTCTGATATCTCTGTTCAATCTCCTCTCATTCTTTTTGTATCTCCAAGAACACAATCTTAAATTGTCCATTCTATCTTCAAAACTGATGATCCTCAACCCTGGAACCTTTCCCGTGAATCTTTCCCGCACTCTCTCCAATGTCTTCACATCCTTCCGAAAGTGCGGCGCCCAGGACGGGACACAGTACTCCGCCTGAGGCCGAGCTAGTGACTTGTACATGAGCTCCTTGCTCTTGTACGCGAGTAAATTTGCCGTGGGAGTTTCTCCAGTTTTTATTTCTTGTTGTGGTGGGTGGAGAGAGTTGGTGTCGGGCATGGCGCTGTGGGAGGAGGCTGTGTGGTTCGGCTGGACTTTTCCTCTGCAGGAGCGTCTGCAGGGTCGCATCTATTCTAATCTTTATTAGTGTCACAAGTAGGCTTACATTAACGCTGCAATGACGTTACTGTGAAAATCCCCTCGTCGCCACATTCCGGCGCCTGTTCGGGTACACGGGGGGAGAATTCAGAATGTCCAATTCACCCAACAAGCACGTCTTTCGGGGACTTGTGGGAGGAAACCGGAGCGCCCGGAGGAAACCTGCACAGACACGGGGAGAACGTGCAGACTCCGCACAGGCAGTGACCCCAGCCGGGAATCGAACCTGGGACCCTGGCGCTGTGAAGCAACCACTGAGCTACCATGCTGCCCATCTTAATCAGGGCCAGAATTCGCCGACCGTAGCGATTCAATTTCCCCGTCGGCAGGGGGTTTCGTGGGGGGGCGTGGGATTGGTGACAGTGGGGGAATCCCATTGACCATCGTCTGGAAGATAGAATCGCGCCGCCCAGCGAACGGCGCGCGGCCAATAAACCCGCGGCTGGCGTTCCGGAGGGTCCCGTTCCAGGTCCACCGTCAGAGCTGCCACAAACTGACCTCTGTGGCCCATGTCTTGGGTCGGGTGTCTCGGCCCGGCCTCCCAAGCTTGGCCAAACGCACGATCTGATGCTGGAAGCCGTTTGTGTTTGGACGATGGAAGGAAGCGGCTGGGGTGTGATCACGTTGAACAGCCGGCCAGCACCCGTATATAAAGGAAGTCACTTCTGAAACAGAACCACGGCACATTCAGGCACAGGAAATCAAAAATCGATGGGACAGTTCTCCGGGGCTGGTTTAGCACAGTGGGCTACACAGCTGGCTTGTAAAGCAGACCAAGGCCAGCAGCGCGGGGTCAATTCCCGTACCGGCCTCCCCGAATGTGGCGACTAGGGGCTTTTCACAGTAACTTCATTTGAAGCCTACTTGTGCCGATAAGCGACTTTCATTTCATTTCAACCATAGATCACGTACCAATCTGTCTCTCAGCTGATCAATATCGCTAAATGCACATGTGATCCGAGAATTGGGTTCCAGCCCATTGATTGATTGACTGATTGATATTTATTGTCACATGTACCGAAGTTCAGTGAAAAGTATTTTTCTGCGGCCAAGGGAACGTACACAGTACGTACATAGTAGACAAAAGAATAACTGACAGTGAACATTGACAAATGGTACGTCGACAAACAGTGATTGGTTACAGTACGGAACAAGGGGCCAAACAAAGCAAAATACATGAGCAAGAGCAGCATAGGGCGTCGTGAATAGTGTTCTTACAGGGAACAGATCAGTCCGAGGGGGAGTCGTTGAGGAGTCTAGTAGCTGTGGGGAAGAAGCTGTTCCTATGTCTGGATGTGCGGGTCTTCAGACGTCTGTACCTTCTGCCTGACGGAAGGGTCTGGAAGAGGGCATTGCCTGGATGGGAGGGGTCTCTGACAATGCTGTCTGCCTTCCTGAGGCAGCGGGAGGTGTAGACAGAATCAATGTGGGGGTGGCAAGCTTGTGTGACGGGTTGGGCTGAGTTCACCACACTCTGCAGTTTCTTGCGGTCTTGGGCCGAGCAGTTGCCATACCAGGCTGTGATGCAGCCGGATAGGATGCTCACTATCGCACATCTGTAGAAGTTTGTGCGAGTCGATGTGTATCCGCAGACACAGGCGACCCAATCTATTTGAGTAATTTGTAACTGATGATCCATTAAATATTTACTACGCTGCCCTGCTATCCTTCTCAATCGGAATCTGAGATTTTAACAGACGTGCCTCCCCTCCCCCCCGCCCCCCCCCCTTCCTCCCCCCACCTGAGGCTCCTTGTCTAATGAAATCAAAGCTGACTCCTCTCCGCCAGACCCAGGCATCAGCCTCATAAATCATAAACACACGGGGAAATAGACAATCAAGAGATTTGCATTCTCAAATTCCAGTCACAGGCTGCAGCCTGTCACCATCACATTAGAGGGGTAGCAATGACCCGAACATACAGTGACATCCAGAATCATCCTTCCTATTAGTGACATGAGGCCTTACACTGCTCTGACTAGAAAATCAGCCTCGGGCGAATAATCCTGTCCCAATAAAAGATTTGTGAACCCTTATTCATCCTGTTGAAAATGTTGAAACATTAATAAGCGATACTTTCCCGAATGCAAAATTCATTTTCCGAGACATGTGTTTATTATTCCTTTAAAAGCTTTATAAAATTGGCAGAAAATAGAGGTGTGACAGGCAAGCTTCATCTGAATAATGCAGAGTTACGGCTTGTGCTCTTCAAGAAATGAATTGTTCCTTTCAATCACGTGAATGAAAGTTTTCCATGTACTTTCGATAAATTTAGCATCGTGTAAAAGCTTTCAATAGCATCACTGGGACAAACTCAAATATAGACGGTGTAGCAGACCATGAACCATGCTCAATCTCAATAGATCCAAACCCCTTCCCGTTCACTCCCACTCTACACAATTCCAATGGACCCAACCCCCTTCCCGTTCACTCCCACTCTACACAATCCCAATGGACCCAACCCCCTTCCCGTTCACACCCACTGTCCACAATCCCAATGGACCCAACCCCCTTCCCGTTCACTCCCACTCTACACAATCCCAATGGACCCAACCCCCTTCCCGTTCACTCCCATTGTCCACAATCCCAATGGACCCAAACCCCTTCCCGTTCACTCCCACTGTCCACAATCCCAATGGACCCAAACCCCTTCCCGTTCACTCCCACTGTCCACAATCCCAATGGACCCAAACCCCTTCCCGTTCACTCCCACTCTACACAATCCCAATGGACCCAACCACCTTCCCGTTCACTCCCACTCTATACAATCCCAATGGACCCAAACCCCTTCCCATTCACTCCCACTCTACACAATCCCAATGGACCCAACCCCCTTCCCGTTCACTCCCACTCTATACAATCCCAATGGACCCAAACCCCTTCCCATTCACTCCCACTCTACACAATCCCAATGGACCCAAACCCCTTCCCGTTCACTCCCACTCTATACAATCCCAATGGACCCAACCCCCTTCCCGTTCACTCCCACTCTACACAATCCCAATGGACCCAACCCCCTTCCCGTTCACTCCCACTCTACACAATCCCAATGGACCCAACCCCCTTCCCGTTCACTCCCACTCTATACAATCCCAATGGACCCAAACCCCTTCCCATTCACTCCCACTCTACACAATCCCAATGGACCCAACCCCCTTCCCGTTAACTCCCACTCTATACAATCCCAATGGACCCAAACCCCTTCCCATTCACTCCCACTCTACACAATCCCAATGGACCCAAACCCCTTCCCGTTCACTCCCACTCTATACAATCCCAATGGACCCAACCCCCTTCCCGTTCACTCCCACTCTATACAATCCCAATGGACCCAACCCCCTTCCCGTTCACTCCCACTGTCCACAATCCCAATGGTCCCAAACCCCTTCCCGTTCACTCCCACTGTGCACAATCCCAATGGACCCAAACCCCTTCCCGTTCACTCCCACTGTCCACAATCCCAATGGACCCAACCCCCTTCCCGTTCACTCCCACTGTCCACAATCCCAATGGACCCAAACCCGTTCCCGTTCACTCCCACTGTCCATAATCCCAATGGACCCAAACCCCTTCCCGTTCACTCCCACTCTACACAATCCCGATGGACCCAAACCCCTTCCCATTCACTCCCACTGTCCACAATCCCAATGGACCCAATCCCCTTCCCGTTCACTCCCACTCTACACAATCCCAATGGACCCAATCCCCTTCCCGTTCACTCCCACTCTACACAATCCCAATGGACCCAAACCACTTCCCGTTCACTCCCACTCTAGACAATCCCAATGGACCCAAACCCCTTCCCGTTCATTCCCACTGTCCACAATCCCAATGGACCCAAACCCCTTCCCGTTCACTCCCACTGTCCACAATCCCAATGGACCCAAACCCATTCCCGGTCACTCCCACTGTGCACAATCCCAATGGACTCAAACCCCTTCCCGTTCACTCCCACTGTCCACAATCCCAATGGACCCAAAACCCTTCCCTTCACTCCTACTCGACACAATCCCAATGGACCCAAACCCCTTCCCATTCACTCCCACTGTGCACAATCCCAATGGACCCAAAGCCCTTCCCGTTCACTCCCACTCTACACAATCCCAATGGACCCAAACCACTTCCCGTTCACTCCCACTCTAGACAATCCCAATGGACCCAAACCCCTTCCCGTTCATTCCCACTGTCCACAATCCCAATGGACCCAAACCCCTTCCCGTTCACTCCCACTGTCCACAATCCCAATGGACCCAAACCCATTCCCGGTCACTCCCACTGTGCACAATCCCAATGGACTCAAACCCCTTCCCGTTCACTCCCACTGTCCACAATCCCAATGGACCCAAAACCCTTCCCTTCACTCCTACTCGACACAATCCCGATGGACCCAAACCCCTTCCCATTCACTCCCACTGTGCACAATCCCAATGGACCCAAAGCCCTTCCCGTTCACTCCCACTGTCCACAATTCCAATGGACACAAACCCCTTCCCATTCATTCCCACTCTACACAATCCCAATGGACCCAATCCCCTTCCCGTTCACTCCCACTCTACACAATCCCAATGGACCCAAACCACTTCCCGTTCACTCCCACTCTAGACAATCCCAATGGACCCAAACCCCTTCCCGTTCATTCCCACTGTCCACAATCCCAATGGACCCAAACCCCTTCCCGTTCACTCCCACTGTCCACAATCCCAATGGACCCAAACCCATTCCCGGTCACTCCCACTGTGCACAATCCCAATGGACTCAAACCCCTTCCCGTTCACTCCCACTGTCCACAATCCCAATGGACCCAAAACCCTTCCCTTCACTCCTACTCGACACAATCCCGATGGACCCAAACCCCTTCCCATTCACTCCCACTGTGCACAATCCCAATGGACCCAAAGCCCTTCCCGTTCACTCCCACTCTACACAATCCCAATGGACCCAAACCACTTCCCGTTCACTCCCACTCTAGACAATCCCAATGGACCCAAACCCCTTCCCGTTCATTCCCACTGTCCACAATCCCAATGGACCCAAACCCCTTCCCGTTCACTCCCACTGTCCACAATCCCAATGGACCCAAACCCATTCCCGGTCACTCCCACTGTGCACAATCCCAATGGACTCAAACCCCTTCCCGTTCACTCCCACTGTCCACAATCCCAATGGACCCAAAACCCTTCCCTTCACTCCTACTCGACACAATCCCGATGGACCCAAACCCCTTCCCATTCACTCCCACTGTGCACAATCCCAATGGACCCAAAGCCCTTCCCGTTCACTCCCACTGTCCACAATTCCAATGGACACAAACCCCTTCCCATTCATTCCCACTCTACACAATCCCAATGGACCCAAACCCCTTCCCGTTCACTCCCACTCGACACACTCCCGATGGACCCAAACCCCTTCCCATTCACTCCCACTGTCCACAATCCCAATGGACCCAAACCCCTTCCCGTTCACTCCCACTGTACAGAATCCCAAAGGACCCAAACCCCTTCCCATTCACTCCCACTGTACAGAATCCCAATGGACCCAAACACCTTCCCGTTCACTCCCACTGTGCACAATCCCAATGGTCCCAAACCCCTTCCCGTTCACTTCCACTGTCCACAATCCCAATGGACCCAAAGCCCTTCCCATCACTCCCACTGTCCATAATCCAAATGGACTCAAACCTCTTCCCGTTCACTCCCACTGTCCACAATCCCAATGGACCCAAACCCCTTCCCGTTCACTCCCACTGTCCACAATCCCAATGGACACAACCCCCTTCCCGTTCACTCCCATTGTCCACAATCCCAATGGACCCAAACCCCTTCCCATTCACTCCCACTGTACACAATCCCAATGGACCCAAACCCCTTCCCGTTCACTCCCACTGTCCACAATCCCAATGGACCCAAACCCCTTCCCGTTCACTCCCACTGTCCACAATCCCAATGGACCCAAACCCCTTCCCGTTCACTCCCACTGTACACAATTCCAATGGATCCAAACCCCTTCCCGTTCACTCCCACTGTCCACAATTCCAATGGACCCAAACCCCTTCCCGTTCACTCCCACTCTACACAGTCCCGATGGACCCAAACCACTTCCCGTTCACTCCCACTGTCCACAATCCCAATGGAACCAAACCCCTGGCGCGAGGTGCCAGGGAGAAGTGACAAGGTCGGTGGGGAATCACAGGGGGTGCTGGGGAAACTAGCAACCCCACAGCCCGTGGAGAAAACATGCAAAGTGGCCACTGTGCCAGCGAGGACTGGTATCCAAGGCCTCCCCATGCCTCCTCGAACCGCAGCGTCTTAATAATATTATTGTCACAAGTCAGCTTCAATGAAGTTACTGTGAAAAGCCCCTAGTCGCCACATTCCGGCGCCTGTTCGGGGAGGCCGGTACGGGAATTGAACCCGCGCGGCTGGCCTTGTTCTGCATTACAAGCCAGCTGCTTAGCCCACTGTGCTAAACCAGCAAAAGTGAACCAGCTGAGTCGACGTCTGAAGTCGACTGCCCCGTGTTTGACCCTTGGGAAATTGTCCCTTGCAAAACAATATCGTGCCTTTTAGAGTTTCGCAGACTGGGCACATCTATTCGCATTTACGACTGACAGAATGTATTCCCACTCCAAAGACAGGCTGGTTTTGTGGACCAGATAAAGCTTCCATTGTGCGTTGGTGATGGTTCAGCTGGGCGCAGCGGCCCCCTCTGCATGGCGGCCACAATCTCTTTCCAGGGTCTGGACAGAAAGTGGTCTATGGATCAAATTGTGTTGTGATCGGATGTTTCGTACGGTTTCACCACTGAGGCGGGAGGCTGCAAACTGCAGGCATTGTATCCGGGGTCACAGCAGAGCAGTGACGGCCAATTTACAATCTGCTTACTGTTCCTTTCCCGTTTATCCTGCTCGAGCCCCAAAACCATGGAGCGGCTCCTGCCCGTTTTCCGGCAAGGGGCTCCAGCATTCCAACGAAAGGAAAACACTGTGGACCCTGGCGGATCGGAAATCGAAACGGAAACTGCTGGAGGAACGCAGGAGGCCTGGATTCAAGTTAACCCTGTTTTCTCTCTCCTCCGATGCTGCCAGACCTGTTGAGTTCGCCCCCCCCTCCCACCCCCGCGGCTTCTGGCCTCCAATGCTTGCCGTCCCGAAATCTCTGAACTGTAACCCAGGCACTCAAAACTGTGCCCGAGCTGAGCCATGCTCAGCAGGCGCCCCCCACGCCTCCACCACCCCCCCCCCCCCCTCCCCCCGCCTGGCATCAATCCCGTCCCGTTTCGAATTTACTGAGGACCGACAGCGCCAATCTCGGGGAGGCAAGTTCAGTTCTCGCTCATTCAATGTTTGCGTTGCGATAGTAGTTCGGAGACGTAACACTTTGATGCGTCACTTCTGAAGCGCAGCACGGGGGTCGGCACGGCTGCTTCACAGCGCCAGGGTCGCGGGTTCGATTCCCGGCTTGGGTCGCTGTCTGTGCGGAGTCTGCACATCCTCCCCGTGTGTGCCTGGGTTTCCTCCGGGTGCTCCGGTTTCCTCCCACAAGTCATAGATCATGGAATTTACAGTGCGGAAGGAGGCCATTCGGCCCATCGAGTCTGCGCCGGCTCTTGGAAAGAGCACCCGACCCAAGGTCAACACCTCCACCCTATCCCCATAACCCAGTAACCCCACCCAACACTAAGGGCAATTTTGGACACTAAGGGCAATTTATCACGGCCAATCCAGCTAACCCGCACATCTTTGGACTGTGGGAGGAAACCGGAGCGCCCGGGGGAAAACCCACGCAGACACGGGGAGGATGCGCAGACTCCGCACAGACAGTGACCCAAGCCGGGAATCGAACCTGGGACTCTGGAGCTGTGAAGCAATTGTGCTATCCACAGTGCTACCGTGCTGCCCATAATGCTACCGTGCTCCCGAAAGACGTGCTTGTTGGGTGAATTGGACATTCTGAATTCTCCCTCTGTGACCCGAACAGGCGCCGGAATGTGGCGACGAGGGGATTTTCACAGTAACTTCATTGCAGTGTTAATGTAAGCCCGCTTGTGACACTAATAAAGATTATTTTTGCAAAATTAAATGCATGTGCCTGTTACTAATAGTACTCCTTTGATTGTGTGAAGCACCCTGCGCCATTAAAGGCGCTTTGTAAATGCAAGTTACTCCTACGATTGTTAAACGAAGCTTCAAATCCCGATGTTAACAAAGTTTGGGAATCTGCCGGTTTAGGGAACCGTTACGACCGTGCGTTTGGGTTGCCAGCTCTGGTTGGACATATTCCCGGAGGTTTCACACTGGAGACTCCAGGACAATCCTGGAACACCCAAGATAAATACAACAACAACTTGCATTTACGTAGTGCCTTTAACGTAATACAATGTCCCAAGGTTCTCCAATGCGGACATCAGGAGACGAGGTGTGACGCAGAGTCCAGGAAGGGAGATATTAGGACAGGTGCCCGGAATTCCATCCATACATTGCGTGTGCAGGATCGGGAGAGTCCGGCTCCACTAACCCGCCCTCTAAAAACGGCTGCCTGGTCTTGGATTATTGTTCCGGAGTGGGGAGGATCTCCATTGGAGGTTGGGGTGGGTAGCCTCGGAAGTAGAGAGGATGTTGCCAGGTGCGGAGGTGGGCTGGACGGAGGGCCTGGTTGGGCAATCCAGCACTGCCCCCATACCCTCCATGCCAACCTATGTCCCACCCGCACTCCCAAGGCCGGGTATAGGCCCCTACACCAACTTATTGTCAATACATGCCAACCCACCACTCTTTGCCCTTATATCTAGCGTGCCAACTCATTCGGTATCTACCATGGGCAGGTCCCATACAGGAATGAGATCAAATAAAGTTCCACAAAAATAAAGTTCTGAGTATCTTGGCCGACTTCACCATACATACACACATAGATACGTAGAAGATAGGAGCCGGAGGAGGCCTTTCGGCCCTTCGAGCCAGCTCCACCATTCATCACCACCATGGCTGATCATCCAACTCAATAGCCCAATCCTGCTTTCTCCCCATAGCCTTTGATCCCGTTCTCCCCGAGTGCTGTATCCAGCGGCCTTTTGAATATATTCAATGTTTTGGCAACAACTACTTCCTGTGGTAATGAATTCCACAGGCTCACCACTCTCTGGGTGAAGAAATGTCTCCTTATCTCTGTCTGAAATGGTTTACCCTGAATCCTCAGGCTGTGACTCCTGGGGCGGGATTCTCCGACCCTCCGCCGGGTTGGAGAATCGCCGGGGGCTGACGTGAATCCCGCCCCCTGCCGGTTGCCGAATTCTCAGGCACCGGATATTCGGCGGGGGTGGGAATCGCGCCGCGCCGGTTGGCGGGACCCCCCCCCCCCCCCCCCCCCCCCCCCCCCCCCCCCCGGCGATTCTCCGGCCCGGATGGGCCGAAGTCCCGCTGCTGGAATGCCTGTCCCACCGGCAAGAATCAAACCACCTCTCTTACCGGCGGGACTAGGCGACGCGGGCGGGCTCCGGGGCGATCTGGCCCCCACGGTGGCCTGGCCCGCGATCGGGGCCCACCGATCCGCGGGCGGGCCTGTGCCGTGGGGGCACTCTTTTCCTTCCGCCTTCGCCATGGTCTCCGCCGTGAGCAGCACGGTAGCATTGTGGATGGCGCAATTGCTTCACAGCTCCAGGGTCCCAGGTTCGATTCCGGCTTGGGTCACTGTCTGTGCGGAGTCTGCACTTCCTCCCGTGTGTGGGTGGGTTTCCTCCGGGTGCTCCGGTTTCCTCCCACAGTCCAAAGATGTGCGGGTTAGGTGGATTGGCCATGATAAATTGCCCTTAATGTCCAAAATTGCTCTTAGTGTTGGGTGGGGTTGCTGGGTTATGGGGATAGGGTGGAGGTGTGGACCTTGGGTAGGGTGCTCTTTCCAAGAGCCGGTGCAGACTTGATGGGCCGAATGGCCTCCTTCTGCACTGTAAATTCTATGATCTATGAGCAGATTCAAATATCTTTCTCTCACTGGCACCTTAACCACAGTCAGTACAGATAGCAGCTCACATCGGATGACAATTTAGAAAGTCAGAGATTTATCAATGCGTTTAAAATTTAGGGTGGTTTAAGATTCTCTTTTCAAACTTCGCCCCCCCCGCAGCAACTGCGCCCACGAGAAGCGCGACCCCAATTTGATCGGCACCATCAGTTTAATGTTCGACTGGACGCAAAGCAAATCAGGTTCAGTTCCCGGCTCTGGCGAAATTACATTTCATTTTTATTGACGAGGAGAGAGTTCACTTCGAAGGAGATTCCTTTCTACTTAACCCGGATCGCTGGAGAGTGGAGCCCGGGCGGACGATGGATGAGAGCTGACAGGGACCGAGTCGCTTGGGAGACCCTGACTGAGAAATTCCCCTGACCTCCCACACATCTCCTGCGCAAGGACCTGGCAGTATCAAGGCAGAAGGGAACTGCATTCACCCTCCCCCCCTCTCTGAACAAGCACGGTGTGTACGTCGCAGCAATAGCGGCACAGAATGAGTTTTACATGAGAAAATGACTCGCAGAGGCTTTCTCTTGGCCTTCTGTGCACCGACTACATATCTATGCCTCCCAGTTCCCTGCCCTATCAAGGGGATATCTGGATATGGAATTCCATTAAGTCTGAATCTGCTATTCATATCCACGAAGACTTTTCTTTAAAATAGAATCTATTCCCTTCGTCTCCTGGAAGTGCCGACTCTATTTGTGGGTGTGAATGCCAATTGGCTATTTCATAGAATTTGCAGCGCAAGAAGGAGGCCCATCGAGTTTGCACCAGCCCTTGGAAAAATCACCTCCATCCCCTAACCCAGTAACCCCACCTGACCTTTTGGATACTCAAGGGGCAACTTAGGATGGCCGGTCCACCTAACCTGCACGGCGGTTAGCTCTGTTGCTTCACAGCTCCAGGGTCCTGGGTTCGATTCCCATGCTCGGGTCACTGTCTGCGCGGAGTCTGCACGTTCTCCCCCCCGTGGCTGCGTGGGTTTCCTCCGGGCGCTCCGGTTTCCTCCCACATGTCCCGAAAGACGTGCTTGTTGGGTGAATTGGACAATCTGAATTCTCCCTCTGAGTACCCGAACAGGCGTCGGAATGTGGCGACGAGGGGATTTTCACAGTAACTTCATTACAGTGTTAATGTAAGCCCACTTGTGGTAATAATAAAGATTATTATTATCTTTGGACTGTGGGAGGAAACCAGAGCGCCCGGAGGAAACCCAGGGCGCGGGGGTCATTCAGGGCTGGGGGAACTGTGGGCAGGGCGGGGGGGGAGGCCCGGGAGGCACGAGCGGGCCAAAGGAGGGCACTCCTTTTGCGGCCCTGGTCCGCGGGCTGAGTCCGCCGTGGAGCACGGCGCCGTGATATGCGCGGCCTCGGAACCGGAAGTGCCGGGGGCCGTATCGGCAGCTGGAGCTGCGAGCGCTACGCTGCCTCCCTGCAAAACGGCGAATCGGTGGCCGTTTTGCGGCAGTGTTCCTGGCGTAAAAGGCCACCGTTTCCACGCCGGCGTGGGGGACTTAGTCTCCAAAACGGAGAAACAAGCCCGTGAACCTTGCAGCGTCAATGTAAATGGAAAATGCAAACATGCAGACTCCCACACAATCAGGAGCACTCCGAGATCCACATCTTGTATCTTCCAATCGACTGCTGGCGGCATTGCTTCCCCCTCAGTGATACTTAAGCATGCTGAGCCGGTTCAATGGTTATGATTGATCTCACTAACCCTGGAATTGGACGGGTGGAAAAACACAAAAATTAGCCAGAGTTTCTGCTTCTGATCAGCATCTTCGCTGCAAAGTGCAGGCTTGTCCATCAAATGGGCTCAGGGTCGAACTCCCGCAGCCAGAACGACGGTGTCGCATGAATGGGTGGCCGTGTGGGCGAGGAGGGACCGGCCACCTCAGCAAGGCAGCACAGCGGTTAGCTTCACAGCGCCAGGGTCCCGGGTTCGATTCCCGGCTTGGGTGACTGGCTGTGCGGAGTCTGCACGTTCTCCCCCCGTGCCTGCGTGGGTTTCCTCCGGGCGCTCCGGTTCCCTCCCACAAGTCCCCGAAAGACGTGCTTGTTGGGTGAATCGGACATTCTGAATTCTCCCTCCGTGTACCCGAACAGGCGCCGGAATGTGGCGACGAGGGGATTTTCACAGTAACTTCATTGCAGCGTTAATGTAAGCCCGCTTGTGACAATAAAGGTCATTTTAAAAATTTTTAAATGGCAACAACTTAAGGTAAGGAAGGGACGGCAAAAAACAAAATGTAATTCTGGCTCCACCCGGCCAGAGGATCGGTGGCTAATGGAAGAAAAGACAGGTAATTATTTCAGTTCCACAGATCCGGACACAGGTGGGGAGCTTCCTCTGCCTGGCGTGGGAGCATGCCCTTTCTCTTTGGAACCCGGATGGAACTGCGCGCCCACTGGCAGCGTTTGTAGCACGCCACGTTCGAAATCACTGGACACACGCGTTTCCCGGCGCTCCCAGCCCCAAGAAACTCACCGCTATCGAACGGCACTCGGGTTAGAGCGGGGGCTTCAGCGGGGAACCCAGGACAGAGGCCCCACAGGGACCCGATTTCGGCACCAGGGAGCTCCCTCCGCTGGCCGGAAGACCTCAGTGCAGCGAGAGATCAGGGCGCCATTGTTGAGCAGCCCCCCCCCCCCCCCGACCGCACCCCCAAGCCCCAGCTCACCATGAGTAGGGTCCTCGGACCCCCCCCACACGCAATCCCCCAGCACCTGCGCAGGGCATTGCCAACGCGGCACCTTGGCAGTGCCCACCTGGTACACTGGCAGTGCCCTGCCAATGGGCACTGCCAACTGGGCCCATTGGCAGTGCCAGGCTGGTACCCAGGTGGCAGTGCCAGGCTGGCACCAACTGTTCCAGGGTACCACCCTGCCCAAAGGGCATGCAACTGGGGGTCTTCAATACCCTGGGAGCCCCCCACGTGTGCTGCTCAGTCTACAATAATAATCTTCATTAGTGACACAAGTCGCCTTACATTAACGCTGCAATGAAGTTACTGTGAAAATCCCCTCGTCGCCACACTCCGGGGCCTGTTCGGGTACACGGAGGAAGAATTCAGAATGTCCAATTCACCTAACAGTATGGGTGCTATTCTTCCCCCACCCACGCCGGGTGGGAGAATCGCCGGGGAGCCGCGCGGATCGCGCCACGCCGCCCCGACCCCCGTACGCCATTCTCCCACCCCCCTGGAAACCAGCGGCGCGCGATTCGCACCGGGCCGCTTGGAGAACCGGCGAGCGGCGATTCTCCGGCCCGGATGGGCCGAGCGGCCGCTATGACACGACAGGTTACCGCCTGCGCCGTCCACCCCTGGTCGCTGCCGGCGGGAACTCTGCGGGAACGCTGGGTGGGGTGGCCTGTGGGGGGGGGGGCTCCTTCACCAGGGTGGCCTCCGATGGGGTCTGGCCCGCGATCGGGGCCCACCGATCGGTGGGACGGCCTCTTCCCCCCCCCCTGGGCCTACCTCCTTCTGCGCGCGGCCCCAGAACACCGGCTCCATGTTGGTGAGGAGCCGGCGTGCGTAAGACGTTCCCCACGCATGCACAGGATGGTGCTACCACTGTGCTACCATGCCCGTCCCCGTTTGTGGAGACCAGTACTGAACGGCGCTCACCCGAGGTTTCCGTGGTGAAGGGGATAGATCCCAACACCTTGGGTACCTCGGAGAACTGCTCACGAACGTGAGACTAGCTGTCTCGCTCTAATATGCAGATTTGCCAAAAAGGTGATCCCGCCTGTGTGGGCAGGATTTACATCGCAGCGTCTCGGAGATCTGTTGCAAGCCGGGTAGCTCCCGAAAGCGGGGTCTCCCGGCTTCTATCGGCCACGGTGTGCCGTGGCGGGCCGCTTTTCGGACACAGCCTGGCCGTTCGTTCCATCGCGCCCACGGTTGTGTAGAGTCTTCCAGCCAGAAGGGGCAGCAGAGAGCAAGCGCCTTGGACGTGCTTTTAGCGCCAAATCCCCGGAGCCGAGTTGCTTCCATTTTCCAGTTGCTAGCGAGAGGACTGTTAAGACGGAAAGCAGGGCAGCAGGGTGGAGCAGTGGTAGCACTGCTGCCTCACGGCGCCGAGGTCCCAGGTTCGATCCCGGCTCTGGGTCACTGTCCGTGTGGAGTTTGCACATTCTCCCTGTGTTTGCGTGGGTTTTGCCCCCACAACCCAAAGATGTGCAGGGTAGGTGGATTGGCCGCGCTGAATTGCCCCTTAATTGGAAAAAATGAATTGGGTACTCTAAATTTTTTTAAAAGAAGAAAAAAAAGACGGAAAGCAAGGTAAGCGAATGTGGGTCGCGAAGGTTGGCTGGCGTGGGTCGCGAAGGTCAGCTGGTTGGCAAAAGTGGGTCCTGGGGAAAAAGATTTGGAAAACACTGTCATAAAGGTTTGTGTATCTTTCGCATTCTCTACGCAGTGGGCTGTCGGTGCTCAGTTGTTGAGTGATCAAGGCAGAGAATGTTCGATTTTTGAGATACCCAGGGATACGGGAGTAGTGCAGGAAAGTGGAGTTGTGGTGGAAGATCAGCCATGGGGCAGCAAGGTAGCACAGTGGTTAGCACATTTGCATCGCAGGGTCCCAGGTTCGATTCCCCGCTGGGTCAGTGTCTGTCCGGAGTCTGCACGTTCTCCCCGAGTCTATGCGGGTTTCCTCCGGGTGCTCCGGTTTCCTCCCACAGTCCAAAGATGTGCAGGTTAGGTGGATTGGCCGTGCTAAATCGCCCTTCGTGTCCAAGAGGTTGTGTGCGGTTACCAGGTTACAGGGTTAGGGTGGAGGCGTGGGCTTAAGTCGGGTGCTCTTTCCAAGAGCCGGTGCCGTCTCGATGGGCCGAATGGCCTCCTTCTGCACTGTAGATTCTATGACGATCTTACTGAAAAGTGGGACGGGCCCGAGGATTCCGAATAGTCGTCTTTTGCTCCTACCTCTTACCTTCTTCGCGGAGTGACGCTGGGGTTATACAGCAGGCGGTCTCTATTCTCCTTTTCAAATTCACACTGAAGTCACGTTTGCTGAGCGGTGCATCTCCCCCCCCTCCCCCCCCGCCGTGCGCCTTTTTTTTTTGTCCAATAGATTTCCCGCTGGTAAATTATCGCAGTGCTGGGTTTTTGAAATCATCTTTCACATTCATTGAATAATCAAAAGGCAATTTCAAACGTAACACCGCATCAAGCAGGCCTTCGGGCCGTAATTGTGTGCAAACACGCTGAATTGGTAAAAAAAAGGCTTAATTCGCTCCCCGGTCTAGGCCCGAATACATAATTTGCTGCATATCTTAAATGTGACCCTGCAGCCCTCCCCGAGTGCACTCAATAAGCCCACAGCCCACCATCCACCATCCCAGGTGAAACGTTAGCGTGTGGGTGAGATACCAGAGGGCTAATAGCACCCGTGGATCTGCCTCTCATTAATACTGAAATTCCAGTTGGTTAAATTACTGTGATAGAAACTAGGATGTTAAACACGTGCACGTACAGTGGGAAGACTTGGCAACTTCACATCCTGATTTTCTCAGTTTTCCCTTTCATCTGGCAGCTTCATGCTCAGCCACTCGGCCCATCGAGTCTGCTCCCCCATTCAATCATGGCTGATATTTTCTCATCCCCATTCTCCTGCCTTCGCCCCGTAACCCCTGACCCCCTCATTAATCAAGAACCGATCCATCTCTGTCTTAAAGACGCTCAGTGATTTGGCCTCCCACAGCCTTCTGCGGCAAAGAGTTCCACAGATTCACCACCCTCTGGCTGAAGAAATTCCTCCTCATCTCTGTTTTAAAGGATCGTCCCTTCAGTCTGAGATTGTGTCCTCTGCTTCTAGTCTTTCCGACAAGTGGAAACATCCTCTTCACGCCCACTCTATCTAGTCCTCTCAATATCCTGTAAGTATCAATAAGATCTCCCCCCCCCCCCCCCCCCCCACCATCTTTGTAGGGCGGCACAGTAGTTAGCACAGTGGTTAGCATTGTTGCTTCACAGCTCCAGGGTCCCGGGTTCGATTCCCGGCTCGGGTCACTGTCTGCGCGGAGTCCGTACGTTCTCCCCCCCCCCCCCCCGTGTCTGCGTGGGTTTCCTCCGGGTGCTCCGGTTTCCTCCCACAAGTCCCCCGAAAGATGTGCTTTTGGGTGAATTGGACATTCTGCATTCTCCCTCGGTGTGCCCGAACAGGCGCCGGAATGTGGCGACGAGGGGGCTTTTCACAGTAACTTCATTGAGGTGTTAACGTAAGCCGACTTGTGACAATAATAAAGATGATTATTATAACAATGTGGGCAGCGAGCCCCTGGCCTGCCTTCGATCCTGGCTGCGGAATTCCTTTCCCTGTGCCAAGATTCATTCTATTGTGTCTCTAAATACAGGTCACTCTGGGAGCTGGAAAAGCACAACTTAATTGCCACTTAATTTCTGGTGTAGACCTCGTCCGATTTCTAGCAAGAGTGTGCTGGTACCGCCGCGGGCTTTAATTGAGGTCTGTCTGCATCATTGTTCACCAATCCGGAAGGAATTGTCACAACGCTGGAGAATGCAATATACAATTGTTTAATCCAGTTCTATTGTCGCTGATTGCTGACAGTAATGAGTATGTGAAAATGACTGGGTTTATGCTGAGCTGAGAGACTCCGATACACTATCGTATCTATCGCTGTGTTCGAGTTAATTCGTAGCGCACCCCCCCCCCCCCATTGGTTTTGATGGATGCTTCGTCCCTGGAGTTGGACTGGGCTGTGTCACCCGGAAGGACAACCATGTCATCTTCCTGAGTTATTCCAGTGGACAACAGTCCAGGTTGAGCTGTGCTTTTGCACCTCTGGATTCCTTGATCTTTGGATGTCGTCACGTCAAACTTGAGGTCGCCGCACAAGTATCTCAAACAACGACGAATCAGACTACAGGAGGGAGATAAATCACTTGGTCGCATGGTGTACCGAAAACAACCTCTCTCTAAATGTCGGAAAGCCCAAGGAACTGATCAGCGACTTCAGGCAGCGCAGCACGACTCCCGTCTGCATCAATGGCTCCGAAGTGAAGATGGTCGGTAGCTTTAAGTTCCTGGGGGTCACCATCACCAACAGTCTGTCCTGGTCCACTCACGTTGATGCAACGGTCAAGAAAGCCCAACAACGTCTACTTCTCACAAACCTCTACAGATGTGCGATAGAGAGCATCCTATCCGGCTGCATCACAGCCTGGTATGGCAACTGCTCGGCCCAAGATCGCAAGAAACTGCAGAGTGTGGTGAACTCAGCTCAACGCGTCACACAGGCTTGCCACCCTCCCATTGATTCTGTCTACACCTCCCGCTGCCTCAGGAAGGCAGACAGCATTGTCAGAGACTCCTCCCACCCAGGCATTGCCTTCCTCCAGACCCTTCCATCAGGCAGAAGGTACAGAAGTCTGAAGACATCCAGGCATAGGAACAGCTTCTTCCCCACAGCTACTAGACTCCTCAACGACTCCCCCTCGGACTGATCTGTTCCCTGTAAGAACACTATTCACGACGCCCTATGCTGCTCTTGCTCATGTATTTGCTTTGTTTGGCCCCTTGTTCCGCACTGTAACCAATCACTGTCTGTCGATGTACCATTTGTCAATGTACTCTGTCGATTATTCTTTTGTCCACTATGTACGTACTGAGTACGTTCCCTCGGCCACAGAAAAATTACTTTTCACTGTACTTCGGTACATGTGACAATAAATCAAATCAAATCAAGTGAACTATTATGACTCTGATCCGAGCTGATTGGATTAGAAGGAAGGAAATTTACCTTGGATAGTGGTTAGACTCATAATAGTTTAGTGCAATTGAAGGGCCTCGTGCTAAACGGCGCCATGGCGATATCTCCTGACTCGGTGTCGTGACGAGGCCCTTGAATCCTCACACGAGATTTGTGACGCTCGGAATGTCTCGCGGGATCTACTGAGATCTCGCAAAACGCCCTCGCCGGGAGATCCAGATGTACATGTTGAAGTGAGCAGTTAGGCACATCGTAAGGCGCCCGATGCTCCCAAGGCACGGGAATGAACACCCGTTGCCGGGGAGAGCTCACCATGGTGCCGTTTAGCACCAGTCCATACACGAGTGTGAACCAGGCATAATGGCACCTGGGGGGGGGGGGGGGGAGAGAGGGGGTGGGGGCATCTCCCCCGACCATCGGACGCCCCAGGTGGTCAGGCTCTGGGCGGGGTGCACCCCGGCACTCCCGCTACCACTTGGGCACCTAGGTACTGCCAGCCTGATGCCTTGGCACCTCCACCTGACCACCCAGGCAGTACCAGGGTACCCAGGCGGCAATGCCAGGCAGCACCAAGGTGTCTGGGTCCCATGTTGCCAGGGACCGAGCCCGGGCGTGCCCTGCCCTGGTGAGGGGGGGGGTGCGTGTGCTTGAGGGCCGCCTAACGGGTAAGTTAGGGGGCTCCGGAGGCCGCAGTGGAGAGCCCGCGGGGGGGGGGGGGGGGGGGGGGGTTGAGAGATCAGGGCGGCACTTTAAAAAATGGCGCCCCGATAGCTTCCTGAGGCATGTGCGGCCTTGGTGGTGCGCTCCTAACCGAGGCCCCCAAAAAACAGAGTCCCGTTTGATAGAAACCCCGAGAAACACCCCTTTAAGCCTGACCAGAACGGGACTCTCCCGTTAAATCGCAATCACAGAGGTTTTCGAGCACGAACAAAGAACAAAGGACAAAGAAAAGTACAGCACAGGGACAGGCCCTTCGGCCCGCCAAGCCCGTGCCGACCATGCTGCCCGACTAAACTACAATCTTCTTCACTTCCTGGGTCCGTATCCCTCTATTCCCATCCTATTCATGTATTTTAAACAAAATGGGGCCCTTCGTCCATCGTGCCATCTACTCGAATCCCATTGTCCAGCACCTGGTCCGGAGCCTTGAATGCTCCGGTCATCTAAATACTTCTTAAATATTATGAGGGTCTCTGCCTCCACCCCCCCTCCCCCCTTTCAGGCAGCGAGTTCCAGACTCTCTGGGTGAGAAGGTCTTTCCTCACACCCCCTCTAACCCTCCTGCCCCTTACCGTAAATCTATGCCCCCTGGTCATTGATCCCTCCGCCAAGGGGAAACGTTTCTTCCTGTCGACTCTATCTGTGCCCCTTATAATTTTATACATCTCAATCCTGTCCCCCCTCAGCCTCCTCTGCTCCAAGGAAAACAATCCCAGTCTATCCAATGCTATGGGCGAGCCGTTTTCAGAACCCCAAAATGTATCATGGAGTTCAACCAACCTCCCCCTTTAATGGATTTGTTGCTTTTCCGAGCACACGGCTTGTTCCCTAGGTGTGGGATTACAATTACGGACACGTGGGTTTTTAAACACAAAACGATGTTATTCCATGAACTCAACTTAACATCTTAAATAAACATTGGATCTCTTAACACCCCTTACTTCAAAGATAACTCAGAAAATATTGCGACAGTAAATAATTCCTCAAAACGTTCCTTCAAACTTCCAAGAGACTTAACACCTTTAAACTTAATCACATCAGGTTAAAGGCTTTATTATGAGTTTAAATCACCCAAATGATCCAGAGATAGTCTTTCATGGCAGAGGTCCAGCTCACTGCAAACACAAACACTCCCAAAGCTCTTTTCAAACTCTCTGGAAACACACAGACACACGCAAGCTGCTTTTTCAAAACTGAAACTTTCAAAATGGCTGATCTAAAGCCCAGCTCCACCCACTCTCTGACGTCACTGTTTTCTTAAAGGTACATTGCTTAAACATCCATGTCTTAAAGGTACTCTCACATGACACCAATCTCTCTTCATAACTAAAACTCTCCGGCCCAGGCAACATCCTGGTGAATCTCCTCTGCACCCCCTCCAGTGCAATCACATCCTTCCTATAGAGTGGCGACGAGAACTACACACAGTACTCCAGCTGTTGGCGTAACGTTTAATACAGCTCCATCATCACCTCCCTGCTCTTATATTCTACGCCTCAGCTAATAAAGGCAAGTGTGCCATATGCCTTTTTAACCATCTCATGTACCTGTCTTGCCATCTTCAGGGATTAATTAATTAATTCAGTTAATTAGAGTTGATGTGACAGAGAGAGAGAGACCCAAGGCAAGTTTGATTAACCTATTGCAAGGGAATTAAATCATTTTAATTGAGGTTGAGGAAACTAAAACAGCTCGTCAACGGTTACATTCTCAAAGTGAGCGAAAATATCCTGACTTAACGTTTCCGACAATGGAGGGAGGCGAATAAAAGAGACCTTGCTGGAAGTAATCGTTTAGTTCATCCCAAATTTTCTGCCAACACTGATCCGTTGGCTCGTGTGCGTGGCGTTGGAGAGGCTCACCTCCAGACATCCCATGTTCTCCACCGTGTAATGTTCTCTTCACGCACGGATGGCGAGGTCTTTGTAGTTGAAGTGATCAAAACTGTTTATTAATTAACTAAAACACTGAAGGGTTTTGATGGTGTCGATTAAGATTACAGTTGGTTACGACAGCTAAATACAAACAACCATGATTAACTATTATTAATTACCGTTGACTCCGGAGCTGACCGTTATGCGACTGGACTGCGTGCCTGGTATACACGTCCAGTCTCTCATGTGGCTGTGTTCCAGTAATGTCCTCCTGTCGCTACGCCACCTGTGGTCGGATGCTAGAATTGTAATCTATACATACAGGCACATGAGGCTGTGTTCCAGTAATGTCCTCCTGTCGCTACGCCACCTGTGGTCGGATGCTAGAATTGTAATCTATACATACAGGCACATGAGGCTGTGTTTCAGTAATGTCCTCCTGTCGCTACGCCACCTGTGGTCGGATGCTAGAATTGTAATCTATACACACAGGCACAAGTGGCTGTGTTCCAGTAATGGCCTCCTGTCGCTACACCACCTGTAGTCGGATGCTAAAATTATAATCTACACACACAAGCACATTTAAAAAAAAATACATTTAGAGTACCCAATTAATTTTTTTCCAATTAAGGGGCAATTTAGCATGTCCAATCCACCTGCCTTGCACATCTTTGGGTTGTGGGGGTGAAACCCACACAGACACGGGGAGAATGTGCAAACTCCACACAGACAGTGACCCAGAGCCGGGATCGAACCTGGGACCTCGGCGCCGTGAGACTGCAGTGCCAACCACTGCACCACCGTGCGCCGCCGAGCCTGGTACGGGAATTGAACCGTGCTCCTGGCCTTGTCCTGCATCACGAACCAGCTGTCTAGCTCACTGAGCTAAAATGCTGATTAATATGCACTTCCTGATTCGACCAAAGAGTTAAGGGTTAAGTGTTTCAGGATTTAAACAGGTAAATAAGAGCTGTGCTCACGAGAATGAGCTCTAAATATAAAATTAAAATTGTGCAGCTGTCACATCCGACTGCAATTTCCAAAGTGCTGGCGCAGTCTCTGAGGGAGGTTGACAGCGTGATAATAGGCAAGATGAACAGAGAGAGACGAGGCCGCACAGATAGTGCTGCCAACTAGCACTGCCCATCCCTCACAGTGACACAACGTCCCCCAGCGTGCCGTGGACACCAGCTGTTTACACACAATTATGTAGCTTCCGCGGGGAATAATGCCCGTCTTCGGCCAGCAAATCCGCCCCCCCCCCCGACACTCCACCCTACCCCCATCCCAACACGTACCTGCTGGAATAAAATAAACTGCAACTTGCTGTCGTTGGACTAGCAGCACAAACACTGTCACGTGTCATAAAGAACAAAGAAAAGTACAGCACAGGAACAGGCCCTTCGGCCCTCCAAGCCTGCGCAGACCATGCTGCCCGTCTAAACTAAAATTGTCCACACTTCAGGGGTCCGTATCCCTATATTCCCATCCTATTCATGTATTTCTCAAGATGCCCCTTAAATGTCACTGTCGTCCCTGCTTCCACCACCTCCTCCAGCAGCAAGTACCAGGCACCCACTACCCTCTAGAACATAGAACATAGGAAAATACAGCACAGAACAGGCCCTTCGGCCCACGATGTTGTGCCGAACTTTTGTCCTAGATTAAGAACAAATTAATCTGCACCCCATCGTTCTACCCTAATCCATGTACCTATCCAATAGCCGCTTGAAGGTCCCTAATGTTTCCGACTCAACGCCTGACTTAAATGCATTACATAGCAGTAGAAAAGCTTTTTTGGAAGCAGAAGTCTCTGAAAGAATTCGCAGAGCTTTAAGACACAACGTACGGCCATCAGATGCCGTTTTTCAGCAAGGAGGCATGGTATGCTATAAGAGAGACAATTCTAATGAATGGAAAGGCCCAGGGAAGATCATAGGCATAGATGGCAAAACAATTATTTTGCAACATGGTAATCAAACTGTTAGGGTACATTCATCAAGGATTATGGGTACAGATTACAAATTTTCAAATTTAGACAGAGCAGACAGACATGACGAGGAACCAGAGTCATTTGGTACTCATGTGTTACAGAACTATGAGGACCAATTTACCTGAATGCTCGTAGTATACGAAATAAGGTAAATGAGTTGATGGCGCAAATCATCGTGAATGACTGATTTAGTGGCCATTACTGAAACATGGTTAAAAGATGGTCACGACTGGGAGTTAAATATCCAAGGGTATCAGACTATACGAAAGGATAGAATGGACGATAAGGGCGGTGGTGTAGCTTTGTTGTTTCAGGATGGCATCCGGGCAATAGTAAGGGATGATATTGGTGCTATGGAGGACAAGGTTGAATCAATTTGGGTGGAAATCAGGAATAGTAAGGCGAAAAGGTCACTGATAGGAGTAGTCTATAGGCCACCAAATAGTAACAGGATGGTAGGGCAGGCAATAAGCAAAGAAATAACGGATGCATGTAGAAATGATACAGCGGTTATCATGGGAGATTTTAATCTGCATATCGATTGATTTAACCAGGTTGGTAAAGGCAGCCTTGAGGAGGAGTTTATAGAATGTGCCCGGGATAATTTCCTGGAACAGTATGTAATGGAACCTACAAGGGAACAAGCGGTCCTAGATCTGGTCCTGTGTAATGAGGCAGGATTGATTAATGATCTCATAGTTCGGGATCCTCTTGGAAGGAGCGACCACAATATGGTGGAATTTAAAATACAGTTGGAGAATGACAAGGTAAAATCAAACACTAGTGTTTTGTGCTTAAACAAAGGCGGTTACAATGGGATGAGAGAAGAACTAGCTAAGGTAGACTGGGAGCAAAGACTTCATGGTGAAGCAGTTGAGGAACAGTGGAGAACCTTCCGAGCGATCTTTCACAGTGTTCAGAAAAGGTTCATACCGACAAAAAAGAAAGACGGTAGAAAGGGGAAAAATCGACCATGGATATCTAAGGAGGTGAGGGAGAGTATCAAATTGAAGGAAAAAACATACAAAGTGGCAAAAATTAGTGGGAGACTAGAGGACTGGGAAGTCTTTAGGGGACAACAGAAAGCTACTAAAAAAGCCATAAAGAAGAGTAAGGTAGACTATGAAAGTAAACTGGCTCAGAACATAAAAGCAGATAGTAAAAGCTTCTACAAATATATAAGATAAAAAAGAGTGGCTAAGGTAAATATTGGTCCTTTGGAAGATGAGAAGGGAGATTTAATAATAGGAGACGGGGAAATGGCTGAGGAGCTGAACAAGTTTTTTGGGTCAGTCTTCACAGTGGAGGACACAAATAACATGCCAGTAACTGATGGAAATAAGGATATGATAGGTGAGGACCTTGAGATGATTGTAATCACTAAGGAGGCAGTATTGGGCAAGCTAATGGGGCTAAAGGTAGACAAGTCTCCTGGCCCTGATGGGATGCATCCCAGAGTGTTAAAAGAGATGGCTAGGGAAATTGTAAACGCACTAGTGATAATTTATCAAAATTCACTAGACTCTGGGGTGGTCCCAGAGGATTGGAAAGTAGCAAACGTGACACCACTGTTTAAAAAAGGAGGTCTGCAGAAAGCGGGTAATTATAGGCCGGTAAGCTTAACTTCGGTTGTAGGGAAAATACTGGAATCTATCATTAAGGAGGAAATAGCGGGGCACCTGGAGGGAAATGGTCCCATTGGGCAGATGCAGCATGGGTTCACAAAGGGTAGGTCATGTCTGACTAATTTGGTAGAATTTTTTGAGGCCGTTACCAGTGCAGTAGATAACAGGGAGCCAATGGATGTGGTATATCTGGATTTCCAGAAAGCTTTTGACAAGGTGCCACACAAAAGGTTGCTGCATAAACTAAAGATGCATGGCATTGAGGGTAAAGTGGTAGCATGGGTAGAGGATTGGTTAACTAACAGAAAGCAGAGAGTGGGGATAAATGGGTGTTTCTCTGGTTGGCAACCTGTAACTAGTGGGGTCCCTCAAGGATCAGTGTTGGGCCCGCAGTTGTTCACAATTTACATAGACGATTTGGAGTTGGGGACCAAGTGCAATGTGTCAAAGTTTGCAGACGACACTAAGATGAGCGGTAAAGCAAAAAGTGCAGAGGATACCGGAAGTCTGCAGAAGGATTTGGATAGGTTAGGTGAATGGGCTAGGGTCTGGCAGATGGAATTCAATGTTGCCAAGTGTGAGGCTATCCATTTTGGGAGGAATAACAGCAGAATGGATTATTATTTAAACGGTAAGATGTTTAAACATGCTGCTGTGCAGAGGGACCTGGGTGTGCTGGTGCACGAGTCGCAAAAAGCTGGTGTGCAGGTGCAACAGGTGATTAAGAAGGCTAATCGAGTTTT
Organism: Scyliorhinus torazame; assembly: GCF_047496885.1. Taxonomy (NCBI): domain Eukaryota; kingdom Metazoa; phylum Chordata; class Chondrichthyes; order Carcharhiniformes; family Scyliorhinidae; genus Scyliorhinus; species Scyliorhinus torazame. The sequence continues at coordinate 11,867,052 of NC_092730.1, read as the reverse complement.
GTCTTTCATTGCTAGAGGGATGGAGTTCAAGACTAGTGAGGTTATGCTGCAATTGTATAAGGTGTTGGTGAGGCCGCACCTGGAGTATTGTGTTCAGTTTCGGTCACCTTACCTGAGAAAGGACATATTGGCACTGGAGGGTGTGCAGAGGAGATTCACTAGGTTGATCCCAGAGTTGAGGGGATTAGATTATGACGAGACATTGAGTAGACTGGGACTGTACTCATTGGAGTTTAGAAGGATGCGGGGGGATTTTATTGAGACATATAAAACCATGAAGGGAATAGATAGGATAGATGCGGGCAGGTTGTTTCTACTGGTCGGGGAAAGCAGAACTAGGGGGCATAGCCTCAAAATAAGGGGAGGTAGATTTAGGACGGAGTGTAGGAGGAACTTCTTCACCCAAAGTGTTGCGAATCTCTGGAATTCCTTGCCCAGTGAAGCAGTTGAGGCTCCTTCTTTAAACGTTTTTAGGAAAAAGATAGATGCCTTTCGAAAGAATAAAGGGATTTGGGGATATGGTGTACGGGCCGGAGAGTGGAGCTGAGTCCACAAAGATCAGCCATGATCTCATTAAACGGTGGAGCAGGCTCGAAGGGCCAGATGGCCTACTCCTGTTCCTAATTCTTATGTTCTTATGTTCTAATTAACTGATATAGAAAGGGTTTCTGTGGAGGAACACAACACTTCTGATGAATTAGAACAGGCCATTTTTCCGAAAGGGCAACTGCCAAAAGTTGGTACAAAAGTGACATACTTGCCTGAAGGGTCTAGTCAATGGAAAGATGCAACTGTTATTAGTCAAGAAGGGAAGGCCACTGGAAAGTATAAACATTGGTTGAATGTACAGCATCCAGGGGAAGGAGTCAATGACAATGGATTAGGAAAACAAAGTTCAAAAATGGAGGGCACAGAAACGCAGTGCCAGTTCAGATATGGTGAACAGGAAAAGATCGAGAACTATTGAAAGGACATCCCACAGCAGAAGGGAAAGATCAAGCAGTAGCAGTGCAGAACGAGATACCAGGCGGGAGAGGGGACGTAGTTTATCAAGATCTCGGAACATGAGTAAGACTACGAATACTAATAGGAGTAGAAGCCCACATGCACGTGAGATTTTGGTGGCTTCAAATAAATTAGATGAAAAAGTTATCAAAGAAGCTAAACAGCAAGAATTGCATAGTTGGAGTGAATTTGGGGTATACACGGAAGTACCGGATAGGGGACAAAGAGCTCTATCCCACAGATGGATTTGCACGGAAAAGGTTCTTCCCCATGGAGCTTATAAGGCAAAGGCCAGGCTTGTGGCAAGGGGATTTGAAGAAAACTTAGAAGATCAAGATTTAAGAGTAGATTCACCTACGGCAGGAAAGGTTATGTTAAAGATCTTCTTGGCTCTATTAGCCACAAAGGCATGGGAATGCAAATCTATAGATATAAAAGCTGCCATTTCTGCAGGTGCATCAGCTCCAGAGAGACATTTTTCTCCGTCCTCCTAAAGAAGCAGCTAACACAGAAGGGGTACTCTGGAAGTTGAACAAATGTGTATATGGATTAAATGATGCATCTAGAGTCTGGTATTTTTCGGTAAGGTCAGTTTTGTTAAAGTTAGGCTGTTGCCAGTTGAAAGCAGATCCTGCAATGTTTTACTGGCACTATAAAGGAAATCTTTCTGACATTTTCATGATGCATGTCAATGATTTTTTGTGGGGTGGGACTAGTGACTTTGAAGCTATTGTAATCTCTGGTTTGAGGAAAGAATTCAGGGTTGGAAGTCGGGCTTCCAGTGCATTTAAATATATTGCACTGGAAATTAGACAGACTAAGTTAGGGGCAACTTTACGTCAGCAATCTTATTTGGAAAGCATCAGCCCAATAGCAATTAGTCGTGGCCGAGTTTCACAAAAAGACGCAATGGTTTCAAAGATAGAAAAAGAGCAGCTGCAAAGTTTAATTGGGCAACTGAACTGGTTAGGTAGACAGACTAGACCGGACATGAGTTTTGATGTCTTAGAGTTGAGTACAAAAATGAATGATCCCAAAGTGGAAGACATAATAAGAGCAAATAAAGCGTTGGCCAAACTAAAAATGCAGGAGTGTGTTTTGAAATTCCCGGATTTAGGTGACCTTAGGCACTTGAAACTCATAGTTTATAGTGATGCGTCCTACACAAATTTATGTGATGGGGTTTTAAGCGCAGGAGGTTTTATAATTTTCCTTTTGAGGAACAATGGTAAATGTTGCCCGCTTGTGTGGGAAACAAAGAAAATAAGGAGAGTGGTAAAAATCACTTTGGCTGCTGAGCGTTAAGCCTTGTAGAGGCGGTGGATATGGCCTTTTATATAAGTATGATATTGACAGAAATTTTGGGATTAGGGGATTTGGGTAATATACTTATTGACTGTCACATTGACAATAAAACCGCTGTGGGAAAATGTGCACTCTACAAAAAGTGTCAATGAAAAGAGGTTACGGATAGACATCGCAAGTTTGAAGCAGATGTTGGACAGAGGGGAAATAACATAGAACACAGAAAAATACAGCACAGAACAGGCCCTTCGGCCCACGATGTTGTGCCGAACCTTTGTCCTAGATTAATCATAGATTATCATAGAATTTACAGTGCAGAAGGAGGCCATTCGGCCCATCGAGTCTGCACCAGCTCTTGGAAAGAGCACCCTACCCAAGGTCAACACCTCCACCCTATCCCCATAACCTAGTAACCCCACCCAATACTAAGGGCAATTTTGGACACTAAGGGCAATTTATCATGGCCAATCCACCTAACCTGCACATCTTTGGACTGTGGGAGGAAACCGGAGCACCCGAAGGAAACCCACGCACACACGGGGAGAACGTGCAGACTCCGCACAGACAGTGACCCAAGCCGGAATCGAACCTGGGACCCTGGAGCTGTGAAGCATTTGTGCTATCCACAATGCTACTGTGCTGCCCTTAAGAACAAATCAATCTACACTATGTAATTCTACCGTGATCCATGTACCTATCCAACAGCCGCTTGAAGGTCCCTAATGTTTCCGACTCAACTACTTCCACAGGCAGTGCGTTCCATGCCCCCACTACTCTCTGGGTAAAGAACCTACCTCTGACATCCCCCCTATATCTTCCACCATTCACCTTAAATTTATGTCCCCTTGTAATGGTTTGTCCCACCCGGGGGAAAAGTCTCTGACTGTCTACTCTATCTATTCCCCATATCATCTTATAAACCTCTATCAAGTCGCCCTTCATCCTTCTCCGTTCGAATGAGAAAAGGCCCAGCACCCTCAACCTTTCCTCGTAAAGGCCTACTCTCCGTTCCATTTCATGTTCACCGATAAACGTTTTTAAAATAAATTTAGCGTACCCAATTCTTTTCAATTTCTGGCAATGAAGGGGCAATTTAGCCTGGCCGGACCACCCAGCCCGCGCCTGCACATCCTTTGGGTTGTGGGGGTGAGACCCCCGCAGACACGGGGAGAATGTGCAAACTCCACACGGACATCACGTTCGCTGATAAACATGCCGCCGCTTTGGTCCAAGACCCTGGGGCTGATGGAGGATTTTCAAATAAAATTTGTCTCCAAAGATTAAAAACTCCAGGAGACTTTTTTTTTTAAAGTTGAAATTCATGTTGCAGCCGATTTGCTTTTGTTGCAGGAATGATGTTTATCACCTGACATTGCCAAAGTTCAATAGACAGTTGAGGTGAAATCACATTGTGCAATCATGCAATACAAATTCCTTTGAGCACTATGGTCGGCCAGCCATTAACCTACCCCCATGCAGATATCACACAGTTTGAGTGCACTCCCAATGCGAGAAAGAGAGGGTAAGTCTGCAGCATCAGTCGAAGGTTTCAGTTCAAGGGAGTGGTAGAACATAAGAACTCGGAGCAGGAGTCGGCCATCTGGCCCCTCGAGCCTGCTCCGCCATTCAATGAGATCATGGCTGATCTTTTGTGGACTCAGCTCCACTTTCCCGCCCGAACACCATAACCCTTAATCCCTTTATTCTTCAAAAAACTATCTATCTTTATCTTGAAAACATTTAATGAAGGAGCCTCAACTGCTTCACTGGGCAAGGAATTCCATAGATTCACAACCCTTTGGGTGAAGAAGTTCCTCCTAAACCCAGTCCTAAATCTACTTCCCCTTATTTTGAGGCTATGCCCCCTAGTTCTGCTTTCACCCAGTGGAAACAACCTGCCCGCATCTATCCTATCTATTCCCTTCATAATTTTATATGTTTCTATGCCCCTCCGCATCCTTCTAAATTCCAACAAGTACAGTCCCAGTCTACTCAACCTCTCCTCGTAATCCAACCCCCTCAACTCTGGGATTAACCAGGGAGGTGGCATATGTTATGGGTCAAGGTTTAGAGAATCCCAAAGTGTATCATGGAGTTCACCTGACCCACAACTTTTAATAGATTGTGGTATGGGGAGCACACGGCCCACTCTACAGGTGTGGTACAGCAGAAATGGACGAGTATTTTTAAAAACAAAACAATGTTTATTCTATGAACTCAAGCTAACCTTTTTAAAACAAACAGTGAACATCTTAGTAACCAGTAAATCAAATACACCCCCCCAAAAAATAAAACACTAAGTAACCCTGTAAGCTGTCCTTTTAACATCCAAAAGACTTAACAAACCTTCAAACAGGAGCGCAATAGGTTTATATTAAATATTGAAACCTTTTACAATTCTGAATTCACCAAATGACCCATAGATAGTCTTTGGATGGCAGAGATCAACATTACATCTCTTTGTTTAAACTTCAGATGCAGCTCACTGAAAAACACAGACACAACCAAGGTTTTTCTCAAACTGAAACTAAAAAGCTGAAGTAGAGCTCAGCTCCACCCACACTCTGACATCACTGCAGTGGCATGAGCAGCTCCATTTCTTAAAGGTACATTTCTTAAACACCCATTTCTTAAAGGTACTCTCACATGACACATACCATGTTGAAAGCCCCTATTTTTAGGTAATTTCCCCTGACCAGCTAGGTCAGGTTTCCCCAGCAGGCCAGCGCTGCAGCTATGTGGCAATCTTCGGGGTATCAGAGCAGCCAGAACTTGGGGATCTACACATGGGGAAGAGGGCTGACGCCCTCGCTTTCGCTTCCCTAATCGCGCACGCCGGAGAATCCTGCTCGGCTGGCGATCGGCAGCACCACCCACAGCTGCAGACTGGCTCGCTGACCTCTCGGAATTTCTCCAGCTGGAGAAAAAAATGTTCTTTATAAATATTTTTATTCTTTACACCCACCAACAATAAACGGTAAGCAGTAACGAATATAATGTCAATCCCCATATCAATAACAACGATCCCATCCTCCCGCCAAACCCCTAAACATTAGCCCGCATGTTCACACAAACAAATGACAAAAAGGAATCAGGGATCACCCATAGTCACCATTAATGCACACAGCCCCCCTCCCCCCAACCCTCCCAGCCCCCCTAATGTTCGATGTAATCCAATTCTCGAAAGTGCACAATGGTTAACGCCCATGAATTGTCGAACCCCTTCTTCCTTCCCCTCAGTTCAAACTTAACCTTCTCAAGCGTCAAGAATTCCAGCATGTGTCCCCCCCCCCCCCCCCCCCCCCCCCCGCCGCCCCTCCAGGGCACAGGGTGGAGAGGTTGATCTCCACCCTAACAGCATCCGCCTTCGGGCGATCAACGAGGCGAAGGCTACAACATCTGCCTCCGCGATTGTTTCCAACACCGGCCGGTCCGACACCCCGAATATGGCCTCCCGGGGGCCCGGGTCCAGTTTCACACGCACCACTTTAGAGATTACCCTAAACACCTCCTGGAGAAGATTAAGTACGCCATCCGAGGGTCGGAGGAAGGCTTCCTCGATAAATGCGGGGAGGTTCGTCGGCCTGTTCCAAAACCTGTTCGAGGCCAGCTAAGAGGAGTAAGTTAAGAATAAAAAAACAAAGATCGATGAGGAACCAAAGGACTGCGCAACCCGGGGAGGGGAGGGGTGGGGGAGATGTCAGAAGGAAGGTGGGGAAACCACAAACGAAGAGAATAGGCGGGAGGGCGTTTCCCTGAAAATAAACGCAAAACACAGCTGAAGCCAAAGGGGGGAGGAAGGGAGGGGGGGTGGGGGAGGGAAGGGGTGGGGGGGGGGGGGGGGGGGCAAGGCTCAATGGCCTCCTTCTCTGTCGCCATCCGTCTAGGATCCCAGAAAGGACAGCTGAACGTTTGGCACTTAATCCATTCTTTAGAATTAAAAGTGGTAGTCGAATGTTTGGCATTAGCAAGAAGGTGTCAAAAGAATTCAAAAATATGGCGGGCGGGGGTCCATTTCAGACAGACGTGAGCAGGATTCCTGTCTCTCAGGGGATCCTGGATCTTTGGGACAAAACGCTGGTGGAGGCAAAGTCTTTGAATATTTTTAAGGCAGAGGTAGATAGATTCTTGATGAGCAAGGGGCTGATAGGTTACCGGGGGTACATGAGGGTGTGGTGTTGAGGTTACAATCAGAACAGGCATGCTCTTATTGAATGGCGGAGAAGGCTCGAGGGGCCGAGTGGGCTGGAACAAAGAACAAAGAAAATTACAGCACAGGAACAGGCCCTTCGGCCCTCCAAGCCTGTGCCGACCATGCTGCCTGACTAAACTACAATCTTCTACACCTCCGGGGTCCGTATCCCTCTATTCCCATCCTATTCATGTATTTGTCAAGATGCCCCTTAAATGTCACTATCGTCCCTGCTTCCACTACCCCCTCCGGCAGCGAGTTCCAGGCACCCACTACCCTCTGTGTAAAAAAACCTGCCTCGTACATCTACTCTAAACCTTGCCCCTCGCACCTTAAACCTATGCCCCCTAGTAATTGACCCCTCTACCCTGGGGAAGAGCCTCTGACTATCCACTCTGTCTATGCCCCTCATAATTTTGTAGACCTCTATCAGGTCGCCCCTCAACCTCCGTCGTTCCAGTGAGAAGAAACCGAGTTTATTCAACCGCTCCTCATAGCTGATGCCCTCCATACCAGGCAACATTCTGGTAAATCTCTTCTGCACCCTCTCTAAAGCCTCCACATCCTTCTGGTAGTGTGGCGACCCCAGAATTGAACACTGTACTCCAAGTGTGGCCTAACTAAGGTTCTACACATCCTGTCACCATCTTGGTGGGCATGCACACTGGTTTCTGAGGACCCAATGTAAGTTAGTGTGCAAGTGTCAAATGGACCTTACCGATCATCGAAGGCACACAATTCCTGTCTCTTACCCCAGACTCATTTCCCTTGCCACACTACCAGAATTGAACACTGTACTCCAAGTGTGGCCTAACTAAGGTTCTAAACAGCTGCAACATGGCTTGCCAATTTTTATATTCACTGCCCCGGCCAATGAAGGCAAGCATGCCGTATGCCTTCTTGACTACCTTCTCCATCTGTGTTGCCCCTTTCAGTGACCTGTGGATCTGTACACCTAGATCTCTCTGACTGTCAATACTCTTGAGGGCTCTACCATTCACTGTATATTCCCTACCTGCATTAGACCTTCCAAAATGCATTACCTCACATTTGTCCGGCCTACTTAGTGGCAGCCTGGTAGCACAAGTGATTAGCACTGTGGCTTCACAGCGCCAGGGTCCCAGGTTCGATTCCCCGCTGGGTCACTGCCTGTGCGGAGTCTGCACGTTCTCCCCGTGTGTGCGTGGGTTTCCTCCGGGTGCTCTGGTTTCCTCCCACAGTCCAAAGACGTGCAGGTTAGGTGGATTGGCCGTGATAAATTGCCCTTAGTGAGCAAAATGGTTAGGAGGGGTTACTGGGTTACAGGGATAGGGTGGAAGTGGGGGCTTAAGTGGGTCGGTGCAGACTCGACGGGCCGAATGGCCTCCTTCTGCACTGTGTGTTCTATGTACTTCTGCTACTAATTGGTATGTTTGCAAGCTTAGAGGGTGGTGCCTAATTAAAGACACGTGGCTGAAGGTGCAACGGCCAACATGGGAGCAGAGGGAGGGAGCAAGGACAGCTAGGAAGGAGCGGAGGACATACTCCGAGGGATTGTGCTGAAGGGGTTCACGGAGGGCGGCGAGGGTGAGAATTCCGGCTTGCAGCGTTTGATGGGAGCAGGCGGAATTGGGTTTTGGGACATAGTCTGCTGATAAAGAACCCAGACCACAGTCACTTATTTGATGTGCCAGCCACATTTTGAACGGGGAAGGTGTAACGACTCTCACAGGACACACGGGGGCGATCCAATTGATCTCCCCATGGGGCTCGCTTTCATAGAAGGTCGATCAGGAACACCTTGGACACGCTCAGATCTGAGGTGCTAGATTCGAGTTTCGGTAGAAAGGGGGAAGAGGTGGAGGTGAAAGTGGTGCCAGACCAAATATGGCGAAGGAAGTCTGATTTGGGGCTTCAACAGGGTAACAAGGTTCTGAACTCTTGCGTTTAATCTAAGGTGGCAACTGTAGCTCAATGTCGGCCTATCCAGGTCTTAATGTCAGAGAGGCAGCTCGAAATCGTCAACTGGGTGCACTCAAACGGGAAGGCAGAGAATCCTCGGAGCACATATGGATACTAACTGGCTGCAAAGAGACATAGATAGGATGCAGAGCTGGGCTGAGAAGTGGCAGATGGAGTTTAACCCTGAAAAGTGTGAGGTTGTCCATTTTGGAAGGACAAATATGAATGCGGAATACAGGGTTAACGGTAGGGTTCTTGGCAATGTGGAGGAGCAGAGAGATCTTGGGGTCTATATTCATACATCTTTGAAAGTTGCCACTCAAGTGGATAGAGCTGTGAAGAAGGCCTATGGTGTGCTCGCGTTCATTAACAGAGGGATTGAATTTAAGAGCCGTGAGGTGATGATGCAGCTGTACAAAACCTTGGTAAGGCCACATTTGGAGTACTGTGTACAGTTCTGGTCGCCTCATTTTAGGAAGGATGTGGAAGCTTCGGAAAAGGTGCAAAGGAGATTTACCAGGATGTTGCCTGGAATGGAGAGTAGGTCTTCCGAGGAAAGGTTGAGGGTGCTAGGCCTTTTCTCATTAGAACGGAGAAGGATAAGGGGCGACTTGATAGAGGTTTATAAGATGATCAGGGGAATAGATAGAGTAGACAGTCAGAGACTTTTTCCCCGGGTGGAACAAACCATTACAAGGGGACATAAATTTAAGGTGAATGGTGGAAGATATAGGGGGGATGTCAGAGGTAGGTTCTTTACCCAGAGAGTAGTGGGGGCATGGAATGCACTGCCTGTGGAAGTAGTTGAGTCGGAAACATTAGGGACCTTCAAGCGGCTATTGGATAGGTACATGGATTACGGTAAAATGATATAGTGTAAATTTATTTGTTCTTAAGTGCAGCACGGTAGCATTGTGGATAGCACAATGCTTCACAGCTCCAGGGTCCCAGGTTCGATTCCGGCTTGGGTCACTGTCTGTGCGGAGTCTGCACATCCTCCCCGTGTCTGCGTGGGTTTCCTCCGGGTGCTCCGGTTTCCTCCCACAGTCCAAAGATGGGCAGGTTAGGTGGATTGGCCATGCTAAATTGCCCTTAGTGTCCAAAATTGCCCTTAGTGTTGGGTGGGGTTGCTGGGTTGTGGGGATAGGGTGGAGGTGTTGACTTTGGGTAGGGTGCTCTTTCCAAGAGCCGGTGCACACTCAATGGGCCGAATGGCCTCCTTCTGCACTGTAAATTCTATGATAATCTATGATTAATCTAGGACAATGGTTCGGCACAACATCGTGGGCCGAAGGGCCTGTTCTGTGCTGTATTTTTCTATGTTCTATGTTCTAACTTCCAGATGGTACCCCCACTGAGGAATACCACTCATGTGAAGATGGAGAAGAGGAAGAAGGGGCTAAAGATTGACATGATGTGGAAATGCCGGCGTTGGACTGGGGTGGGCACAGTAATAAGTCTTACAACACCAGGTTAAAGTCCAACAGGTTTGTTTCGAATCACTAGCTTTCGGAGCGCAGCTCCTTCCTCAGGTGAATGAAGAGGTGGGTTCCACAGAGACAGCATATACAGAAAAAGTCAATGATGCAAGACGATACTTTGAATGCGAGTCTGTGCAGGTAATTAAGTCTTTACAGGTCCAGACTGTGTGACTGGAGAAAGGGATAATCACAGGTTAAAGAGGTGTGAATTGTGTCAAGCCAGGACAGTTGGTAGGATTTCGCAGGCCAGATGGTGGGGGATGAATGTAATGCGACATGAATCCCAGGTCCCGGTTGAGGCCGCACTCATGCGTGCGGAACTTGGCTATAAGTTTCTGCTCGGCGATTCTGCGTTGTCGCGCGTCCTGAAGGCCGCCTTGGAGAACGCTTCCCCGGAGATCAGAGGCTGAATGCCCTCGACTGCTGAAGTGTTCCCCGACTGGAAGGGAACATACCTGCCTGGGTGATGGTCGCGCGATGCCCGTTCATCCGTTGTCGCAGCGTCTGCATGGTCTCGCCAATGTACCACGCTTCGGGACATCCTTTCCGGCAGGGCATGAGGTAGGCAACATCGGCCGAGTCGCACGAGTGTGTACCACGTACCTGGTGGGTGGTGTTCCCACTAAATTACCTGCACAGACTCGCATTCAAAGCATCGTCTTGCATCATTGAATTTGTCTGTGTATGCTGTGTTTGTGGAACCCACCTCTTCACTCACCTGAGGAAGGAGCTGTGCTCCGAAAGCTGGTGATTCGAAACAAACCTGTTGGAATTTAACCTGGTGTTGTAAAGCTTCTAATGATTGAAGCCTGGGGCAACCGTTGTAGGCAGGTCCACTGCGGGGCGAGAAGCAAAACGTGGAAGGGTTGCGAAGGGGAGATGCTAAAGGCGGACAGGATAGCCGACGGTTTTGAAAGCAGCAAAGAGGCTGAGGATAATGAAGAGAGAGACAATGAACCACATTTTCGGTGAAACCGCACCACCACAGCCCTCGGCGGCTCATTCGACCCTCGGCCTCCTTGCCAGGACTCTGTGACTCGAGAAGGCCCCCGCGCCCATTAGCGTGCCCAGCATCGTGGCGACATACGCCCCGACATCCGACCCCTCCACGCCTTCAGGGAGACCCAGAATCCGCAGATTCTTCCTCCTCGACCTGTTCTCCGGGTCCTCGAACTTCTCCTGCCACCTTTTGTGCAGCGCCTCGTGCGCCTCCACTTTCACCGCCAGGCCCAGGATCTCATCCTCGTTATCAGAGGCTTTCTGCTGCGCCTCTTCAATCGCCGTCCCCTGCGCCCTCTGGGTCTCCACCAGCCTCTCGATCGACGCCTTCATTGGGGCCAACATCTCCGCCTTCAACTCCGCAAAGCAGCTTTTCAGAAACTCCTGCTGCTCCCGCGACCACTGAGCCCACGCTGCCTGGTCCCCGCCTGCCGCCGTCTTTCTTTTCCGCCCTCGCTCTCCTCTCTTTTCCAGTGCCGCTTTTTTGACCTCTCCGCTCCCGGTCCACTCCGTACAGTGCTGGGGGAACCTCACTGCTGCCTTCCCACACCGGGAATCGCCGTCCAAGTGCCGCTGGGGCTCACTTAAAAGGGCCCAAAAGTCCGTTCACGGCGGGAGCTGCCGAACGCGCGACCTACCCAGGCATAGCCGCAGCCGGAAGTCAATGAACCACATTTTCAGTCACGGGGCCAGTGTCTGTGCTACGGATCGGGAGCATTGAATCCTGACTGGAGGGGGGGGGGGACCTTTGAATGGGGAGTGGATGTGCCTGAACCGTGAGGCCACATGGCCCCGGGTCTTCAGGAAGGTCACCGTGTGGCCCAGGAGTGGTGGTGGATTTAGTCGTCCCTCCAGACTCCCGCGTCCAATTTTTTGTTTATGAACCAGGAGGGAAAGGGGAGCAATCCACAATGCAGCAATTATGTCTGTTCGTGTTGCGCTGTTGCCTGACAATGTACAGGATTTCCTGAATGCTTCACTGACACCAATTGACAAAAAATCAATCGTGAGCCACGGTTTACACTGACAATTGACACAGTGTACAATTTGGACAACTCTGAACCTTGCGAGGGCAGCCAACTGTAATCCGACTGTCAACTGTCTACTTTAACTCAGACGTCCAACTAAATATGATACTGAATAGTGGGGGGGGGGGGGGGGGGGGGTGAAGGGGTGAATGACTGCTGTAACAGGGGCAGAGTGTTTCACGCAGAGCAAGGTTAACATTTTTTTTACAGTCTCCCCCACGCGTCTCTGTGAGCCCAGGCAGTGACTGCTCTGGCAAATTGTCCGACTGTGGGAGGCATCACCGCTAAAGCCAATCGCCCGTCAACCCAAAGTCCGCACGGGTAGTCGCGGAACACTGTGTTCAGTTCTGGTCACCCTATTCTAGGAAGGATGTTAAACTAGAAAGACTGCGGAAGAGATTTACGAGGATGCTACCAGGACTTGATGGTCTGAGTTACAAGGAGAGGCTGGATAGGCTGGGACTTTATTCCCTGGAGCGTAGAAGGCTTAGGGGTGATCTCCCCCCCCCCCCCCCCCCCCCCCCCAAAGCCTGTCCACCATCTACAAGGCACAGGTCAGGAGTGTGAGGGAATACTCTCCACTTGCAGCGCAGACTGGGCATTTGGTGGTAGTACAGATAGTAGGACAGTCGCACATAGAGTAGCGAGTAACTTTGTTTGCACACAGATCTGCTCAGTTTCTTCCCATGTGTTTAACAGTAAACTTTTCGTTCTGGTTGCACACATTTATGTTCCGTGTGTGTCTTCATCGTCGGAGGAACCACGGAACACAACACTGGTGTTTCTCTCCTCCTTATCCCAGATGGTACTGAGGCCAATTATACTCCCCCCCCCCCCTTCCTCCCACCCCCCCCCCCCCCAAGCCGAGATCAATTAACTGGGCAACAAGTGGCCAGTTAAACCAGGAACCCTGTTAATCAAAGTACCGCGGATGACGGAGATCTGAGGTAACGACGGAAAGTGTGTTGGGGGGGGGGGGGGGGGGGGCGGCGCAGCAGAAACTTCCACCCAATGTTTCGATTCCAATATGACTCTTTGGAACCCTTTCAGTTTGTCCTAATTAGAGGCGGCGCTGGGCAGAGCCATTACTGGGGTGGCACAGTGGTTAGCACTGTTGCTTCACAGTGGCAGGATCCCGGTTTCGATTCCCGGCTTGGGTCACTGTCGGTGCGGAGTCTGCACGTTCTCCCCCCGTGTCTGCGTGGGTTTCCTCCGGGTGCTCCGGTTTCCTCCCACAAGTCCAAAGACGTGCAGGTTAGGCCGATTGGCCGCGTTAAATTGCCCTTAGTGACCAAAAGGGTTAGGAGGGGCTATTGGGTTATGGGGATAGGGTGGAAGTGAGGGCTTAAAGTGGGTCGGTGCAGGCTCGATGGGCCGAATGGCCTCCTTCTGCACTGTATGTTCTGTGTTCTATGTAAAAGCACCTCATTGGCTGTCAGCTGTTTTAAGATGTCATGAATAGGTGATGGATAAATGCAAACCTTTCTTTATAATTTTGTTAATATAACAAGGTCTGTCGGGCGGAACTCTCATTTCTCTCAGACAGAAGCTTAACGACGGCCCGAATTAAAACATTTATAATCAGACTGAATTAAAATGTTGGCTTTTTTTTTTTACATACTAAAGGAGTCGTGCTGCAGAAATAAATGCCACGCACGTAGGCAGGGTAGGTCAGCGATACACTTGCGTGGTTCTCAAAGTGCGTGCGCCCTGCGCGTGGTCCATTGACGGCCAACCCTCCAGAGTGTGGGGTTTTCTGAACAAGCTTCAGTCTCGAGGCTAACACTGCTGAATCAAGGCTACACTGACATCCACAACTACGATGCGGAGGTGTGTTGGACTGGGGTGGGCCCAGTGAGAAGTCTTACCAGCGCCAGGTTAAAATCCAACAGGTGTGTTTCGAATCACTAGCTTTCGGAGCGCAGCTCCTTCAGCAGGTGAGTGAAGAGGTGGGTTCCACAAACGCAGCATATACAGACAAAGTCAACGATGCAAGGCGATACTTTAAACGCGAGTCTTTGCAGGTAATTATCACCTTGCATCATTGGCTTTGTCTATATATGTATTTGTCGAACCCACCTCTTCACTCACCTGATGAAGGAGCTGCGCTCCGAAAGCTAGTGATTCCAAATAAACCTGTTGGACTTTCACGTGGGCAGCACAGTAGCATAGTGATTAGCACCATTGCTTCACAGCTCCAGGATCCCAGGTTCGATTCCCCGCTGGGTCACTGTCTGTGCGGAGTCTGCACGTTCCCCCCGTGTGTGCGTGGTGTAGCCATGTAAAATGGCTGCGTTCCGATTAATCTGGCCAAAACCCAGTTTAAAACGGCTAACCCGAAAGACTGCTGGGAAAAGCAGCCAAGAAGACACAAGCAGGCAGCTGCAGACAGTTTTGCATATTCAGCTCTGGGAAGGTAGCCCAGATCGATACACAGGGCTATCAACAGCCCATCAACCCAGGTATTCACAGTTGCATTCAGGACTGTTCACACCTAATCTACTCAGACATCCACAGTTAAATCGGCTATCCCCGGGAACAATTGCAACATATTAGCAATTGAATACCGGGCCAGACCTGTCGGCGCCTGCAGTGGCCAAAACAAAGACAGGTGAGCGACCACCCCCTGATCGAGGAATCGCCTCACCATTGGACACATCGACCCCAGAGACTGGGGACAGAATCCAATCACTTGGGACTCAGGGTCAAGGGCCGCCCCGGGAGGCGGGAAGCCCCTGGGCCCTATAAAAGTGAAGGTCCAAGTTCAGATCTCTCTCTCTCTCTCATCTTCGCCTGCTCGAGACCTTCGCAAGACCAGCCACCGTGTATAGTAAGTTTGAATCCAGCGATCGCTATCCGGTAGAGACACCTAGCCACCGACCTGTAGCAGCCTTTTGAATCCCGCGGGCCAGATTTGATTGGACAAGCCATTTGTTTCCCTGACCTGGTGGGCTCTTCTTATGTTAAGTATTGGCCAGTAGTGATAGGTTTATTATATAGATAGTAGTATTAGGGTATTAATATTGCTTGTTGTATATAATAAATGACCGTTGTTTTAATTCTTACTAAGCGGTGTGCTGTGTTATTAATCATAACCTGAACTTGAACCACGTGGCGGTATCATAAAGATACCTGGCGACTCATGAGCAAAGGTGACCTAAACAGAACAAATAGACTAAGGTTAAAAAGAGCAACAGTGGGTTTCCTCCGGGTGCTCCGGTTTCCTCCCACAGTCCAAAGATGTGCAGGTTAGGTGGATTGGCCACGCTAAATTGACCTTAGTGTCCAAAATTGCCCTTAGTGTTGGGTGGGATAACTGGGTTATGGGGATAGGATGGAGGTGTGCTGTTGGGAAGGGTGTTCTTTCCAAGAGCTGGTGCAGACTCGATGGGCCGAATGGCCTCCTTCTGCACTGTAAATTCTATGAACCTGGTGTTGTAAGACTTCTTACTGTGCCCACAACTATAGTTAACGACACTGTTGCGTTGGCTCCTCCAGCTCCTGAAGGTTTATATATGAAATGGGCTAACAGAAGACGAATGCAGCCAATAAAATTCGGACGTCAGACTTTGGGCGCGATCTAAACAAGTTAGGACTCGGTCCCGCGACGGAGGTGTTTAGCCGGCGATCGCAGCGGCGAGAAACACCACGCTATCTATCGGCGCGCCGTTTCAATTCGGGGCCTCCGCGGGGAAGCTCCCCGCAGAGGCCGCACTTACTCCTGTTTCCTGCACTGAGAAACTCCTGTAGCCATCTGGGATGGCCACTTACAACAAGAAACATGGACGTTCGCAAAGCCTGAAGGGAAATGTGGCCAATGTAAGATTCAGGCAGGCACACAGCCTGCGTGTCTATTCGTGAGCAGAGAATCCAGACCGAGTAGCATCTTAATGACCCATCTCCGTAAGTCGAGGACTGATACTCAGGTAACCGATACAATCCCAGACACATCGGTGCCACTCCCTTTACTCAGGAAGCATAAACAGCAAGGTCAATGACCGATTTAGGACACGCCCAGCCATCAAGGCCCCCGCCCCTTTATTGGCTCAGATCGAAGGCAGTGATCGAGAACTACCCAATTAATTGCGTCCAAACCTAAGGGCCGCCCAAAAGCGCGCAAAACCCCCCCCGAGGATAAAGAGAGACACCGCCATGTGTTCGGCCTCTCTTGGACCTGGCGCCCCGGCCACGGCCATCTCCAATCGCAGCCCCACGGCCAGAAGCAAGTCCAAGTTCAACGCCCGCTACCAGACGGATGAGCCCAGCTGAACCGCAGTTACTTCTCCAGACCCAGTAGATCCAGATTCGAACAAAGGACACTGTTCCTCTGACCTAAGCCGGGTGCCTGAAGTTAAGTACAGGTTGTCATAGTTGTTAGATGTAGTTTAACTCGTAGTGTTTATGTTGCATGTATAAGTTAATCTTGGGTGTAAATAAAGTATTATTGAACTTGAACTAACTAACTGGTTGTTGGGTCTTTGATCGATATCCGGTTGAACCTTGTGGTGGTATCATTCGATACCTGGCGACCCTGAAAGCAATATAATATTGATGTCTAGAAAAAGAAGGACAGCCTTATTGACGGCCGTATTTATAGTGAGTAAAAAAGGCAACACCCCGCTTGCCAGAACTCCTCAGTGCAGGAGGAGATCGGGTCGCCATTTTTAAATGGTGTCCCGATCTCTCGACCCCGCAACGCGTCGCCCGAATCCCCCCCAAAGCCCCAACTTGCCTATAAGGGGGAACCCCGCACCTCACATGCGCAGGGCATTCCCAGGCCCGGGCGAAATGCCAGACCTTCGCCCTAGCGGTGCCCCTGCCAGTGCCACCTGGGCACCTGGGCAGTGCCAGGCTGGAACCCAGGTGGTGCTGGCAGGGTGTCGGGCTGGCAATGCCAAGATGCCTCGATGGCTGCCACCCTGCCCTGAAGGCAAGCATCTGGGGGGCCCCCCGATGCCCTGGGAGACCCCCCCCCCCCCACACACACAAGTCCCGTTCCGTCTGGTCTCCGTTTGTGAACAGCGATCGCCTGAGGTCTTCGAGGCGTGGGGGGTTAGATACTAACGCCTCGGGTCGATCAGGGGAATGCATATTCGAGTCAGACCCGCCGTCTCGCTCTAATATGCAGATTTGCAAAATAGTGTAGCCGCCCCAAGGGATCTTTAAAGGTGAAGGAAGCGGAGGACGATGGCGTTCACGGTAATCATCTTAATTTTGAAAATGTACGGTGCAACATCGGTCCAGCCAGTTATTTTAAATTGCTTAAAGGCAGCTGTGCGATCGTTTTCCTCAAGCTGTCGGGTAATCCCAGCAGCCGGCATTTGAAAACCCACAGTCAATTTAAACAAACCCATTCATCTTAAACGTTCCGTGTGGAGCCATATTAACTCTTGTACACATAGGACACTGCCCGTTACAAATTAGATTAAATAAATAGTTTCCATTCTATCTACACCAGCCCCTTGGGACATCTGTGTGTAAGATTCTAAATGCATCTTGCAACACACGCCTCATGCAAATCATTCCGGACAAAATGAGCCTAAATAATGTTGCTGAATAGCTTACTGAAAACCATCTACACCTTCAATGTTGCCCGTGAGTATTTAAACTCCATTGGAATGTCACAGGCGAGAAGACGCCGCATATTTAGAAAGAATAGATAAGGAGACAGGTGCAATCTTGCAGGGCACCAGGTAATCAATAAATAAATAAATAACCTTTATTGTCACAAGTAGGCTTACATTAACACTGCAATGAAGTTACTGTGATAATCCCCTCGTCGCCACATTCCGGCGCCTGTTCGGGTACACCGAGGGAGAATTCAGAATTCTCAGCTGGCACAGGAATTGAACCCGCAAGTCTTCTGGCCCCATGAACTACAAAAAACAGATCAGCAGAGGGCGGCACGGCGGCATAGTGGTTAGCACTGCCGCCTCACAGCTCCAGGGACCCCGGGTTCGATTCCCGAGCTTGGGTCACTGTCTGTGCGGAGTCTGCACGTTCTCCCCCCCCTCCCTTGTCTGCGTGGGTTTCCTCCGGGTGCTCCGGTTTCCTCCCACTAGTCCCGAAAGATGTACAGGTTAGGTGGATTGGCCGTGCTAAATTGCCCTTAGTGTCCAAAAAAAAAGGTTAGATGGGGTTACTGGAATAGTGTGGAGGTGTGGGGCTTAAGTAGGGTGCTCTTTCCCGGGGCCGGTGCAGACTCGATGGGCCGAAAGGCCTCCTTCTGCGCTGTAAATTCTATGATTCTCCGAGCAGTTAAAATTTTCCTAAGCGCACAAAAAGTTGACACATCTCAGCAGGTACGGGTGTGGATATAGAGAGCACCCAGTGAGGAAAGACCGCAATGGCGTTGAAGGGAACACATTTCTTTCGACGGTCTATAAATTTCCTTGTCTACAGAGCTGAGAGCAACACAGCCTTCGCCAATGTCACTTTCCGAGGAGCCTGAGGGGCGGATGAGAGGCTCTGTGATGCAGACGTCAACATTGCTTCAGCCAGTACCCTAAATGCACAGGCCAGCCGAGCATCGCGCGCACTGCAGATCTCCCGGGTGGTAAACTGCCTTGGGGGTGCACGAGGCAGAGTGGAAAGATTACGCAGGCACAGATGAGCATACGGACAACACTTGAATAAATGCGCTTCACTAATGATAACGAGGCGCCTAAACGTTCTTAGTGTAGAAAGCCTCAGAGAAAACGTGCAACATTCAAAAGCTCTTCCATTAACTTATCCACTCGCACGCGTAGCGTGGCACGGTGTATTTTGACCATCGCATTTCAAAATAAGTCTTGAAAAAAAGCAACAAAGCCAAAAGTGTAAACTGCGCAAAATAGCAGAAAAACTCACTGATGCACGGGTAACAATCATTACATTAATCAAGAATGAATACAGAATCCGAATAAGTTAAAATGCCGATACATGATCTGTTCTTGATATAGGGGGCGGAATTCTTAAAATGCTTCCTGCAGAACTTTTTAAGCCACTACATAGAAGGTCCTACAGGAGGTGGGGCAGTCCTGGACTTAATTTTAGGTAACGAAGCTGGGAAAATGGTTGAAGCGTCAGTGGGGGAGCATTTGGCAGACAGCGATCATAACTCGGTTGGATTCAAGATTGATTTGGGAAAAGGACAAGGATGGGCCTGAGATCAAAGTTCTAAACTGGGGGAAAGACCGTATTTAATAAGGTCAGGTATGATTTGGCCCGATAGGCACGCCAAGGCCATACAAGTCTATGGGTCAAGTGCGCGAAAGTGGGATTAGAATATCGAGGTGGCTGTTTTCGACTGGCGCAGACACAAAAGGGCCTTTTCTGTGCTGTAGATCTCCCGGACTCGATCACAAGATATGCTGAGTAATATCAGTCTGCGAAGCAGGTTTTTCTAAAACAGGGTAATATACCAATCTAGAGATACAACCAAGAGACATTCACAACTGGTGGAGACAAAACAATGGGTATGCCATACAGCACAGCAGGAGCCATTGATCAGGATTCCACAATCCACCCTGAATAACCTGTTAGAATTATAAACATCGAGCGTTTGCATATTAACATTCTGGAAAAGTGTTTTTTTTTTGGCATGCTGACAATTATATCGGAAACGTTTCTTGGTTGAGATCTCTAAAGTTAATAATTGGTTTAAAGTGCTTTTAATCAAGATTGTTGGCAGGGTTCTGCGGGCCTGATTTCAGGGCTGCTTTGATTCGGAGCTGTGTCTCTGTCTGGCTGTGGAGACGACTGTCTTTGGTCTCGGTGTCATCGACCTGACCCCTCGCTGTCGGTGCCTTCGAAGGTGGTAAAATGGTCCTTTTCTGAAGAGGGCAGTGCCTGCGTTGTACCGTTCTGACTGCGGGGGGTGGGGGGGGGCTCAGTTCTGCAGTGTGTGGCCCTTTCCCCAGCCTCGGGGAGTCTCTGGAAGGTTGCCTCCAACTATTCGCTTTAAAAACCAATTCAGAATAAGGGGGCGATTTAGCGCGGCCAATCCACCTACCCTGCACATCTTTGGGTTGCGGGGGGCGAGACCCACGCAGACACGGGGAGAACGTGCAAACTCCACACGGACAGTGACCCGGGGGCCGGGTTCGAACCCGGTACCTCGGCGCCGTGAGGCAGCAACGCTGACCACCACGCCGCCCGCTTGCCTTTTAAGGTAACAGGGTCATTCATTAGGCAGCCTAATTCAAAAATATGGGCGGAATTCTCCTCAAACGGCGCGATGTCCGCCGACTGGCGCCCAAAACGGCGCCAATCAGACGGGCATCGCGCCGCCCCAAAGGTGCGGAATGCTCTGCATCTTTGGGGGCCGAGCCCCAACATTGAGGGGCTAGGCCGGCGCCGGAGGGATTTCCGCCCCGCCAGCTGGCGGAAACGGCCTTTGTTGCCCCGCCAGCTGGCGCGGAAATGACATCTCCGGGCGGCGCATGCGCGGGAGCGTCAGCGGCCGCTGACAGTTTCCCGCGCATGCGCAGTGGGGAGAGTCTCTTCTGCCTCCGCCATGGTGGAGGCCGTTGCGGAGGTGGAAGGGAAAGAGTGCCCCCACGGCACAGGCCCGCCCGCGGATCGGTGGGCCCCGATCGCGGGCCAGGCCACCGTGGGGGCCCCCCCCCGGGGCCAGATCGCCCCGCGGCCCCCCCCCAGGATCCCGGAGCCCGCCCACGCCGCCTTGTCCCGCCGGTAAATAGCTACTCTAATTTACGCCGGCGACAGGCAATTTATTGGCGGGACTTCGGCCCATCCAGGCCGGAGAATCGAGCGGGGGGGGGCCCGCCAACCGGCGTGGCCCGATTCCCGCCCCCGCCCAATCTCCGGTACCGGAGACTTCGGCAACCGGCGGGGGCGGGATTCACGGCGGCCCCCCGCTGGGGGGGTCGGAGAATGACGCCCATGTTTTCGCACCAACCTGTCCGTATTTAGACGTGATGGAGTGTTGGCTTTTGGTAAATAATGTGTGGTTCTGCTGTCGATCAGAGCTTCGTTTGGCCTTTCAAACCCAGTCAGTTGGGAACAGTAGCGTGACCTAATTCTTTGGCAGGAATGCTGTAAATGGAGAGACACATGTGTCTTCCTGGCGTAAATTTCTGACTTGCCGTTTTAGTGAAGGCGGATTCACTGCCCTGCGTCCGCCAAAAACGTCCCAAAAATAATTTGACAATGTCACAAAGGCAAGAAAAATACTTTAAAAAGTGGCTGAAATGACCTTGCACAAAAGTGTTCTCAGGGCACGGCGTGATCTCATTTCACTTGGCATTTTACATTCGCGCCCCCGCCCCCCGGTATGAACCATCATTGGGAAGGTGTGAGTGTAGTGACCCCCGCAGGAGGGATTTACGCAACGTGGAATAAACAGCTCGCTTTGCATCGACAGGAAAAAAGGCAATGTTTACATTACTCACGCTTGGCAGGCAGGCAGTATCCACTGGTCATTTTCGCGTCGCCGGTGTTGCACCCTCCCAGGGTGCTGCATTCCTTCTGTAGCAAGGGCCCAGCTGCTGCGTGGATAGCACCGTCCACTGCGAAGTTAAAAAAAAACTCTTCAGACATTCGCATCAATTCTCATGCCTTGAGGGCGGCCTTGCCTACCAGGGCGTTACCCGGCCGTCAATCCCACAATCGGATATGCTCGAACACACCGTTCAATTAAAAACCGTTACCCGGGACAATGGGCGGGATTCTGTGACCCTGAGGCCAAGTGTTGACGCCGTCGGAAACAGCGTCGCGGCCTCAGGATCAACAGGGGGCCAGCAGGGCGCTGGAGCGCTCCACGCCGCTCCAGCTGCTGATCGCGGCGGGAACTGTGCGCTGCGGGATCCGCGCGTGAGCAGCGGCTCCATCCTCCGAGCCGGCCCCCGACGCAACATGGCGCAGGGCTACAGGGGCCGGCGCGGACGAAAGGAGGCCCCCCAGCCAGAGAGGCCCCCCCCCCCCCAGTGTCGGGCACTGTGGGGGGAAACCGGAGCGCCCGGAGGAAACCCGCGCAGACACGGGGGGAACGTGCACACTCCGCACGCACTGTGACCCAAGCCGGGAATCGAACCCGGGACCCTGGAGCGGGGAAGCAACTGTGCTAACCACTGTGCTAGTATCAGTTTGATCTCGCCCGCCCAAAACATTTCGGCACAAAGATCAGCACAGGAACAGGCCCTTTGGCCCTCCAAGCCTGGGCCGACCATGGTACCTGCCTAAACTAAACCCCTCTGCACTTACGGAGTCCGTATCCTTCCATCCCCACCCTATTCATATATATAGTGGCCCTTTTGTTTCTCTCCTCCAAGCTTTCTAGACATAGAACCTACAGCATAGCAACAGATGTCTCTACCCTCCAGGTGTACACAATTGTTTATGGTCCACCTGAATTCCCTCCGACACTTTTTTTCACTTGCTGATTTATTAGTTTCCTCCATCCTAATTATTCCTCTTCCCTCGGAGGAATTATTCCATTACGGAAATAGAAGGTCACCCGCTCTCCCCACAGCACGCACGCATGAGGGTGACCCAACACCTGTCTCCCAACCGACCCCACTCAACCGCCAATCAGACACTCCCTCAGCCCCTAATCAGACACACCCGTCAGAAACCACCCCCCCCCCCATCAGACCTCCCATCAGTCACCCCTGCCTAAAGGCTGAAGCGCTGTCCAGGCAATCGAGTGACAAATCACTGCGTTTTCACTTACCCTTCCCTAACATCTTCTGCCTCAGACAAAAGTGTTTAAAGCGGCCGCCGTTACAAGTGTCAGAGGCTTCCTCGAAAGCTAAGTACACCTCAAAGGGCTTCAAGTCCCTTGACGGCCTTTAAACGCAAATCTGCCGTTTATCGACATCCAGCCACAGCTGCTTCGGGGGTTTGCTCATTTTTTCTTTCCCTTCCCGCTTGAATGCATCTCCATTGCCCTGCTTCAAAGCCAACCACAATGTTTATAAACACTCTTGCTATGATTAACAGTTCCTCGCCACACCAAAAGCAGCTAAGTGCTTTCTGCTGTGAAAAAGAGGAAGTGAAATCACTTTGCCCTTGCCTGGCGCCTTCAACACAGAGCAAAAGAATGCATCAGAGCATGCAGACCACCCCAGTGACGGTGTCCAGGAAAGGTCCGCAATAAGAACATGTCAGGAGTAGGTTCTAAGGCCGAATGAGGCAACCAGAGTCCGTGTTTCCAAAGGTTATCAGCGCATAGTTGGGATTTTATAATCTACCATTCAATAGATCACAAACCCAACCCAAGCCCCCCGTCCAACACAAGCGAGATACGAGGAACGCTGGTTGATGCTGCCATTTCTCATTATGATGACAACATTGCCACATCCATCCAACCCCGACCCCCCCCCCCCACCCCATACTAGAATAGGCAACAGTCTCTCGCACAGTCAGAATTTGAACATACAAACAACGTGACATTGGAAACGCAGATCCTGCAAAAATATCAATTCCTGTCAATAAAGTTCAAGCCACGTAGATCAGTGCCTATGACGTTAAGATAACACTACACGGCAGCACGGTGGCGCAATGGGTTAGCCCTACTGCCTCACGGCGGCGAGGTCCCAGGTTCGATCCCGGCTCTGGGTCACTGTCCGTGTGGAGTTTCCACATTCTTCCCGTGTTTGCGTGGGTTTCGCCCCCACAACCCAAAGACGCGCAGGGTAGGTGGATAGAACACGCTAAATTGCCCCTTAATTGGAAAAAATTGATTGAGTACTCTAAATTCATTAAAAAAAGATAACTCTACATAAAGTAGGTTCATACTTAAGGTATAACAGGCAGCCTAGAAATGTGTCGACCTTTTGCAGTTTTCTACATCTCTGAATTATTTCTATACAGCCCTCTGGCTCGGAATACTCCCGCCGTTACAAATCACTTTTCCCGCCGGCAGTGAACACCGGCCTGCGGGATTCCGGGCGGCGTAGGGTGACTGGGGATCCGGCTGGGGAACCGGAGAATCTGGCCCCCGGTCTCTTTTAATAATAATAATTTTTATTAGTGTCACAAGTCGGCTTACATTAACACTGCGACAAAGTTACTGTGAAAAATCCCCTCGTCGCCACATTCCGGCGCCTGTTCGGGTACACGGAGGGAGAATTCAGAATGTCCAATTCACCCAACAAGCAACGTCTTTCGGGGCTTTGCGGGAGGAAACCGGAGCGCCCGGAGGAAACCCACGCAGACACCGGGGGGAACGTGCAGACTCCGCACAGACAGCGACCCGAGCCGGGAATCGAACCCGGGACCCTGCCGCTGTGAAGCCACAGTGCTAACCACTGTGCTGCCGCGCCGCCCATGAAATCAATGAGTCGCCTAATTGAGCACTGCCGATTTCTCGAGTCACAGGCATGCATTCACATAGCCCCTTTAATGCCCTCGGGGCGGCCCAAAGCTTACTCACGGCCACCGAGGTACATTTTGAAGGCACTGTTTCAAAGTAGGACACGTGACAGCCCGTCCACAATTTGCTGGATCCCACACATAATAGTGAGATTGTGCGGTTGTTTAAGGGATCAAAACTGGCCAGGGCATCGGGGGAGAGCTGCCCTGCTCTTCCTCAAAGATACACGATGTGGGGCAACACGATAGCACAGTGGTTAGCACAATTGCTTCACAGCTCCAGGGTCCCACATTCGATTCCCGGCTTGAGTCACTGTCTGTGCAGAGTCTGCACGCTCCCCCCCCCCCGCCCCCCCGTGTCTGCGCAGGTTTCCTCCGGGTGCTCCGGGCCGGGATTCTCCCGGAATCAGCGGGGCGGCCCGTACCGACGCCAAGGAGCGGCGTAAGCCACTCCGGCGTCAGGCCGCCCGGAGGTTGTGGGGTCCTCCGCACTTCCGGGGGCTCGGCCGGCGCTGGAGGGGTTGGAGCCGCACCCACAGAGGCCGGCGCGGAGGGAAAGAGTGCCCCCAAGGCGTAGGCCCGCCCGCAGATCGGTGGGCCCCGATCGCGGGCCAGGCCACCGTGGGCCCCCGGGGCCGAATCCCCCCCGTGCCGCGCCCAAGGACCCCGCCAGCCGCCCTCCAAGCCAGGTCCCGCCGTTATGGACCTATTTCACGCTGGCGGGACTGGCCGAAAACGGGTGGCCGCTCGGCCCATCAGGGCCCAGAGAATTGCTGGGGGGGGGGGGGCGCTGCCAACGGCCCCCGGCCGGCGCGTCGCGATCCCTGCCCGAAAACCAGCGCCGGAGAATTCGGCAGCCGCCGCCGGATCGGCGGGGCGGGATTCATGCCCCCGCCCCCCCCGGCGATTCTCCGACCCGGCGGGGGATCGGAGAATCCCACCCCCAGTTTCCTCCCACAGTCCAAAGATGTGCAGGTTAGGTGGATTGGCCATGATAAAATGCCTTTAGTGTTGGGTTGGGTTACTGGGTTATGCGGATAGGGTGGAGGCGTGGGGCTTAAGTGGGGTGCTCTTTCCAAGAGCCGGTGCAGCCTCGGTGAGTCGAATAGCCTCCTTCTGAACTGTAAATTCTCTGATTCTACGATTTGTCCTCCGTTCGCGATAAAGGAGGGAGCCTTGATTTCACTGCTTCATCTGAAAGATGGCACCTTTGAAAGGGCGGCAGGCTGGCACGGAGATTAGCACTGCTGCCTCACAGGGACCCCGGGTACAATTCCGGCCTTGGGTGACCGTCTGTGTGGAGTTTGCACGTTCTCCCCGTGTCTGCATGGGTTTCCTCCGGGTGCTCCCGTTTCCTCACACACTCCAAAGATGTGCAGGTAAGGTGGATTGGCCGTGCTAAATTGCCTCTTAGTGTCCAAAGATGTGCAGGTTAGGTGGATTGGCCGTGCTAAATTGCCCCTTCGTGTCCAAAGATGTGCAGGTTAGGTGGATTGGCCGTGCTAAATTGCCCCTTAGTGTCCAGAGACGTGCAGGTTAGGTGGATTGGCTGTGCTAAATTGCCCCTTAGTGTCCAAAGATGTGCAGGTTAGGTGGATTGGCCGTGCTAAATTGCCCCTTAGTGTCCAAAGATGTGCAGGTTAGGTGGATTGGCCATGCTAAATTGCCCCTTAGTGTCCAAAGTTGTGCTGGTTAGGTGGATTGGCCGTGCTAAATTGCCCCTTCGTGTCCAAAGATGTGCAGGTTAGGTGGATTGGCCGTGCTAAATTGCCCCTTAGTGTCCAGAGACGTGCAGGTTAGGTGGATTGGCCGTGCTAAATTGCCCCTTAGTGTCCAAAGATGTGCAGGTTAGGTGGATTGGCCATGCTAAATTGCCCCTTAGTGTCCAAAGTTGTGCTGGTTAGGTGGATTGGCCGTGCTAAATTGCCCCTTAGTGTCCAGAGACGTGCAGGTTAGGTGGATTGGCCGTGCTAAATTGCCCCTTAGTGTCCAAAGATGTGCAGGTTAGGTGGATTGGCCATGCTAAATTGCCCCTTAGTGTCCAAAGTTGTGCTGGTTAGGTGGATTGGCCGTGCTAAATTGCCCCTTAGTGTCCAGAGATGTGCAGGTTAGGTGGATTGGCTGTGCTAAATTGCCCCTTAGTGTCCAAAGATGTGCAGGCTAGGTGGATTGGCCGTGCTAAATTGCCCCTTAGTGTCCAGAGATGTGCAGGTTAGGTGGATTGGCCGTGCTAAATTGCCCCTTAGTGCCCAAAGATGTGCAGGTTAGGTGGATTGGCCGTGCTAAATTGCCCCTTAGTGCCCAAAGATGTGCAGGTTAGGTGGATTGGCCGTGCTAAATTGCCCCTTAGTGCCCAAAGATGTGCAGGTTAGGTGGAATGGCCGTGCTAAATTGCCCCTTAGTGTCCAAAGATGTGCAGGTTACGGGGAGAGGGCAGGGAATGTGCCTAGGTAGGGTGCTCTTTCAGAGGGTCGGTGCAGACTCGATGGGCTGAATGGCCTCCTTCTGCGCTATAAACTCCAAGATTCTAGAAAAACAGCTTGTTCCCGCTGTTGCCAGATCCTCTTATGGATTGATCCCTCCACAGATCTTCTCTGCTAAGTAATATTATACTCAGTATGCTTCACCCGATGCCTGTGCCTATGTATTTGCATTGTGTATTTATCATACGTCCTCTGTTTTTTCATGTACGGAATGATCTGTCTGGCCTGTACGCTGAACAAAACTTTGCACTGTACCTCGGTACACGAGACAATAAATCAAATCCACATCAAATCCAAATCCAAGTCTGCGCATTTCAGGGTCCTTTGGGGATATGATATCAAAGCTATTACAAAGAATTGCCATGAACTCCAGCAATGCCTTTCTTCCCGAACCTATTTGTTAATTTAAAAATTCTCTATTAATGTTGTGACACTCATTCGAACACGTTAATGATTCCGACAGTTGCAAAGAAACTCAATTACCCACAGCAGGTTCAGTTACAAAGCTAGGGGGTTAATAATATTGCTTCCACTGAGGTTAATTCATCTCTCTCGCACTGTCAGGCTCCGTTGAGGTAACTCCTCTAGGTTCAGGGCCCCGCACAGGTGAGAATGAGAAAAATAGACAAATAATTCAACAAAGGAGAAGGTGATAACTCCAAGTCGGATATCAAAGATGATATCACCGCCAGTGCTTGACAGGGCTCAATGCGGCATCTCATGTTTTCTGTCTCATTAGCAGTTTAGCTCTGCGGTGTAATTAAGATAATGATGGGAAGGGATTTAATTGTTCCTCTGTTGCTGACCTGTCAGTAACGAGATACTCTCGAGGATAAACAGACTTTCCAAAAGGACCTTTCGCTTCTGTCAGTTTAGTGGGAGTGGTATCGAGTTCCAAGAATTGACAATTAAGCATAACTGTTTGACATCTGGATGCGGTGCTGGGGAACCCTTCCCAGCTCCAGGGCGCGCTCAAATTCTCCCAGCAACAATGAATCTTGCCGTTTTACGAGGCGCAAAAGAAAAAGCGCTTTTGGGAGCAGCCAGGGACCCGATCCCTGAACCTTTGTTTTAATTAACTGAAATTACTGAACAGCGTTTTAGATATCCCGCTAGAAGCCCAGTACCAAAAGGCTCGCAATTAAGTGTTGGGAGAAATTATTTGCGAGCTGAGCTCATTCATTTCGACCTGGCTGTCGGCTGGCTTCCTATCTGAATTACTGTCTGTTTTCTGGCAGTTTGGGGAGCATTAAACGAAGAAAGATAATCATTAATGCTTACTGCCTCAGATTTGCTGGACTAACGCCGCACCAGAACAATCCTCTCAAACAGCAGCTTGTCCTCTGGTGCCAATCTCTCAATTAGACAAACTTTGCCCCACTAATTTAGTTGCATTGAGGGGAAAGATTGGAAAATGTGATTGTTCCCTCCATGCCGATACCTCCTCACCAGTGTTTGGACGGGAAGGTCTTGGCTTGACTGTTGTGAAGGCTGTGCTTTCCCCCATTGGGGAGCTGTACCAACTGCTGTTTGCAGACCTCCGGCCTGTTCTCGCCAGGGAAACAGTCCTGGTTTTATTGGTTAAGGTCGCCACCTGAAACGATTTGCAACTGGAGCCTTCCCAGCGGCATCCGGTGGACCAGGAAGGTTGCACAATCCATAGTCTCCCAGAATGGGCAGCACGGTGGCACAAGTGGTTCGCGCCGTGGCTTCACAGCTCCAGGTTCCCAGGTTCGATTCCCGGCTGGGGTCACTGTCTTGTGCGGAGTCTGCACATACTCCCCGTGTGTGCGTGGGTTTCCTCCGGGTGCTCCGGTTTCCTCCCACAGTCCAAAGATGTGTCGGTTAGGTGGATAGGCCGTGCTAAATTGCCCCTTAGTGTCCTAAAAATGTTAAGTGGGGATTACTGGGTTACGAGGATGGGGTGGATACGTGGGCTTCAGTAGGGTGCTCTTTGTAAGGGCCGGGATGGGCCGATTCTATGATGGTTGATTAGTGATCTGGCCTATCTCACTTCATAGAGCTGTAGATTTTTACAACACTAATAGAGGCTCTTCGGCCCATCGTGCCTGCCTGCCCCCGGCCATCATGCACCTATCTAGTCTAATCTCATTCCTAGCAGTTGGTCCATAGCCTTGTATGCTGTGCCGTTTCAAGTTCTCAACTAAATGCTTCTTAAATGATGTGAGAGTTCCCGCCTCTGTCACCCTTTCAGGCAGCGAGTTCCAGGTTCCCACCATAATAATAATAATCTTTATTCGTGTCACAAGTAGGCTTACATTAACACTGCAATGAAGTGACTGTGAAAATCCCCTCGTCGCCACATTCCGGCGCCTGTTCGGGTACACAGAGGGAGAATTCAGAATGTCCGATTCACCTAACAGCACGTCTTTCGGGGATTTGTGGGAGGAATGTCTGATTCAAAGAAATAACAAAGAACAAAGAAAAATTACAGCACAGGAACAGGCCCTTCGGCCCTCCCAGCCTGTGCCGATCCAGATCCTCTATCTAAAACCGCCGCCTATTTTCTAAGTATCTGTATCCCTCTGCTCCCTGCCCATTCATGTATCTGTCGACATTAAATGACGCTATCGTGCCCGCCTCCACCACCTTCGCCGGCAATGCGTTCCAGGCACCCACCACCCTCTGCGTAAAGAACTTTCTACGCATATCTCCCTTAAACTTTTCCCCTCTCACCTTGAACTCGTGACCCCTAGTAATTGAGTCCCCCACTCTGGGAAAAAGCTTCTTGCTAACCACCCTGTCCATACCTCTCATGATTTTGTAGACCTCAATGAGGTCCCCCCTCAACCTCCGTCTTTCTAATGAAAATAATCCTAATCTACTCAACCTCTCTTCATAGCTAGCGCCCTCCATACCAGGCAACATCCTGGTGAACCTCCTCTGCACCTTCTCCTAACAAGCCCACCTAACAAGATTCACCTAACAAGCACGTCTTTTGGGACTTGTGGGAGGAAACCGGAGCGCCCGGAGGAAACCCACGCAGACACGGGGAGAACATGCAGACTCCGCGCAGACAGTGACCCAAGCCGGGAATTGAACCTGGGTCCCTGGCGCCATGACGCAACAGTGCTAACCACTGTGCTACCGCGTCACTTTCTGGGTGTAAAAGCTTTTCCTCAAATCATCTCTGCAGCTCCTGTTCCTTACCTTAAATCTATGCCCCCTGGATTATTGACGCCTCTGCGAAGGGGAACAGTTCCCTCCTACCCACTCTATCTATCAATGTCCCTCATCATTTTGTGCACCTCAATTCAGCTTTCTCTGCTCCGAGAAAAACAACGGCAGCCTAACCAGCCTCTCTCCGTGGCTGAAGCGCTCCAGCCCAGGCAACATCCTGGTGAATCTCCTCTGCAGCCTCTCTAGTGCAATCACAGCCTTCCTACAGTGTGGCGACGGGGACGGCTCACAGTACTCCAGTTGTGGCCTAACAGGCATTCTGTTCAGCTCCACCATAACCGCCCCGCTCTTATAGTCTGTGCCACAGCTTCTGTGACGTGCCCTCCACCAACCTGACCAATCAGAACCTTAAATTAGGAGTGTCGGTGTTATAGCCCCCACGAGGAAACCTTTGTCAATCTCCCCGTGGAGTACAGGTTTCCCAGGTAGGGGGCGGAGGCCACCCAGCTGGAGCTCGTTAAAGGCTATCGTAAAAGCCGGCCCAAAGCAGGGCCTGGTGTAGTTAGTTCTCCCAGCAAGGACTGAAGTGGGAGTGAGTTACTGTTGTGAGGAGAATATTGTGTATAATTAAATAAATCTCTGTTCTACTGCCGTTGGCGTAAACAAGTTACTAAACTGGCGACGAGGACAAAATTAAACTCTCGACTTGCTTGTGGGACCGCCCGGCCGATTACTGTCCTGCAGCATGTTGACGTAAAAGTTCGGGATGCCGCTGTTCGGGAAGCTGGAAGCCTTCGACGCAGGCCTGGAGGGCTGGAGGCAGCATGCGGAACGCATGGGGTACTTCTTCCAAGCTAACGGGAGTTTGAGGGAAGACCGTCAGAAAGCCATCCTCCTGACCGCCTGTGAGGCCGGGTAAGTTATCCGGCTTCACCTAACTCCAAATCATTTGATGAGCTGGCTGCTTTGCATTACGACCCTCGACCTTCTGTGATCAAACAGCCCGTTGCAATCTCCAGGTGAATCCGCCACTGATTTCTTCACCCGCCTGAGCCGTCCAGCTGAACGTTGCAAATTCGGGCCATCCCTCTGCGAAATGGTGAGGGATAGGCTGGTGTGCGGCATGAACAACTTGGCCAGTCGGAGGAAGCCTGGCTGTTATTCACCACCGCGGGTTAATATCCTGGAATTCCTCTCCCAGCAACATGGGAGCGCGTTCAAAAGAAATGGGCGGCACGGTAGCACAGTGGGTAGCACTTTTGCTTCACAGCTCCAGGATCCCAGGTTCGATTCCCGAAGACGAGGGGATTTTCACAGTCATTTCGTTGCAGTGTTAATAGAACATAGAACATAGAAAATACAGCACAGAACAGGCCCTTCGGCCCACGATGTTGTGCCGAACCTTTGTCCTAGATTAATCATAGATTATCATTGAATTTACAGTGCAGAAGGAGGCCATTCGGCCCTTTGAGTCTGCACCGGCTCTTGGAAAGAGCACCCTACCCAAACTCAACACCTTCACCCAACACCAAGGGCAATTTGGACATTAAGGGCAATTTATCATTGGCCAATTCACCTAACCTGCACATCTTTGGATTGTGGGAGGAAACCGGAGCACCCGGAGGAAACCCACGCAGACACGGGGAGGACGTGCAGACTCCGCACAGTCAGTGACCCAAGCCGGAATCGAACCTGGGACCCTGGAGCTGTGAAGCAATTGTGCTATGCACAATGCTACCGTGCTGCCCTTGAGAACAAATAAATCTACACTATATCATTTAACCGTAATCCATGTACCTATCCAATAGCTGCTTGAAGGTCCCTAATGTTTCCGACTCAACTACTTCCACAGGCAGTGCATTCCATGCCCCCACTACTCTCTGGGTAAAGAACCTACCTCTGATATCCCTCCTATATCTTCCACCTTTCACCTTAAATTTATGTCCCCTTGTAATGGTTTGTTCCACCCGGGGAAAAAGTCTCTGACTGTCTACTCTATCTATGCCCCTTATCATCTTATAAACCTCTATCAAGTCGCCCCTCATCCTTCTCCGTTCTAATGAGAAAAGGCCTAGCACCCTCAACCTTTCCTCGTAAGACCTACTCTCCATTCCAGGCAACATCCTGGTAAATCTTCTTTGCACCTTTTCCAAAGCTTCCACATCCTTCCTAAAATGAGGCGACCAGAACTGTACACAGTACTCCAAATGTGGCCTTACCAAAGTTTTGTACAGCTGCATCATCACCTCACGGCTCTTAAATTCAATCCCTCTGTTAATGAACGCGAGCACACCATAGGCCTTCTTCACAGCTCTATCCACTTGAGTGGCAACTTTCAAAGATGTATGAACATAGACCCCAAGATCTCTCTGCTCCTCCACATTGCCAAGAACTCTACCGTTAACCCTGTATTCCGCATTCATATTTGTCCTTCCAAAATGGACAACCTCACACTTTTCAGGGTTAAACTCCATCTGCCACTTCTCAGCCCAGCTCTGCATCCTATCTATGTCTCTTTGCAGCCGACAACAGCCCTCCTTACTATCCACAACTCCACCAATCTTCGTATCATCTGCAAATTTACTGACCCACCCTTCAACTCCCTCATCCAAGTCATTAATGAAAATCACAAACAGCAGAGGACCCAGAACTGATCCCTGCGGTACGCCACTGGTAACTGGGATCCAGGCTGAATATTTGCCATCCACCACCACTCTCTGACTTCTATCGGTTAGCCAGTTCGTTATCCAACTGGCCAAATTTCCCACTATCCCATGCCTCCTTACTTTCTGCATAAGCCTACCATGGGGAACTTTATCAAATGCCTTACTAAAATCCATGTACACTACATCCACTGCTTTACCTTCATCCACATGCTTGGTCACCTCCTCAAAGAATTCAATAAGATTTGTAAGGCAAGACCTACCCCTCACAAATCCGTGCTGACTATCCCTAATCAAGCAGTGTCTTTCCAGATGCTCAAAAATCCTATCCTTCAGTACCCTTTCCATTACTTTGCCTACCACCGAAGTAAGACTAACTGGCCTGTAATTCCCAGGGTTATCCCTAGTCCCTTTTTTGAACAGGGGCACGACATTCGCCACTCTCCAATCCCCTGGTACCACCCCTGTTGACAGTGAGGACGAAAAGATCATTGCCAATGGCTCTGCAATTTCATCTCTTGCTTCCCATAGAATCCTTGGATATATCCCGTCAGGCCCGGGGGACTTGTCTATCCTCAAGTTTTTCAAAATGCCCAACACATCTTCCTTCCTAACAAGTATTTCCTCGAGCTTACCAATCTGTTTCACACTGTCCTCTCCAACAATATCGCCCCTCTCATTTGTAAATACAGAAGAAAAGTACTCGTTCAAGACCTCTCCTATCTCTTCAGACTCAATACACAATCTCCCGCTACTGTCCTTGATCGGACCTACCCTCGCTCTAGTCATTCTCATATTTCTCACATATGTGTAAAAGGCCTTGGGGTTTTCCTTGATCCTACCCGCCAAAGATTGTTCATGCCCTCTCTTAGCTCTCCTAATCCCTTTCTTCAGTTCCCTCCTGGCTATCTTGTATCCCTCCAATGCCCTGTCTGAACCTTGTTTCCTCAGCCTTACATAAGTCACCTTTTTCCTCTTAACAAGACATTCAACCTCTCTTGTCAACCATGGTTCCCTCACTCGACCATCTCTTCCCTGCCTGACAGGGACATACATATCAAGGACACGTAGCACCTGTTCCTTGAACAAGTTCCACATTTCACTTGTGTCCTTCCCTGCCAGCCTATGTTCCCAACTTATGCACTTCAATTCTTGTCTGACAACATCGTATTTACCCTTCCCCCAATTGTAAACCTTGCCCTGTTGCACGTACCTATCCCTCTCCATTACTAAAGTGAAAGTCACAGAATTGTGGTCACTATCTCCAAAATGCTCCCCCACTAACAAATCTATCACTTGCCCTGGCTCATTACCCAGTACTAAATCCAATATTGCCCCTCCTCTGGTCGGACAATCTACATACTGCGTTAGAAAAGCTTCCTGGACACACTGCACAAACACCACCCCATCCAAACTATTTGATCTAAAGAGTTTCCACTCAATATTTGGGAAGTTAAAGTCGCCCATGACTACTACCCTATGACTTCTGCACCTTTCCAAAATCTGTTTCCCAATCTGTTCCTCCACATCTCTGCTACTATTGGGGGGCCTATAGAAAACTCCTAACAAGGTGACTGCTCCTTTCCTATTTCTGACTTCAACCCATACTACCTCAGTAGGCTGATACTCCTCGAACTGCCTTTCTGCAGCTGTTATACTATCTCTAATTAATAATGCCACCCCCCCCACCTCTTTTACCACCCTCCCTAATCTTATTGAAACATCTATAACCAGGGACCTCCAACAACCATTTCTGCCCCTCTTCTATCCAAGTTTCCGTGATGGCCACCACATCGTAGTCCCAAGTACCGATCCATGCCTTAAGTTCACCCACCTTATTCCTGATGCTTCTTGCGTTGAAGTATACACACTTCAACCCCTCTCCGTGCCTGCAAGTACTCTCCTTTGTCAGTGTTCCCTTCCCCACTGCCTCATTACACGCTTTCGCGTCCTGAATATCGGCTACCTTAGTTGCTGGACTACAAATCCGGTTCCCATTCCCCTGCCAAATTAGTTTAAACCCTCCCGAAGAGTACTAGAAAACCTCCCTCCCAGGATATTGGTGCCCCTCTGGTTCAGATGCAACCCGTCCTGCTTGTACAGGTCCCACCTTCCCCAGAATGCGCTCCAATTATCCAAATACCTGAAGCCCTCCCTCCTACACCATTCCTGCAGCCACGTGTTCAACTGCACTCTCTCCCTATTCCTAGCCTCGCTATCACGTGGCACCGGCAACAAACCAGAGATGACAACTCTGTCTGTCCTGGCTTTTAACTTCCAGCCTAACTCCCTAAACTTGTTTATTACCTCCACACCCCTTTTCCTACCTATGTCGTTGGTACCAATGTGCACCACGACTTCTGGCTGCTCACCCTCCCCCTTAAGGATCATGAAGACACAATCCGAGACATCCCTGGCCCTGGCACCCGGGAGGCAACATACCTTCCGGGAGTCTCGCTCGCGACCACAGAATCTCCTATCTATTCCCCTAACCATTGAATCTCCTACAACTATTGCTTTACTATTCTCCCCCCTTCCCTTCTGAGCCCCAGAGCCAGACTCAGTGCCAGAGACCTGGCCGCTAGGGCCTTCCCCCGGTAGGTCATCCCCCCCAACAGCATCCAAAACGGTATACTTGTTTTGAAGGGGAACGGCCACGAGGGATCCCTGCACTTTCTGCCTGTTTGTTTTTTTCCCCCTGACTGTAACCCAGCTATTCTTGTCCTGTACCTTGGGTGTGGTTACCTCCTTGTAACTCTTCTCAATCACCCCCTCTGCCTCCCGGATGATCCGAAGTTCATCCAGCTTCAGCTCCAGTTCCCTAACACGG
>NC_092730.1:11223853-11231566 GCF_047496885.1 Scyliorhinus torazame | reverse complement strand
CAGATCCAGAGATGGGGTAACCCCAGGTTAAAGAGGTGTGAATTGTGTCAAGCCAGGACAGTTGGTAGGATTTCGCAGGCCAGATGGTGGGGGGTGAATGTAATGCGACAGGAATCCCAGGTCCCGGTTGAAGCCGCAGCTACACGTGTGCGGAACTTGGCTATAAGTTTCTGCTCGGCGATTCTGCGTTGTCGCGGGTCCTGAAGGCCGCCTCGGAGAACGCTTACCCGGAGATCAGAGGCTGAATGCCCTTGACTGCTGAAGTGTTCCCCGACTGGAAGGGAACATTCCTGCCTGGCGCTTGTCGCGCGATGTCCGTTCATTCGTTGTCTGTATCCATGTTCCTGGAACCTGCCTCTTCACTCACCCGAGGAAGAGCAGCGCTCCGAAAGCTCGTGTTTGGAACAAACCTGCTGGACTTTAACCTGGTGTTGTAAGATTTCTGGACAGTAATTTCAAAGGCACCCACTGACTTTGCCAAACTGCTGCTTGCGTTCTGCCTTCTAAAGCAAGCACGTTTCAGATGCATGTTGGGGCCAGCGATGACTTGACAATGTGGATATCCAGAGGGTGCTGCCCCTTGTGGGAGAGACTAGAACTAGAGGGGGACACCGTTTAAAATCAGCCATTGTCAAATAGCCTACTTCGAACGCATGGGTTTGTATGAATATCTTGATACGTGAGCTGAACTCTGTTGAAAAGATGGATTGTGGAGACCATACCTGGTCAAGAGATTAAAACTTCTGTCCTGTCCAAAGTTTTCGTCTCGCCGTATCCAAATATATATATTTCTATTCATACAAGGATGGCAGGGTCAGCATTCACTGTCCACCCCCAGCTGCCCTGAGAAAGTGGTGGGTGAGCCGCCAACTTGACCCGCCGCAGTCCGTGTGGCGTAGGTACACCCACTGTGCTGTTAGGGAGGGAGTTGCAGGATTTTGACCCAGCGACAGTGAAGAAACGGCCGATATATTTCCGAGTCGGGATGGCGATGAATGTAGGCATTTCAGGTATATTGCATTACATGTATTGCAGCACGGGAGCGCAGTGGGTTAGCACTGTTGCTCCACAGCGCCAGTGACCTGGTTCGATTCCGGCTTGGGTCGCCGTCTGCACGTTCTCCCCTCCGTGTCTGCGTGGGTTTCCTCCGGGTGCTCCGGTTTCCTAGCACAAGTCCCGATATACGTGCTTGTTGGGTGAAATGGACTGAGGAATGTACCCGAACAGGCTCCGGAGTGTGGCGACTAGGGGCTTGCCCCAGTATCTTCATTGCAGTTTTAATGTAAGCCTACTTGTGACACGAATAAAAGATTATTATTCGTTGAAGTAAGGGTTAAACTTGGAAAATGCTCGGAATGCGAGCATTAGCAGGTGATTAAATCTTTACAGATCCAGAGATGGGGTAACCCCAGGTTAAAGAGGTGTGAATTGTCTCAAGCCAGGACAGTTGGTAGGATTTCGCAGGCCAGATGGTGGGGGATGAATGTAATGCGACATGAATCCCAGGTCCGGTTGAGGCCGCACTCATGTGTGCGGAACTTGGCTATAAGTTTCTGCTCGGCGATTCTGCGTTGTCGCGCGTCCTGAAGGCCGCCTTGGGAGAACGCTTACCCGGAGATCAGAGCTGAATGCCCTTGACTGCTGAAGTGTTCCCCCGACTGGAAGGGAACATATTATGTTAATGTTGGGAAAGTTAAAGCCCCCAACTATTACCACCCTATGTTCCTGGCAGCTATCTGTAATCTCTTTACATATTTGCTCCTCAATATCCCGCTGACTATGTGCGGGCCTGTGGTACAGTCCTACCAAAGTGAGGCCGTACAGCCCACGTTTTCTGTGCTGGCACCTCCTTCAGTTCGGGCCTGGACTCGCTGCCGTCTCCCAACGCCGTCTCCTCAATATCGGGGAGACTAAACGCAGGGTTTGGGCGGCCGCCTTGCGGAGCACCTTCCTCCGGCCCTCAGGCATGACCCCCCCCCTGCCTTTCCGTCGCTGACCATTGCGACTCAGCACCTTGCCCTCGTCCCCACCTGCCCGCCCTTGGGCTGCCGCAGTGTGTTATGGGCCAGGGTTTAGAGAACCCCAGAGTGTATCATGGAGTTCCCCTGACCCACAACTTTAGTAGATTGTGGTACGTGGGAGCACACGGCCCACTCTACAGGTGTGGGACAGCAGAAATGGAAAAGTATTTTTTAAAGCAAAACAATGTTTATTCTATGAACTCAAGTTAACCTTTTTAAACATACAGTGAACATCTTAGCAACCATCAATTCAAATACAACCCCCAAAGAATACAACACTAACTAATCCTTTAAGCTTTCCTTTTAACATCCATACGACTTAAAACACCTTTTACCAAGAAGCACATTAGGTTTACATTCACTACTGAGAACATTTATAATTCTGAATTCACCAAATGATCAAGAGATAGTCTTTTCATGGCAGAGAGATCAGCAGTACATCTGGTCCGGCTGGCTTCAGCTCCAACACTGAAAACGAAGACTAAAACACAACCCTGCAGCAAACAGCCTGAAACGAAAGTAAAAAGCTGACAGACAGCCCAGCTCCACCCACTCTCGACATCACTGCAGTAATATGAGCAGGCCATACATTTCTTAAAGCGACATTCTCATGACAAGTGCTTCCAGTCAATGCAAGTGTGCCTCATCTTCCGATGGAGCCCTCAAGGCTCCACGTGGAGTTGAACAACCTCACCGTGCG
Organism: Scyliorhinus torazame; assembly: GCF_047496885.1. Taxonomy (NCBI): domain Eukaryota; kingdom Metazoa; phylum Chordata; class Chondrichthyes; order Carcharhiniformes; family Scyliorhinidae; genus Scyliorhinus; species Scyliorhinus torazame. The sequence continues at coordinate 11,228,845 of NC_092730.1, read as the reverse complement.
CTCGCTCCTCCATCTTCTCATCTTCTTTTAACAAATTTGTTCGTTAAAAATTTTCCACTAAAAACAAAACCACCCGAAAAAAATCAAACATAACTACACGGGCGAAGAGACAAACCCAAAAACCCCCAAATTACACATTAACTTTAACAGAAAAAACTAAGCTAGAGATCCTAACAGCTGATGGTGACTAACTCCACAATAGTCCTCAACACCAGCAAGGCTGCGTACTTAGCCCCCTACTCTACACCCTGTACCACACACGACTGCGTGGCAAAACTTGGTTCCAACTCCATCTACAAGTTTGCTGACGATACGACCGTATCTTGAATAACGACGAGTCAGAATACAGGAGGGAGATAGAGAACCTAGTGGAGTGGTGTAGCGACAACAATCTCTCCCTCAATGCCAGCAAAACTAAAGAGCTGGTCATTGACTTCAGGAAGCAAAGTACTGTACACACCCCTGTCAGCATCAACGGGGCCGAGGTGGAGATGGTTAACAGCTTCAAATTCCATGGGGTGCACATCTCCAAAAATCTGTCCTGGTCCACCCACGTCGACGCTACCACCAAGAAAGCACAACAGCCCCTATACTTCCTCAGGAAATTCAGCATGTCCACATTAACCCTTACCAACATTTACAGATGCACCATAGAAAGCATCCTATCGGGCTGCATCACAGCCTGGTATGGCAACTGCTCGGCCCAAGACCGCAAGAAACTTCAGAGAGTCGTGAACACCGCCCAGTCCATCACATGAACCTGCCTCCCATCCATTGACTCCATCTACACCTCCCGCTGCCTGGGGAGAGCGGGCAGCATAATCAAAGACCCCTCCCACCCGGCTTACTCACTCTTCCAACTTCTTCCATCAGGCAGGAGATACAGAAGTCTGAGAACACGCACGAACAGACTCAAAAACAGCTTCTTCCCCGCTGTCACCAGACTCCTAAACGACCCTCTTATGGACTGACCTGATTAACACTACACCCTGTATGCTTCACCCGATTGCCGGAGTCTATGTAGTTGTAGCACCGTCAATATGACGCGAGGCAGGTTGAGGTAATGTCAATTGAAGGCTTTATTAAGCAGAACTTTATCCCCAGCAGCGTGGTTACAGAATGCAGCTGCTGAGGGAAATGGAAGGAAAAGCTGGGTTCTTATACCGGCATTTCTGGGTGGAGTCCAGTAGGTGGCAGATCCTATCAGGACCTGGCATCCGTCCACCAATAGCCTGTCGACACATGATGTACCGTATTACCCCTAATACATCCCACCACAGTAGTTACATTGTGTACCTTGTGTTGCCTAATATGTATTTTCTTTTTATTTTATTTTCTTCCCATGTACTTAACGATCTGTTGAGCTGCTCGCAGAAAAATACTTTTCACTGTACCTCGGTACACGTGACAGTAAACAAAACCAAGCGAGGAAATGGTGGCTGCCATCTTGGATTGACCCCCCCTCCACGACCCCCTGATGGCAAACTCGACCTTCTCCAAAATGGCACCCAACCTAGCCGAGACATTGGGCAGGGGAGGGGACCCCCAACCCACCCAAGGATTCGCCTCCGGGCTATCGACGAGGCAAATCCGCGAAACAGGCCTCCAAACCGCTCCAGACCCTTCCACTCCCGAGACATGAACGTCGAGTCCAAACCCGCTGGCAGAAAAAGGTGGCTGTTGAAGACGGGGGGGGGGGGGGGGGGGTTTGGGCGGGGCGGGGGTTAGCGAAGACGGGGAATTCAGCTTGAAGTGCTGCCTGAACTGCTTCCGGGCCTCTCAGTGCGGAGACCGCCGCTGGATTCGAGGAAAACCCCACCGGAGGGAGAGGCCGTAACTATCGCGCAAAGGCGGGAAACAGCGCCCCTATCCAGGGTTTGCGAACCCACCACGGTATCTTCAGCATACTGGCTGCCCATTGGTGAAGCTGGAAATTGGGGAGGGGCCAGGTCCCCCGCTTGGCCTGTCTCTTTGGGGCAAAGCCCCACGGGGCTCTGGGAGTCTGACCCGCCCAAATAAAGGAAGGCGTGAATCGGTTGACTTTGACAAAAATGGACTTGGGAGGCAAATGGGGAGACTGAGACAGAGACGGAAAAATCTCGGCAACACCTCCATTTTAATCGTCGTCCTGCTAAGGATATCCCACCTCTGTATGTCCCATGTTGAATAACCTTTATTATCGTCACAAGTAGGCTTACATTAACACCGCAATGAAGTTACTGTGAAAAGCCCCTCGTCGCCACATTCCGGTACACGGAGGGAGAATTCAGAATGTCCGATTCACCCAACGAGCACGTCTTTCGGGACTTGTGGGAGGAAACCGGAGCGCCCGGAGGAAACCCACGCAGGCACGGGGTGGGGGGGGAGAACGGGCAGCCTACACTCCGCACAGACAGTGACCCCAAGCCGGGAATCGAACCCGGGACCCTGGCGCTGTGAAGCAACAGTGCTAACCACTGTGCCACCGCGCTGCCCCGATTGGTGTAATTTGACGGGAGGAATGGCCGGGAAAAATTGACCGGAAACAAGTTCGACTTGTAACCAGAGAAGGAGTGGAAAACGCAGAGCAGGGGGTCCGTGATATCCAGACGCATGTCACGCGGGTAAATAGACACCCGATGCTCCACCCATTCCCACTCTGCCTCCCGACGAACCCGTGAGAGGCCTCAAACTCCGTCGACAACCTTCTGCTTTCCCGCCTCCTTCCCTCTGCTATTCCTGGGCCTACCAGTCACGCAGGATCCTTACTCCATTAACGGGGTGGGTTTTCGAGAGGAAACGCCCCCGATTCTGAGAGAATGGGACAAACAGGGCAGAGCAGTGACCTTGTGCGTGTCCTCCCCCGACAGCACTGGAGTCCCTCCTCTCCTCCGCCTTGACCCCCTTTTTAAAACCCGAGTTTTCAAATCCAAAAGCAAACCCAATCTCCCGCCCACCACTCCGCCCCACCCACAGGGCCCCTTCCATCTCCTGTTCATCGCTTTGCTTTGTTTTTGAGTTTGCAGAGATAAGGGAGGGATTGTAGGCATTGGAGGAGGTTACAGAGATAGGGAGGGTTGTAGGGGCTGGAGGAGGTTACAGAGATAGGGAGGGTTGTAGGGGCTTGGAGGAGGTTACAGAGATAGGGAGGGTTGTAGGGGCTTGGAGGAGGTTACAGAGATAGGGAGGGTTGTAGGGTGCTGGAGGAGGTTACAGAGATAGGGAGGGTTGTAGGGGCTGGTGGAGGTTACAGAGATAGGGAGGGTTGTAGGGGCTTGGAGGAGGTTACAGAGATAGGGAGGGTTGTAGGGGGCTGGAGGAGGTTACAGAGATAGGGAGGGGTTGTAGGGGCTGGAGGAGGTTACAGAGATAGGGAGGGTTGTAGGGGCTGGAGGAGGTTACAGAGATAGGGAGGGTTGTCGGGGCTGGAGGAGGTTACAGAGATAGGGAGGGTTGTAGGCATTGGAGGAGGTTACAGAGATAGGGAGGGTTGTAGGCATTGGAGGAAGTTACAGAGATAGGGAGGGTTGTAGGGACTGGATGAGGTTACAGAGATAGGGAGGGGTGTAGGGACCGAAGGAGGTTACAGAGATAGGGAGGGTTGTAGGGGCTGGAGGAGGTTACAGAGATAGGGAGGGTTGTAGGGACTGGAGGAGGTTACAGAGATAGGGAGGGTTGTAGGGGCTGGAGGAGGTTACAGAGATAGGGAGGGTTGTCGGGGCTGGAGGAGGTTACAGAGATAGGGAGGGTTGTCGGGGCTGGAGGAGGTTACAGAGATAGGGAGGGTTGTAGGGGCTGGAGGAGGTTACAGAGATAGGGAGGGTTGTAGGGGCTGGAGGAGGTTACAGAGATAGGGAGGGTTGTCGGGGCTGGAGGAGGTTACAGAGATAGGGAGGGTTGTCGGGGCTGGAGGAGGTTACAGAGATAGGGAGGGTTGTAGGGGCTGGAGGAGGTTACAGAGATAGGGAGGGTTGTAGTGGCTGGAGGAGGTTACAGAGATAGGGAGGGTTGTAGTGGCTGGAGGAGGTTACAGAGATAGGGAGGGTTGTAGTGGCTGGAGGAGGTTACAGAGATAGGGAGGGTTGTCGGGGCTGGAGGAGGTTACAGAGATAGGGAGGGTTGTAGGTGCTGGAGGAGGTTACAGAGATAGGGAGGGTTGTAGGGGGCTGGAGGAGGTTACAGAGATAGGGAGGGTTGTAGGCATTGGAGGAGATTACAGAGATAGGGAGGGTTGTAGGCATTGGAGGAAGTTACAGAGATAGGGAGGGTTGTAGGGACTGGATGAGGTTACAGAGATAAGGAGGGTTGTCGGGGCTGGAGGAGGTTACAGAGATAGGGAGGGTTGTAGGTGCTGGAGGAGGTTACAGAGATAGGGAGGGTTGTAGGGGCTGGAGGAGGTTACAGAGATAGGGAGGGTTGTTGGGGCTGGAAGAGTTTACAGAGATAGGGCGGGTTGTAGGGGCTGGAGGAGGTTACAGAGATAGAGAGGGTTGTAGGGGGCTGGAGGAGGTTACAGAGAGAGGGAGGGTTGTAGGCATTGGAGGAGATTACAGAGATAGGGAGGGTTGTAGGCATTGGAGGAAGTTACAGAGATAGGGAGGGTTGTAGGCATTGGAGGAGGTTACAGAGATAGGGAGGGTTGTAGGGGCTGGAGGAGGTTACAGAGATAGGGAGGGTTGTAGGGGCTGGAGGAGGTTACAGAGATAGGGAGGGTTGTAGGGGCTTGGAGGAGGTTACAGAGATAGGGAGGGTTGTAGGGTGCTGGAGGAGGTTACAGAGATAGGGAGGGTTGTAGGGGCTGGTGGAGGTTACAGAGATAGGGAGGGTTGTAGGGGCTTGGAGGAGGTTACAGAGATAGGGAGGGTTGTAGGGGCTGGAGGAGGTTACAGAGATAGGGAGGGGTGTAGGGGCTGGAGGAGGTTACAGAGATAGGGAGGGTTGTAGGGGCTGGAGGAGGTTACAGAGATAGGGAGGGTTGTCGGGGCTGGAGGAGGTTACAGAGATAGGGAGGGT
>NC_092730.1:11203853-11216353 GCF_047496885.1 Scyliorhinus torazame | reverse complement strand
GGAAGGATGTTACAAGTTACAGAGGGACATAGATAAGCTGCAGCGCTGGGCTGAGAGGTGGCAAATGGAGTTTAATGCAGAAAAGTGTGAGGTGATTCATTTTGGAAGGAGTAACAGGAAGACAGAGTACTGGGCTAATGGTAAGGTTCTTGGCAGTGTGGATGAGCAGAGAGATCTCGGTGTCCATGTACATAGATCCCTGAAAGTTGCCACTCCGGTTGAGAGGGATGTTAAGAAGGCGTACGCTGTGTTAGCTTTTATTGGTAGAGGGATTGAGTTTCGGAGCCATGAGGTCATGTTGCAGCTGTACAAAACTCTGGTGCGGCCGCATTTGGAGTATTGCGTGCAATTCTGGTCGCCGCATTATAGGAAGGATGTGGAAGCATTAGAAAGGGTGCAGAGGAGATTTACCAGAATGTTACCTGGTATGGAGGGAAGATCTTATGAGGAAAGGCTGAGGGACTTGAGGCTGTTTTCGTTAGAGAGAAGAAGGTTAAGAGGTGACTTAATTGAGGCATACAAGATGATCAGAGGATTGGATAGGGTGGACAGTGAGAGCCTTTTTCCTCGGATGGTGATGTCTAGCAGGAGGGGACATAGCTTTAAATTGAGGGGAGATAGATGTAAGACAGATGTCAGAGGTAGGTTCTTTACTCAGAGAGTAGTAAGGGCGTGGAATGCCCTGCCTGCAACAGTAGTGGACTCGCCAACGCTAAGGGCATTCAAATGGTCATTGGATAGACATATGGACGATAAGGGAATCGTGTAGATGGGCTTTAGAGTGGTTTCACAGGTCGGCGCAACATCGAGGGCCGAAGGGCCTGTACTGCGCTGTAATGTTCTATGTTCATTTACCATTCTACACTCTCGTGTTGTTATTGAGGGTACTACAATTTAATAAGCAGAGAACTAGTCAGTGACCGAGACGTGTGCTTACTGAGTGCCGCCTACAGGGCGTCACCTTATATACGGCTCCCTGGTGGGCGGAGCAGGAGGCGGAGTTCCCCAGGGTTCCAAACCCTGTCTTAAATTGGCATCACCAACATGGTGTTAAGGGTACAGTAACCAGTCATCTCTCTGTCTCTCTCTGTCTCTCTCTCTCTGTCTCGCTCTCACTGTCTCGCTCTCTCTGTCTCGCGCTCTCTGTCTCGCTCTCTCTGTCTCGCTCTCTCTGTCTCGCGCTCTCTCTGTCTCGCGCTCTCTGTCTCGCGCACTCCATCTCGTGCTCTCTCCATCTCATGCTCTCTCTCTGTCTCGCTCTCTCTGTCTCGCTCTCTCTGTCTCGCTCTCTCTGTCTCGCTCTCTCTCTGTCTCGCTCTCTCTCTGTCTCGCGCACTCCATCTCGTGCTCTCTCCATCTCATGCTCTCTCTCTGTCTCGCTCTCTCTGTCTCGCTCTCTCTCTGTCTCGCTCTCTCTCTGCCACGCGCTCTCTCTGCCCCTCAGTACTGACCCTCTGAAAGTGCAGCGCTCCCTCAGTACTGACCCTCTGACAGTGCAGCACTCCCTCAGTACTGACCCTCTGACAGTGCGGCACTCCCTCAGTACTAACCCTCTGACAGTGCAGCACTCCCTCAGTACTGACCCTCTGACAGTGCAGCACTGCCTCAGTACTGACCCTCTGACACTGCAGCACTCCCTCAGTACTGACCCTCTGACAGTGCGGCGCTCCCTCAGTACTGACCCTCTGACAGTGCGGCACTCCCTCAGTACTGACCCTCTGACAGTGCGGCACTCCCTCAGTACTGACCCTCTGAAAGTGAGGCGCTCCCTCAGTACTGACCCTCTGACAGTGCAGCACTCCCTCAGTACTGAACCTCTGACAGTGCGGCACTCCCTCAGTACTGACCCTCTGACAGTGCGGCACTCCCTCAGTACTGACCCTCTGACAGTGCGGCACTCCCTCAGTACTGACCCTCTGACAGTGCAGCACTCCCTCAGTACTGACCCTCTGACAGTGCGGCACTCCCTCAGCACTGACCCTCTGACAGTGCGGCACTCCCTCAGTACTGACCCTCTGACAGTGCGGCACTCCCTCAGCACTGACCCTCTGACAGTGCGGCACTCCCTCAGCACTGACCCTCTGACAGTGCGGCACTCCCTCAGTACTGACCCTCTGACAGTGCGGCACTCCCTCAGTACTGACCCTCTGACAGTGCGGCACTCCCTCAGCACTGACCCTCTGACAGTGCGGCACTCCCTCAGTACTGACCCTCTGACAGTGCGGCACTCCCTCAGTACTGACCCTCTGACAGTGCGGCACTCCCTCAGTACTGACCCTCTGACAGTGCGGCACTCCCTCAGCACTGACCCTCCGAGAAAGCCACCCGAACTCCAGCCACGATGGGACAATCCCAGTTGACGCTGATTGCAATATTGGCGTAGTTCGCCGTGACACGGGTCACCGCGGGGGAGAGCGCGACTGGTGCGGAGTACGGAGGGAGCAGCCTGCGTCCTGAGGCCGATTTCTGTCCCGCAACCATTGTTGACTCGCCTTTGTTGAATTGTTTATCAGATCTCCGCCATCCCGAGGAACTGTCGCTCCTGAGACCGGTCGAGGACCCCAACCAGAAGAAAAGGAGGAAAGAGAAGGATCTCGAACCAGAGGAAGTGGTGGACATGGAAAGCTTTGCGACGCCCCGGGGGATACAGAGTAATAACCTTAAACTGTCCACCCTTAAACCTTCACAGACGCACTTCAAAGCAGAAAATCCGATCGTGCCTGAAACGGCCAATGGATTTGGCCGCAGCTGTGGAGAAAGGAAGGAGGGTTAATGATTCCATCAGACATAGGGGCAGAATTAGGCCACTCGGCCCATCGAGTCTGCTCCGCCATTCAATCATGGCTGATATTTTTCTCATCCCCATTCTCCTGCCTTCTCCCCATAACCCCTGACCCTCTTATTAATCAAGAACCTATCTATCTCTGTCTTAAAGACACTCAGTGATTTGGCCTCCCACAGCCTTCTGCGGCAAAGAGTTTCACAGGGGCAGCACGGTAGCCTTGTGGATAGCACAATTGCTTCACAGCTCCAGGGTCCCAGGTTCGATTCCGGCTTGGGTCACTGTCTGTGCGGAGTCTGCACATCCTCCCCGTGTGTGCATGGGTTTCCTCCGGGTGCTCCGGTTTCCTCCCACAGTCCAAATATGTGCAGGTTAGGTGGATTGGCCATGATAAATTGCCCTTAGTGTCCAAAATTGCCCTTAGTGTTGGGTGGGGTTACTGGGTTATGGGGATAGGGTGGAGGTGTTGACCTTGGGTAGGGTGCTCTTTCTAAGAGCCGGTGCAGACTCGATGGGCCGAATGGCGTCCTTCTGCACTGTAAATTCTATGAGATTCACCACCCTCTGGCTGAAGAAATTCCTCCTCATCTCTGTTTTAAAGGATCGTCCCTTTAGTCTGAGATTGTGCCCTCTGCTTCTAGTTTTTCCGACAAGTGGAGACATCCTCTCCACGTCCACTCTATCCAGGCCTCGCAGTATCCTGTAAGTTTCAATAAGATCCCCCCTCATCCTTCTAAACTCCCAACGAGTACAGACCCAGAGTCCTCAACCGTTCCTCACACGACAAGCTCTTCATTCTGGGGATCATTCTTGTGAACCTCCCCTGGACCCTTTCCAAGGCCCCAGCACATCTTTCCTTAGATACGGGGCCCAAAACTGCTCACAATACTCCAAATGGGGCCTGACCAGAGCCTTATGCAGCCTCAGAAGTACATCCCTGCTCTTGTATTCCAGCCCTCGCGACGTGACTAACATTGCATTTGCCTTCCTAACTGCCGACTGAACCTGCACGTTAACCTTCAGAGAATCGTGAACAAGGACTCCCAAGTCCCTTTGTGCTTCTGATTTCCGAAGCCTTTCCCCATTTAGAAAATAGTCTCTGCCTCCATTCCTCCTTCCAAAGTGCGGAACCTCACACTTTTCCACATTGTATTGCATCTGCCACTTCTTTGCCCACTCTCCGAGCCTGTCCAAGTCCTTCTGCAGCCCAAGGCCGTAGGGTCCTAATGGCACTTCGTCAGAACTGAAGAGAGGGGGTCAGGGATAGGCGGGGGCTGGGAGAGATTTGACAAAGATGCTCAGGACAGCAAAAGGCGGTGTCAGTGTTAAGGATTAAATCCGGTGTTAATAGCGGCACAGAGGCGAACGAACGGGAATGTGTCGCTGGGAAAACCAAACTCAGTGGAAAAGAAGCTGTGTTGGGGGGGGGGGGGGCACGAGGGGTAGCGTTGGGCTTACAGAGGAGAGTGTTCCGCCCACTTAATTTTGGGGGCACTTGACCAGAATTCTGATCCGCTGTTCAACTGGGGGCAGTGTCTCTGCTGCCCTGCAGGTGGCGGCGTCGGGCTCGGGCCAGCAGGCCCGCCTCAGCATTGCCACCTGCTGCCTCTGGCGGGTATGGCACCCGCTCTCAGCCTGCCCCGTGCCCTCTGGGCCCGCTCCCGAGTAACACAGTCGCTGCGGCCCAGTCGCCGATCTCGGACTGTTCGTAGGTCTGAGCATCTCACCAGAGGACTGTTCGATTGTGACAAGTCTGTGCGACTGGAGGGATATTCTGCACAAATTAAGAGCTCGTGGTGTAGGGCGCAACATACTGGCTCGGCGGGAGGATTAGATAGCCGTCAGGAAACGCAGAGTCGGCATAAATGGGTCATTTTCGGCCTGACCCGTCTGTGCCCAGTGGAGTGCCGCAGGGACCAGTGCCGAGGCCGCCGCTATTTGCGAATCGTACCCGTGACTGGGGCAACGGCCTGACGGTGTGGTCGCTGAATTTACCTTCACACAAAGACAGGTAGGACGGTAAGTTGCGAAGAGGACGTAAGGCGCCTGCAAAGGATCGCAGATGGGTTGAGTGAGCGAACAAAAATGTGGCTGGGTGGAGGTAAACGTGGGGGAAACGTGAGCTTGTCCACTTGAGAGGACAAATAGAAGAGCAGCAAACGGAGGGAGTTTGCGGAATGGTGAGGTGCAGAGGGATCTGGCCGTCCTGGTGGATGGACCAGGGAAGGTTAGGCTGCAGGAACACCAGCGATCAGGAAGGTCAGTGGAGTGTTGGTGTTTATTACGAGGGGGAAGGAATTTAAAAGTGAGGATGTTTTACTCCAGCTGTGCATGTGAGAGACTGCCCTCCCTCCCTCGCACTGCCCTCCCTCACACTGCCCTCCCTCGCACTGCCCTCCCTCACACTGCCCTCCCTCGCACTGCCCTCCCTCGCACTGCCCTCCCTCACACTGCCCTCCCTCGCACTGCCCTCCCTCGCACTGCCCTCCCTCACACTGCCCTCCCTCGCACTGCCCTCCCTCGCACTGCCCTCCCTCACACTGCCCTCCCTCGCACTGCCCTCCCTCGCACTGCCCTCCCTCGCACTGCCCTCCCTCACACTGCCCTCCCTCGCACTGCCCTCCCTCACACTGCCCTCCCTCGCACTGCCCTCCCTCGCACTGCCCTCCCTCGCACTGCCCTCCCTCGCACTGCCCTCCCTCTCCCTCACACTGCCCTCCCTCTCCCTCACACTGCCCTCCCTCTCCCTCGCACTGCCCTCCCTCTCCCTCGCTCTGCACTCCCTCACCCTCACACTGCCCTCCGCCCTTCCCTCACCTCTGAAACGGGCTGCCTCCTTCCTCCTCAGCCCCGCACCCTGACCTCCCTCAGTGTCAGCGAGTGAAAGGTTTTGACGAGTGAACCGTCTTGACGTCTGTTGGGAAGAGCCCTGTTTGGTGACGTGTGGAACTCAAGCCAAATTCCTCTTCATTTCCGCCCCCTCCTCTCTGTCTAGGCCAGGGATATTTTCACCCCAACGGAGCCCATTACATGAGGGACACGCCCGAGGGAGAAGCGGCCTACCAAATCCTGGCCATCAGTCAGCCCAGTGTGGCCCCAGAACTCATCGCCAAGATGTACCGCCCAAGCTCGCTGATCGACAAGGCACAAATCCACAGCAGGTGAGAGATGCGGCGAGTTAAGGAGCCTCTCGCATTCCGTCTCGAGAAGCTGTATCAGAACTTTAAAAGGGACTAGCCTTTCGGTCTAGTACCTGAACGCGCGAAGCATTCGAAATAAAACGGATGAATTAGTTGCGCAGATAGATGCAAAGGGATAAGATATCGTTGGGATTACGGAGACATGGTAGCAAGGTGACCAAGGGTGGGAACTAAACATTGAGGGCTATTCAGTTTTTAGGAAGGACAGCCAAAAAGGTGCATAGTTGATTAAAGATGATATCGATACAATATTGAGGAACGATATTAGTGCAGACGATATGGAATCTGTCTGGGTGAAGTTAATTAACATCAAGGGGCAAAAAACATTTGTCAGGGTCGTATACAGACCACCAAACTGCAGTGGTAATGTTGGGCCGAGCATTGGTCAGGAAATCAGAGATACATGTGCTATAGGAACGTCTGTGATTATGGGTGACTTTAATCTGCATATAGATTGGATGAGTCAAATTAGTCACAGTACAATAGAGGGGGAATTTCTGGAGTGTTGGTTTTCTGGACCAATGCATCGAGGAACAAACAAAGAACAAAGAAAAGTACAGCACAGGAACAGGCCCTTCGGCCCTCCAAGCCTGCGCCGACCATGCTGCCCGTCTAAACTAAAATCTTCCGTATCCCTCTATTCCCAAAGGAATAGATTGGGAAACAGATTTTGGAAAGGTGCAGAAGTCACAGGGTAGTAGTCATGGGCGACTTTAACTTCCCAAACATTGAGTGGAAACACTTTGGATCAAATAGTTTGGATGGGGTGGTGTTTGTGCAGTGTGTCCAGGAAGCTTTTCTAACGCAGTATGTAGATTGTCCGACCAGAGGGGAGGCAATATTGGATTTAGTTCTTGGTAATGAACCGGGGCAAGTGATAGATTTGTTAGTGGGGGAGCATTTTGAAGATAGTGACCACAATTCTGTGACTTTCCCTTTAGTAATGGAGAGGGATAGGTACGTGCAACAGGGCAAGGTTTACAATTGGGGGAAGGGTAAATACGATGTTGTCAGACAAGAATTGAAGTGCATAAGTTGGGAACATAGGCTGTCAGGGAAGGACACAAGTGAAATGTGGAACTTGTTCAAGGAACAGGTGCTACGTGTCCTTGATATGTATGTCCCTGTCAGGCAGGGAAGAGATGGTCGAGTGAGGGAACCATGGTTGACAAGAGAGGTTGAATGTCTTGTTAAGAGGAAAAAGGAGACTTATGTAAGGCTGAGGAAACAAGGTTCAGACAGGGCGCTGGAGGGATACAAGATAGCCAGGAGGGAACTGAAGAAAGGGATTAGGAGAACGAAGAGAGGGCATGAACAATCTTTGGCGGGTAGGATCAAGGAAAACCCCAAGGCCTTTTACACATATGTGAGGAATATGAGAATGACTAGAGCGAGGGTAGGTCCGATCAAGGACAGTAGCGGGAGATTGTGTATTGAGTCTGAAGAGATAGGAGAGGTCTTGAACGAGTACTTTTCTTCTGCATTTACAAATGAGAGGGGCCATATTGTTGGAGCGGACAGTGTGAAACAGACTGGTAAGCTCGAGGGAATACTTGTTAGGAAGGAAGATGTGTTGGGCATTTTGAAAAACTTGAGGATAGACAAGTCCCCCGGGCCTGACGGGAAATATCCAAGGATTCTATGGGAAGCAAGAGATGAAATTGCAGAGCCGTTGGCAATGATCTTTTCGTCCTCACTGTCAACAGGGGTGGTACCAGGGGATTGGAGAGTGGCGAATGTCGTGCCCCTGTTCAAAAAAGGGACTAGGGATAACCCTGGGAATTACAGGCCAGTTAGTCTTACTTCGGTGGTAGGCAAAGTAATGGAAAGGGTACTGAAGGATAGGATTTCTGAGCATCTGGAAAGACACTGCTTGATTAGGGATAGTCAGCACGGATTTGTGAGGGGTAGGTCTTGCCTTACAAGTCTTATTGAATTCTTTGAGGAGGTGACCAAGCACGTGGATGAAGGTAAAGCAGTGGATGTAGTGTACATGGATTTTAGTAAGGTATTTGATAAGGTTCCCCATGGTAAGCTTATGCAGAAAGTAAGGAGGCATGGGATAGTGGGAAATTTGGCCAGTTGGATAACGAACTGGCTAACCGATAGAAGTCAGAGAGTGGTGGTAGATGGCAAATATTCAGCCTGGATCCCAGTTACCAGTGGCGTACCGCAGGGATCAGTTCTGGGTCCTCTGCTGTTTGTGATTTTCATTAATGACTTGGATGACGGAGTTGAAGGGTGGGTCAGTAAATTTGCAGATGATACAAAGATTGGAGTTGTGGATAGTAAGGAGGGCTGTTTTCGGCTGCAAAGAGACATAGATAGGATGCAGAGCTGGGCTGAGAAGTGGCAGATGGAGTTTAACCCTGAAAAGTGTGAGGTTGTCCATTTTGGAAGGACAAATATGAATGCGGAATACAGGGTTAACGGTAGAGTTCTTGGCAATGTGGAGGAGCAGAGAGATCTTGGGGTCTATGTTCATACATCTTTGAAAGTTGCCACTCAAGTGGATAGAGCTGTGAAGAAGGCCTATGGTGTGCTCGCGTTCATTAACAGAGGGATTGAATTTAAGGGCCGTGAGGTGATGATGCAGCTGTACAAAACCTTGGTAAGGCCACATTTGGAGTACTGTGTACAGTTCTGGTCGCCTCATTTTAGGAAGGATGTGGAAGCTCTGGAAAAGGTGCAAAGAAGATTTACCAGGATGTTGCCTGGAATGGAGAGTAGGTCTTACGAGGAAAGGTTGAGGGTGCTCGGCCTTTTCTCATTAGAACGGAGAAGGATGAGGGGCGACTTGATAGAGGTTTATAAGATGATCAGGGGAATAGATAGAGTAGACAGTCAGAGACGTTTTCCCCAGGTGGAACAAACCATTACAAGGGACATAAATTTAAGGTGAATGGTGGAAGATATAGGGGGGATGTCAGAGGTAGGCTCTTTACCCAGAGAGTAGTGGGGGCATGGAATGCACTGCCTGTGGAAGTAGTTGAGTCGGAAACATTAGGGACTTCAAGCAGCTATTGGATAGGTACATGGATTACGGTAAAATGATATAGTGTAGATTTATTTGTTCTTAAGGGCAGCACGGTAGCATTGTGGATAGCACAATTGCTTCACAGCTCCAGGGTCCCAGGTTCGATTCCGGCTTGGGTCACTGTCTGTGTGGAGTCTGCACATCCTCCCCGTGTCTGCGTGGGTTTCCTCTGGGTGCTCCGGTTTCCTCCCACAGTCCAAAGATGTGCAGGTTAGGTGGAGTGGCCATGATAAATTGCCCTTAGTGTCTAAAATTGCCGTTAGTGTTGGGTGGAGGTGTTGACTATGGGTAGGGTGCTTTTTCCAAGAGCCGGTGCAGACTTAATGGGCCGAATGGCCTCCTTCTGCACTGTAAATTCAATGATAATCTATGATTAATCTAGGACAAAGGTTCGGCACAACATCTTGGGCCGAAGGGCCTGTTCTGTGCTGTATTTTTCTATGTTCTACGAACAGGCCATCTCGGACAGGGCGTTGTGCAATGAGAAAGGATTAGTTGGCAATCCAGTTGTGAGAGAACCTTTGGGGATGAGTGACCATAATATGGTAGAATTGTTCATCAAGGTGGATAGTGAGGTAGTTGATTCTGAGACCAGGGTCCTGAACCTCAATAAGGGGAACTACGATGGGCCAGGGTTTAGAGAACCCCAAAGTGTATCATGGAGTTCACCTGACCCACAACTTTGAATAGATTGTGGTTATGGGGAGCACACGGGCCTACCTTACAGGTGTGATGCAACAGAGAGTTAAAGTACTTTTTTTTAAATTAAATATTTTATTGAAAATTTTTGGTCAACCAACACAGTACATTGTGCATCCTTTACACAATATTATAACAACACAAATAACAATGACCTATTTTATAAACAAAAAAAAATAAATGAATAAATAATAAATAACAAAAATGAAAACTAGCCCTAATTGGCAACTGCCTTGTCACAAGTAACACTCTCCAAAAATATAATTTAACAGTCCAATATATAATTATCTGTAGCAACGACCTATACATACTATACAGTATATATTAACAACCCTGAGAGTCCTTCTGGTTCCTCCTCCCCCCCAACCCCCCCCCCCCGCCCCCCCCCCCCCCCCCCGATCCTGGGCTGCTGCTGCTGCCTTCTTTTTCCCATTCCGTCTATCTTTCTGCGAGATATTCGACGAACGGTTGCCACCGCCTGGTGAACCCTTGAGCCGACCCCCTTAGGACGAACTTAATCCGCTCTAGCTTTATAAACCCCGCCTTGCCATTTATCCAGGTCTCCACCCCCGGGGGCTTGGCTTCTTTCCACATTAGCAATATCCTGCGCCGGGCTACTAGGGACGCAAAGGCCAAAACATCGGCCTCTCACCCCTCCTGCACTCCCGGCTCTTGTGCAACCCCAAATATAGCCAACCCCCAGCTTGGTTCGACCCGGACTCCTACTACTTTTGAAAGCACCTTTGTCACCCCCATCCAAAACCCCTGTAGTGCCGGGCATGACCAAAACATATGGGTATGATTCGCTGGGCTTCTCGAGCACCTCGCACACCTATCCTCCACCCCAAAAAATTTACTGAGCCGTGCTCCAGTCATATGTGCCCTGTGTAATACCTTAAACTGAATCAGGCTCAGCCTGGCGCACGAGGACGACGAGTTTACCCTGTTTAGGGCATCTGTCCACAGCCCCTCCTCGATCTCCTCCCCCAGCTCTTCTTCCCATTTCCCTTTTAGTTCATCTACCATAGTCTCCCCTTCGTCCCTCATTTCCCTATATATATCTGACACCTTACCATCCCCCACCCATGTCTTTGAGATTACTCTGTCCTGCACCTCTTGTGTCGGGAGCTGCGGGAATTCCCTCACCTGTTGCCTCGCAAAAGCCCTCAGTTGCATATACCTGAATGCATTCCCTTGGGGCAACCCATATTTCTCGGTCAGCGCTCCCAGACTCGCGAACTTCCCATCCACAAACAGATCTTTCAGTTGCGTTATTCCTGCTCTTTGCCACATTCCATATCCCCCATCCATTCCCCCCGGGGCAAACCTATGGTTGTTTCTTATCGGGGACCCCCCCAAGGCTCCAGTCTTTCCCCTATGCCGTCTCCACTGTCCCCAAATCTTCAGTGTAGCCACCACCACCGGGCTTGTGGTGTAGTTCCTCGGTGAGAACGGCAATGGGGCTGTCACCATAGCCTGTAGGCTAGTCCCCCTACAGGACGCCCTCTCTAATCTCTTCCATGCCGCTCCCTCCTCCTCTCCCATCCACTTACTCACCATTGAAATATTAGCGGCCCAATAATACTCACTTAGGCTCGGTAGTGCCAGCCCCCCCTATCCCTGCTACGCTGTAAGAATCCCTTCCTCACTCTCGGGGTCTTCCCGGCCCACACAAAACCCATGATGCTCTTTTCAATCCTTTTAAAAAAAGCCTTCGTAATCACCACCGGGAGGCACTGAAACACAAAGAGGAATCTCGGGAGGACCACCATCTTAACCGCCTGCACCCTCCCTGCCATTGACAGGGATACCATATCCCATCTCTTGAAATCCTCCTCCATCTGTTCCACCAACCGCGTTAAATTTAACCGATGCAATGTGCCCCAATTCTTAGCTATCTGGATCCCCATGTAACGAAAGTCCCTTGTTACCTTCCTCAACGGTAGGTCCTCTATTTCTCTACTCTGCTCCCCTGGATGCACCACAAACAACTCACTTTTCCCCATGTTCAATTTATACCCTGAAAAATCCCCAAACTCCCCAAGTATCCGCATTATTTCTGGCATCCCCTCCGCCGGGTCCGCCACGTATAGTAGCAAATCGTCCGCATATAAAGATACCCGGTGCTCTTCTCCTCCCCTAAGTATTCCCCTCCATCCCTTGGAACCTCTCAGCGCTATCGCCAGGGGCTCAATCGCCAGTGCAAACAATAATGGGGACAGAGGGCATCCCTGCCTTGTCCCTCTATGGAGCCGAAAATATGCAGATCCCCGTCCATTCGTGACCACGCTCGCCACTGGGGCCCTATACAACAGCTGCACCCATCTAACATACCCCTCTCCAAAACCAAATCTCCTCAACACCTCCCACAAATAATCCCACTCCACTCTATCAAATGCTTTCTCGGCATCCATCACCACTACTATCTCCGTTTCTCCCTCTGGTGGGGCCATCATCATTACCCCTAACAACCTCCGTATATTCGTGTTCAGCTGTCTCCCCTTCACAAACCCAGTTTGGTCCTCGTGGACCACCCCCGGGACACATTCCTCTATTCTCATTGCCATTACCTTGGCCAGGACCTTGGCATCTACATTTAGGAGGGAAATAGGTCTATAGGACCCGCATTGTAGCGGGTCCTTTTCCTTCTTTAAGAGAAGCGATATCGTTGCTTCAGACATAGTCGGGGGCAGTTGTCCCCTTTCCTTTGCCTCATTAAAGGTCCTCGTCAGTACCGGGGCGAGCAAGTCCACATATTTTCTATAGAATTCGACTGGGAATC
>NC_092730.1:11167410-11194910 GCF_047496885.1 Scyliorhinus torazame | reverse complement strand
TCATACACCCTCCCGGAGACCCTCATACACTCGAGAGACCCTCATAAAACCGGAGACCCTCATACACCCCGGAGACCCTCATACACCCTCCCGGAGACCCTCATACACTCGGAGACCCTCATACACCCTCCCGGAGACCCTCATACACTCGAGAGACCCTCATAAAACCGGAGACCCTCACACACCCTCCCGGAGATCCTCACACACCCTCCCGGAGACCCTCATACACTCTGGAGACCCTCATACACCCTCCCGGAGACCATCATACACCCTCCCGGAGACCCTCATACACTCTGGAGACCCTCATACACCCTCCCGGAGACCCTCATACACCCTCCCGGAGACCCTCATACACCCTCCCGGAGACCCTCATACACCCCGGAGACCCTCATACACCCGGAGACCCTCATACACCCTCCCGGAGACCCTCATACACCCCGGAGACCCTCATAAAACCTCCCGGAGACCCTCACACACCCTCCCGGAGACCCTCATACACCCCGGAGACCCTCATACACCCTCCCGGAGACCCTCATACACCCCGGAGACCCTCATACACCCCGGAGACTCTCATACACCCTCCCGGAGACCCTCATGCACCCCAGAGACCTTCACACACCCTCCCGGAGACCCTCATACACCCTCCCGGAGACCCTCATACACCCTCCCGGAGACCCTCATACACCCCGGAGACCCTCATACACCCCGGAGACCCTCACACACCCTCTCGGAGACCCTCATACACCCCGGAGACCCTCACACACCCTCTCGGAGACCCTCATACACCCCGGAGACCCTCATACACCCCGGAGACCCTCATACACCCCGGAGACTCTCATACACCCTCCCGGAGACCCTCATACACCCCGGAGACCCTCACACACCCTCCCGGAGACCCTCATACACTCCGGAGACCCTCATACACCCCGGAGACCCTCATACACCCTCCCGGAGACCCTCATACACCCTCCCGGAGACCCTCATACACCCCGGAGACCGTCATACACCCTCCCGGAGACCCTCACACACCCTCCCGGAGACCCTCATACACCCGGAGACCCTCACACACCCTCCCGGAGACCCTCATACACCCCGGAGACCCTCACACACCCCGGAGACCCTCATACACCCTCCCGGAGACCCTCATACACCCTCCCGGAGACCCTCATACACCCTCCCGGAGACCCTCATACACCCTCCCGGAGACCCTCATACACCCTCCCGGAGACCCTCACACACCCTCCCGGAGACCCTCATACACCCCGGAGACCCTCATACACCCTCCCGGAGACCCTCATACACTGTGGAGACCCTCATACATCCCGGAGACCCTCACACACCCTGGAGACCCTCATACACCCTCCGGAGACCCTCATACACCCTCCCGGAGACCCTCATACACCCTCCCGGAGACCCTCATACGCCCCGGAGACCCTCATACACCCGGAGACCCTCATACACCCTCCCGGAGACCCTCACACACTCCGGAGACCCTCACACACCCCGGAGACCCTCACACACTCCGGAGACCCTCACACACCCCGGAGACCCTCATACACCCCGGAGACCCTCACACACCCCGGAGACCCTCACACACCCCGGAGACCCTCATACACCCTCCCGGAGACCCTCATACACCCTCCCGGAGACCCTCATACACCCTCCCGGAGACCCTCATACACCCCGGAGACCCTCATACACCCTCCCGGAGACCCTCATACACCCTCCCGGAGACCCTCATACACCCCGGAGACCCTCATACACCCTCCCGGAGACCCTCATACACCCTCCCGGAGACCCACATTCACCCTCCCGGACACCCTCATACACCCCGGAGACCCTCATACACCCTCCCGGAGACCCTCATACACCCTCCCGGAGACCCTCATACACCCTCCCGGAGACCCTCATACACCCTCCCGGAGACCCTCATACACTGTGGAGACCCTCATACACCCCGGAGACCCTCACACCCTCCCGGAGACCCTCATACACCCTCCCGGAGACTCTCATGCACCCTCCCGGAGACCCTCATACACCCTCCCGGAGACCCTCACACACCCTCCCGGAAACCCTCATACACCCCGGAGACCCTCATACACCCCGGAGACCCTCATACACCCCGGAGACCCTCATACACTCCGGAGACCCTCACACACCCTCCCGGAGACCCTCACACACCCTCCCGGAGACCCTCACACACCCTCCCGGAGACCCTCATACACCCCGGAGACCCTCATACACTCCGGAGACCCTCATACACCCTCCCGGAGACCCTCATACACCCTCCCGGAGACCCTCATACACCCCGGAGACCCTCATACACCCCGGAGACCCTCATACACCCCGGAGACCCTCACACACCCTCCCGGAGACCCTCACACACCCTCCCGGAGACCCTCACACACCCTCCCGGAGACCCTCACACACCCTCCCGGAGACCCTCATACACCCCGGAGACCCTCATACACCCTCCCGGAGACCCTCATACACCCTCCCGGAGACCCTCATACACCCTCCCGGAGACCCTCATACACCCTCCCGGAGACCCTCATACACCCTCCCGGAGACCCTCACACACCCCCCGGAGACCCTCACACAACCCCGGAGACCCTCATACACCCTCCCGGAGACCCTCATACACCCGGAGACCCTCACACACCCTCCCGGAGACCCTCACACACCCTCCCGGAGACCCTCATACACCCCGGAGACCCTCATACACTCCGGAGACCCTCACACACCCCCCGGAGTCCCTCACACCCCCCCGGAGACCCTCATACACACTCCCGGAGACCCTCATACACCCGGAGACCCTCACACACCCTCCCGGAGACCCTCACACACCCTCCCGGAGACCCTCACACACCCCCCGGGGGCCCTCATACACCCTCCCGGAGACCCTCATACACCCGGAGACCCTCACACACCCCCCGGAGACCCTCACACACCCTCCCGGAGACCCTCACACACCCTCCCGGAGACCCTCATACACCCGGAGACCCTCACACACCCCCCGGAGACCCTCACACCCCCCCGGGGACCCTCACACACCCTCCCGGAGACCCTCATACACTCCGGAGACCCTCATACACCCTCCCGGAGACCCTCATACACTCGAGAGACCCTCATAAAACCGGAGACCCTCATACACCCCGGAGACCCTCATACACCCTCCCGGAGACCCTCATACACCCGGAGACCCTCACACACCCCCCGGAGTCCCTCACACCCCCCCGGAGACCCTCATACACACTCCCGGAGACCCTCATACACCCGGAGACCCTCACACACCCTCCCGGAGACCCTCACACACCCTCCCGGAGACCCTCACACACCCCCCGGGGGCCCTCATACACCCTCCCGGAGACCCTCATACACCCGGAGACCCTCACACACCCCCCGGAGACCCTCACACACCCTCCCGGAGACCCTCACACACCCTCCCGGAGACCCTCATACACCCGGAGACCCTCACACACCCCCCGGAGACCCTCACACCCCCCCGGGGACCCTCACACACCCTCCCGGAGACCCTCATACACTCCGGAGACCCTCATACACCCTCCCGGAGACCCTCATACACTCGAGAGACCCTCATAAAACCGGAGACCCTCATACACCCCGGAGACCCTCATACACCCTCCCGGAGACCCTCATACACTCCGGAGACCCTCATACACCCTCCCGGAGACCCTCATACACTCGAGAGACCCTCATACACTCTGGAGACCCTCATACACCCTCCCGGAGACCCTCATACACCCTCCCGGAGACCCTCATACACCCTCCCGGAGACCCTCATACACCCTCCCGGAGACCCTCACACACCCTCCCGGAGACCCTCATACACCCTCCCGGAGACCCTCATACATCCCGGAGACCCTCATACACCCCGGAGACCCTCATACACCCCGGACACCCTCATACACCCTCCCGGAGACCCTCACACACCCTCCCGGAGACCCTCATACACCCCGGAGACCCTCATACACCCTCCCGGAGACCCTCATACACTGTGGAGACCCTCATACATCCCGGAGACCCTCACACACCCCGGAGACCCTCATACACCCTCCGGAGACCCTCATACACCCTCCCGGAGACCCTCATACACCCTCCCGGAGACCCTCACACACCCTCCCGGAGTCCCTCATACACCCCGGAGACCCTCGTACACCCTCCCGGAGACCCTCACAGACCCCGTAGACCCTCACACACCCCGGAGACCCTCACACACCCCGGAGACCCTCACACACCCCGGAGACCCTCATACACTCCGGAGACCCTCATACACCCTCCCGGAGACCCTCATCCACTCTGGAGACCCTCACACACCCCGGAGACCCTCATACACCCTCCCGGAGACCCTCATACACCCTCCCGGAGACCCTCATACACCCCGGAGACCCTCATACACCCTCCCGGAGACCCTCATACACCCTCCCGGAGACCCTCATACACCCCGGAGACCCTCATACACCCTCACGGAGACCCTCATACACCCTCCCGGATACCCTCATACACCCTCCCGGAGACCCTCATACACCCCGGAGACTCTCATACACCCTCCCGGAGACCCTCATACACCCTCCCGGAGACCCTCATACACTGTGGAGACCCTCATACACCCCGGAGACCCTCATACACCCTCCCGGAGACCCTCACACACCCTCCCGGAAACCCTCATACACCCCGGAGACCCTCATACACCCCGGAGACCCTCATACACCCCGGAGACCCTCATACACCCCGGAGACCCTCATACACTCCGGAGACCCTCACACACCCTCCCGGAGACCCTCACACACCCTCCCGGAGACCCTCACACACCCTCCCGGAGACCCTCACACACCCTCCCGGAGACCCTCACACACCCTCCCGGAGACCCTCATACACCCTACCGGAGACCCTCACACACCCCGGAGACCCTCACACACCCCGGAGACCCTCATACACTCCGGAGACCCTCATACACCCTCCCGGAGACCCTCATCCACTCTGGAGACCCGCATACACCCTCCCGGAGAGCCTCATATACCCCGGAGACCCTCATACACCCCGGAGACCCTCATACACCCCGGAGACCCTCATACACCCTCCCGGAGACCCTCATACACCCCGGAGACCCTCATATACCCCGGAGACCCTCATACACCCTCCCGGAGACCCTCATATACCCCGGAGACCCTCATACACCCCGGAGACCCTCATACACCCTCCCGGAGACCCTCATACACCCCGGAGACCCTCATACACCCCGGAGACCCTCATAAACCCCGGAGACCCTCATACACCCCGGAGACCCTCATACACCCCGGAGACCCTCATACACCCCGGAGACCCTCATACACTCCGGAGACCCTCACACACCCTCCCGGAGACCCTCACACACCCTCCCGGAGACCCTCACACACCCTCCCGGAGACCCTCACACACCCTCCCGGAGACCCTCATACACCCTACCGGAGACCCTCACACACCCCGGAGACCCTCACACACCCCAGAGACCCTCACACACCCCGGAGACCCTCATACACTCCGGAGACCCTCACACACCCTCCCGGAGAGCCTCATATACCCCGGAGACCCTCATACACCCCGGAGACCCTCATACACCCCGGAGACCCTCATACACCCTCCCGGAGACCCTCATACACCCCGGAGACCCTCATACACCCCGGAGACCCTCATACACCCTCCCGGAGGCCCTCATACACCCTCCCGGAGACCCTCATACACCCCGGAGACCCTCATATACCCCGGAGACCCTCATACACCCTCCCGGAGACCCTCATATACCCCGGAGACCCTCATACACCCCGGAGACCCTCATAAACCCTCCCGGAGACCCTCATACACCCCGGAGACCCTCATACACCCCGGAGACCCTCATACACCCCGGAGACCCTCATAAACCCCGGAGACCCTCATAAACCCCGGAGACCCTCATACACCCCGGAGACCCTCATACACCCCGGAGACCCTCATACACCCCGGAGACCCACATACACCCCGGAGACCCTCACACACGCTCCCGGAGACCCTCACACACCCTCCCGGAGACCCTCACACACCCCGGAGACCCTCATACACCCTCCCGGAGACCCTCATACACTGTGGAGACCCTCATACATCCTCCCGGAGACCCTCATACATCCTCCCGGAGACCCTCATACACCCTCCCGGAGACCCTCATACGCCCCGGAGACCCTCACACACCCCCCGGAGACCCTCATACACCCCAGAGACCCTCATACACCCTCCCGGAGACCCTCATACACCCCGGAGACCCTCATACACCCCGGAGACCCTCACACACCCTCCCGGAGACCCTCATACACCCCGAAGACCCACATACACCCCGGAGACCCTCACACACCCTCCCGGAGACCCTCACACACCCTCCCGGAGACCCTCACACACCCTCCCGGAGACCCTCACACACCCTCCCGGAGACCCTCACACACCCTCCCGGAGACCCTCATACACCCTACCGGAGACCCTCACACACCCCGGAGACCCTCATACACCCCGGAGACCCTCATACACTCCGGAGACCCTCATACACTCCGGAGACCCTCATACACTCTGGAGACCCTCATACACCCTCCCGGAGACCCTCATACACCCTCCCGGAGACCGTCATACACCCTCCCGGAGACCCTCACACACCCTCCCGGAGACCCTCATACACCCCGGAGACCCTCATACACCCGGAGACCCTCATACACCCTCCCGGAGACCCTCATACACCCCGGAGACCCTCATACACCCTCCCGGAGACCCTCACACACCCTCCCGGAGACCCTCATACACCCCGGAGACCCTCATACACCCTCCCGGAGACCATCATACACCCCGGAGACCCTCATACACCCCGGAGACTCTCATACACCCTCCCGGAGACCCTCATACACCCCGGAGACCCTCACACACCCTCCCGGAGACCCTCATACACCCTCCCGGAGACCCTCATACACCCTCCCGGAGACCCTCATACACCCCTGAGACCCTCATACACCCCGGAGACCCTCACACACCCTCCCGGAGACCCTCATACACCCCGGAGACCCTCATACACCCCGGAGACCCTCATACACCCCGGAGACCCTCATACACCCTCCCGGAGACCCTCATACACCCCGGAGACCCTCATACACCCCGGAGACCCTCATACACCCCGGAGACTCTCATACACCCTCCCGGAGACCCTCATACACCCCGGAGACCCTCACACACCCTCCCGGAGACCCTCATACACTCCGGAGACCCTCATACACTCCGGAGACCCTCATACACCCTCCCGGAGACCCTCATACACCCTCCCGGAGACCCTCATACACCCCGGAGACCGTCATACACCCTCCCGGAGACCCTCACACACCCTCCCGGAGACCCTCATACACCCCGGAGACCCTCACACACCCTCCCGGAGACCCTCATACACCCCGGAGACCCTCACACACCCCGGAGACCCTCATACACCCTCCCGGAGACCCTCATACACCCTCCCGGAGACCCTCATACACCCTCCCGGAGACCCTCATACACCCTCCCGGAGACCCTCATACACCCTCCCGGAGACCCTCATACATCCCGGAGACCCTCATACACCCCGGAGACCCTCATACACCCCGGACACCCTCATACACCCTCCCGGAGACCCTCACACACCCTCCCGGAGACCGTCATACACCCCGGAGACCCTCATACACCCTCCCGGAGACCCTCATACACTGTGGAGACCCTCATACATCCCGGAGACCCTCACACACCCCGGAGACCCTCATACACCCTCCGGAGACCCTCATACACCCTCCCGGAGACCCTCATACACCCTCCCGGAGACCCTCATACACCCTCCCGGAGACCCTCATACGCCCCGGAGACCCTCATACACCCGGAGACCCTCATACACCCTCCCGGAGACCCTCACACACTCCGGAGACCCTCACACGCCACGGAGACCCTCATACACTCCGGAGACCCTCATACACCCCGGAGACCCTCATACACCCCGGAGACTCTCATACACCCTCCCGGAGACCCTCATACACCCCGGAGACCCTCACACACCCTCCCGGAGACCCTCATACACTCCGGAGACCCTCATACACTCCGGAGACCCTCATACACCCTCCCGGAGACCCTCATACACCCTCCCGGAGACCCTCATACACCCCGGAGACCGTCATACACCCTCCCGGAGACCCTCACACACCCTCCCGGAGACCCTCATACACCCCGGAGACCCTCACACACCCTCCCGGAGACCCTCATACACCCCGGAGACCCTCACACACCCCGGAGACCCTCATACACCCTCCCGGAGACCCTCATACACCCTCCCGGAGACCCTCATACACCCTCCCGGAGACCCTCATACATCCCGGAGACCCTCATACACCCCGGAGACCCTCATACACCCCGGACACCCTCATACACCCTCCCGGAGACCCTCACACACCCTCCCGGAGACCGTCATACACCCCGGAGACCCTCATACACCCTCCCGGAGACCCTCATACACTGTGGAGACCCTCATACATCCCGGAGACCCTCACACACCCCGGAGACCCTCATACACCCTCCGGAGACCCTCATACACCCTCCCGGAGACCCTCATACACCCTCCCGGAGACCCTCATACACCCTCCCGGAGACCCTCATACGCCCCGGAGACCCTCATACACCCGGAGACCCTCATACACCCTCCCGGAGACCCTCACACACTCCGGAGACCCTCACACGCCACGGAGACCCTCATACACTCCGGAGACCCTCACACACCCCGGAGACCCTCATACACCCCGGAGACCCTCACACACCCCGGAGACCCTCACACACCCCGGAGACCCTCATACACCCTCCCGGAGACCCTCATACACCCTCCCGGAGACCCTCATACACCCCGGAGACCCTCATACACCCTCCCGGAGACCCTCATACACCCTCCCGGAGACCCTCATACACCCCGGAGACACTCATACACCCTCCCGGAGACCCTCATACACCCTCCCGGAGACCCTCATACACCCTCCCTGAGACCCTCATACACCCCGGAGACTCTCATACACCCTCCCGGAGACCCTCATACACCCTCCCGGAGACCCTCATACACTGTG
Organism: Scyliorhinus torazame; assembly: GCF_047496885.1. Taxonomy (NCBI): domain Eukaryota; kingdom Metazoa; phylum Chordata; class Chondrichthyes; order Carcharhiniformes; family Scyliorhinidae; genus Scyliorhinus; species Scyliorhinus torazame. The sequence goes on along the minus strand of NC_092730.1, from coordinate 11,185,782 downwards.
GAGACCCTCATACACCCCGGAGACCCTCACACCCTCCCGGAGACCCTCATACACCCTCCCGGAGACTCTCATACACCCTCCCGGAGACCCTCATACACCCTCCCGGAGACCCTCACACACCCTCCCGGAAACCCTCATACACCCCGGAGACCCTCCTACACCCCGGAGACCCTCATACACCCCGGAGACCCTCATACACCCCGGAGACCCTCATACACTCCGGAGACCCTCACACACCCTCCCGGAGACCCTCACACACCCTCCCGGAGACCCTCACACACTCTCACGGAGACCCTCACACACCCTCCCGGAGACCCTCATACACCCTACCGGAGACCCTCACACACCCCGGAGACCCTCACACACCCCGGAGACCCTCACACACCCCAGAGACCCTCACACACCCCAGAGACCCTCACACACCCCGGAGACCCTCATACACTCCGGAGACCCTCATACACCCTCCCGGAGACCCTCATCCACTCTGGAGACCCGCATATACCCTCCCGGAGAGCCTCATATACCCCGGAGACCCTCATACACCCCGGAGACCCTCATACACCCCGGAGACCCTCATACACCCTCCCGGAGACCCTCATACACCCCGGAGACCCTCATACACCCCGGAGACCCTCATACACCCTCCCGGAGGCCCTCATACACCCTCCCGGAGACCCTCATACACCCCGGAGACCCTCATATACCCCGGAGACCCTCATACACCCTCCCGGAGACCCTCATATACCCCGGAGACCCTCATATACCCCGGAGACCCTCATACACCCCGGAGACCCTCATACACCCTCCCGGAGACCCTCATACACCCCGGAGACCCTCATACACCCCGGAGACCCTCATACACCCCGGAGACCCTCATACACCCCGGAGACCCTCATACACCCCGGAGACCCTCATACACTCCGGAGACCCTCACACACCCTCCCGGAGACCCTCACACACCCTCCCGGAGACCCTCACACACCCTCCCGGAGACCCTCACACACCCTCCCGGAGACCCTCATACACCCTACCGGAGACCCTCACACACCCCGGAGAACCTCACACACCCCAGAGACCCTCACACACCCCGGAGACCCTCATACACTCCGGAGACCCTCATACACCCTCCCGGAGACCCTCATCCACTCTGGAGACCCGCATACACCCTCCCGGAGAGCCTCATATACCCCGGAGACCCTCATACACCCCGGAGACCCTCATACACCCCGGAGACCCTCATACACCCTCCCGGAGACCCTCATACACCCCGGAGACCCTCATACACCCCGGAGACCCTCATACACCCTCCCGGAGGCCCTCATACACCCTCCCGGAGACCCTCATACACCCCGGAGACCCTCATATACCCCGGAGACCCTCATACACCCTCCCGGAGACCCTCATATACCCCGGAGACCCTCATATACCCCGGAGACCCTCATACACCCCGGAGACCCTCATACACCCTCCCGGAGACCCTCATACACCCCGGAGACCCTCATACACCCCGGAGACCCTCATAAACCCCGGAGACCCTCATACACCCCGGAGACCCTCATACACCCCGGAGACCCTCATACACCCCGGAGACCCACATACACCCCGGAGACCCTCACACACGCTCCCGGAGACCCTCACACACCCCGGAGACCCTCACACACCCCGGAGACCCTCATACACCCTCCCGGAGACCCTCATACATCCTCCCGGAGACCCTCATACATCCTCCCGGAGACCCTCATACACCCTCCCGGAGACCCTCATACGCCCCGGAGACCCTCACACACCCCCCGGAGACCCTCATACACCCCAGAGACCCTCATACACCCTCCCGGAGACCCTCATACACCCCGGAGACCCTCATACACCCCGGAGACCCTCACACACCCTCCCGGAGACCCTCATACACCCCGAAGACCCTCATACACCCCGGAGACCCTCACACACCCTCCCGGAGACCCTCACACACCCTCCCGGAGACCCTCACACACCCTCCCGGAGACCCTCACACACCCTCCCGGAGACCCTCACACACCCTCCCGGAGACCCTCACACACCCTCCCGGAGTCCCTCATACACCCCGGAGACCCTCGTACACCCTCCCGGAGACCCTCACAGACCCCGTAGACCCTCACACACCCCGGAGACCCTCACACACCCCGGAGACCCTCACACACCCCGGAGACCCTCACACACCCCGGAGACCCTCATACACTCTGGAGACCCTCATACACCCTCCCGGAGACCCTCATACACCCTCCCGGAGACCGTCATACACCCTCCCGGAGACCCTCACACACCCTCCCGGAGACCCTCATACACCCCGGAGACCCTCATACACCCGGAGACCCTCATACACCCTCCCGGAGACCCTCATACACCCCGGAGACCCTCATACACCCTCCCGGAGACCCTCACACACCCTCCCGGAGACCCTCATACACCCCGGAGACCCTCATACACCCTCCCGGAGACCATCATACACCCCGGAGACCCTCATACACCCCGGAGACTCTCATACACCCTCCCGGAGACCCTCATACACCCCGGAGACCCTCACACACCCTCCCGGAGACCCTCATACACCCTCCCGGAGACCCTCATACACCCTCCCGGAGACCCTCATACACCCCTGAGACCCTCATACACCCCGGAGACCCTCACACACCCTCCCGGAGACCCTCATACACCCCGGAGACCCTCATACACCCCGGAGACCCTCATACACCCCGGAGACCCTCATACACCCTCCCGGAGACCCTCATACACCCCGGAGACCCTCATACACCCCGGAGACCCTCATACACCCCGGAGACTCTCATACACCCTCCCGGAGACCCTCATACACCCCGGAGACCCTCACACACCCTCCCGGAGACCCTCATACACTCCGGAGACCCTCATACACTCCGGAGACCCTCATACACCCTCCCGGAGACCCTCATACACCCTCCCGGAGACCCTCATACACCCCGGAGACCGTCATACACCCTCCCGGAGACCCTCACACACCCTCCCGGAGACCCTCATACACCCCGGAGACCCTCACACACCCTCCCGGAGACCCTCATACACCCCGGAGACCCTCACACACCCCGGAGACCCTCATACACCCTCCCGGAGACCCTCATACACCCTCCCGGAGACCCTCATACACCCTCCCGGAGACCCTCATACACCCTCCCGGAGACCCTCATACACCCTCCCGGAGACCCTCATACATCCCGGAGACCCTCATACACCCCGGAGACCCTCATACACCCCGGACACCCTCATACACCCTCCCGGAGACCCTCACACACCCTCCCGGAGACCGTCATACACCCCGGAGACCCTCATACACCCTCCCGGAGACCCTCATACACTGTGGAGACCCTCATACATCCCGGAGACCCTCACACACCCCGGAGACCCTCATACACCCTCCGGAGACCCTCATACACCCTCCCGGAGACCCTCATACACCCTCCCGGAGACCCTCATACACCCTCCCGGAGACCCTCATACGCCCCGGAGACCCTCATACACCCGGAGACCCTCATACACCCTCCCGGAGACCCTCACACACTCCGGAGACCCTCACACGCCACGGAGACCCTCATACACTCCGGAGACCCTCATACACCCCGGAGACCCTCATACACCCCGGAGACTCTCATACACCCTCCCGGAGACCCTCATACACCCCGGAGACCCTCACACACCCTCCCGGAGACCCTCATACACTCCGGAGACCCTCATACACTCCGGAGACCCTCATACACCCTCCCGGAGACCCTCATACACCCTCCCGGAGACCCTCATACACCCCGGAGACCGTCATACACCCTCCCGGAGACCCTCACACACCCTCCCGGAGACCCTCATACACCCCGGAGACCCTCACACACCCTCCCGGAGACCCTCATACACCCCGGAGACCCTCACACACCCCGGAGACCCTCATACACCCTCCCGGAGACCCTCATACACCCTCCCGGAGACCCTCATACACCCTCCCGGAGACCCTCATACACCCTCCCGGAGACCCTCATACACCCTCCCGGAGACCCTCATACATCCCGGAGACCCTCATACACCCCGGAGACCCTCATACACCCCGGACACCCTCATACACCCTCCCGGAGACCCTCACACACCCTCCCGGAGACCGTCATACACCCCGGAGACCCTCATACACCCTCCCGGAGACCCTCATACACTGTGGAGACCCTCATACATCCCGGAGACCCTCACACACCCCGGAGACCCTCATACACCCTCCGGAGACCCTCATACACCCTCCCGGAGACCCTCATACACCCTCCCGGAGACCCTCATACACCCTCCCGGAGACCCTCATACACCCTCCCGGAGACCCTCATACGCCCCGGAGACCCTCATACACCCGGAGACCCTCATACACCCTCCCGGAGACCCTCACACACTCCGGAGACCCTCACACGCCACGGAGACCCTCATACACTCCGGAGACCCTCACACACCCCGGAGACCCTCATACACCCCGGAGACCCTCACACACCCCGGAGACCCTCACACACCCCGGAGACCCTCATACACCCTCCCGGAGACCCTCATACACCCTCCCGGAGACCCTCATACACCCCGGAGACCCTCATACACCCTCCCGGAGACCCTCATACACCCTCCCGGAGACCCTCATACACCCCGGAGACACTCATACACCCTCCCGGAGACCCTCATACACCCTCCCGGAGACCCTCATACACCCTCCCTGAGACCCTCATACACCCCGGAGACTCTCATACACCCTCCCGGAGACCCTCATACACCCTCCCGGAGACCCTCATACACTGTGGAGACCCTCATACACCCCGGAGACCCTCACACCCTCCCGGAGACCCTCATACACCCTCCCGGAGACTCTCATACACCCTCCCGGAGACCCTCATACACCCTCCCGGAGACCCTCACACACCCTCCCGGAAACCCTCATACACCCCGGAGACCCTCATACACCCCGGAGACCCTCATACACCCCGGAGACCCTCATACACCCCGGAGACCCTCATACACTCCGGAGACCCTCACACACCCTCCCGGAGACCCTCACACACCCTCCCGGAGACCCTCACACACTCTCACGGAGACCCTCACACACCCTCCCGGAGACCCTCATACACCCTACCGGAGACCCTCACACACCCCGGAGACCCTCACACACCCCAGAGACCCTCACACACCCCAGAGACCCTCACACACCCCGGAGACCCTCATACACTCCGGAGACCCTCATACACCCTCCCGGAGACCCTCATCCACTCTGGAGACCCGCATATACCCTCCCGGAGAGCCTCATATACCCCGGAGACCCTCATACACCCCGGAGACCCTCATACACCCCGGAGACCCTCATACACCCTCCCGGAGACCCTCATACACCCCGGAGACCCTCATACACCCCGGAGACCCTCATACACCCTCCCGGAGGCCCTCATACACCCTCCCGGAGACCCTCATACACCCCGGAGACCCTCATATACCCCGGAGACCCTCATACACCCTCCCGGAGACCCTCATATACCCCGGAGACCCTCATATACCCCGGAGACCCTCATACACCCCGGAGACCCTCATACACCCCGGAGACCCTCATACACCCTCCCGGAGACCCTCATACACCCCGGAGACCCTCATACACCCCGGAGACCCTCATACACCCCGGAGACCCTCATAAACCCCGGAGACCCTCATACACCCCGGAGACCCTCATACACCCCGGAGACCCTCATACACCCCGGAGACCCTCATACACTCCGGAGACCCTCACACACCCTCCCGGAGACCCTCACACACCCTCCCGGAGACCCTCACACACCCTCCCGGAGACCCTCACACACCCTCCCGGAGACCCTCATACACCCTACCGGAGACCCTCACACACCCCGGAGAACCTCACACACCCCAGAGACCCTCACACACCCCGGAGACCCTCATACACTCCGGAGACCCTCATACACCCTCCCGGAGACCCTCATCCACTCTGGAGACCCGCATACACCCTCCCGGAGAGCCTCATATACCCCGGAGACCCTCATACACCCCGGAGACCCTCATACACCCCGGAGACCCTCATACACCCTCCCGGAGACCCTCATACACCCCGGAGACCCTCATACACCCCGGAGACCCTCATACACCCTCCCGGAGGCCCTCATACACCCTCCCGGAGACCCTCATACACCCCGGAGACCCTCATATACCCCGGAGACCCTCATACACCCTCCCGGAGACCCTCATATACCCCGGAGACCCTCATACACCCCGGAGACCCTCATACACCCTCCCGGAGACCCTCATACACCCCGGAGACCCTCATACACCCCGGAGACCCTCATAAACCCCGGAGACCCTCATACACCCCGGAGACCCTCATACACCCCGGAGACCCTCATACACCCCGGAGACCCACATACACCCCGGAGACCCTCACACACGCTCCCGGAGACCCTCACACACCCCGGAGACCCTCACACACCCCGGAGACCCTCATACACCCTCCCGGAGACCCTCATACATCCTCCCGGAGACCCTCATACATCCTCCCGGAGACCCTCATACACCCTCCCGGAGACCCTCATACGCCCCGGAGACCCTCACACACCCCCCGGAGACCCTCATACACCCCAGAGACCCTCATACACCCTCCCGGAGACCCTCATACACCCCGGAGACCCTCATACACCCCGGAGACCCTCACACACCCTCCCGGAGACCCTCATACACCCCGAAGACCCTCATACACCCCGGAGACCCTCACACACCCTCCCGGAGACCCTCACACACCCTCCCGGAGACCCTCACACACCCTCCCGGAGACCCTCACACACCCTCCCGGAGACCCTCACACACCCTCCCGGAGACCCTCACACACCCTCCCGGAGTCCCTCATACACCCCGGAGACCCTCGTACACCCTCCCGGAGACCCTCACAGACCCCGTAGACCCTCACACACCCCGGAGACCCTCACACACCCCGGAGACCCTCACACACCCCGGAGACCCTCACACACCCCGGAGACCCTCATACACTCCGGAGACCCTCATACACCCTCCCGGAGACCCTCATCCACTCTGGAGACCCTCATACACCCTCCCGGAGACCCTCATCCACTCTGGAGACCCTCATACACCCTCCCGGAGACCCTCATATACCCCGGAGACCCTCATACACCCCGGAGACCCTCATACACCCTCCCGGAGACCCTCATACACCCCGGAGACCCTCATAAACCCCGGAGACCCTCATACACCCTCCCGGAGACCCTCATCCACTCTGGAGACCCTCATACACCCTCCCGGAGACCCTCATCCACTCTGGAGACCCTCATACACCCTCCCGGAGACCCTCATATACCCCGGAGACCCTTATACACCCCGGAGACCCTCATACACCCTCCCGGAGACCCTCATACACCCCGGAGACCCTCATACACCCCGGAGACCCTCATACACCCTCCCGGAGTCCCTCATACACCCCGGAGACCCTCATACACCCCGGAGACCCTCATACACCCGGAGACCCTCATACACCCCGGAGACCCTCATACACCCCGGAGACCCTCACACACCATCCCGGAGACCCTCACACACCCTCCCGGAGACCCTCACACACCCTCCCGGAGACACTCACACACCCTCCCGGAGACCCTCACACACCCCGGAGACCCTCATACACCCTCCCGGAGACCCTCATACACCCTCCCGGAGACCCTCATACACCCTCCCGGAGACCCTCATTCACCCCCCCGGAGACCCTCATACACCCTCCCGGAGACCCTCACACACCCCCCGGAGACCCTCATACACCCTCCCGGAGACCCTCATACACCCAGGAGACCCTCATACACCCTCCCGGAGACCCTCATACACCCTCCCTGAGACCCTCATACACCCTCCCGGAGACCCTCATACACCCTCCCGGAGACCCTCACACACCCCCCGGAGACCCTCATACACCCTCCCGGAGACCCTCATACACCCAGGAGACCCTCATACACCCTCCCGGAGACCCTCATACACCCTCCCGGAGACCCTCATACACCCTCCCGGAGACCCTCATACACCCTCCCGGAGACCCTCATACACCCTCCCGGAGACCCTCATACACCCCGGAGACCCTCACACACCCTCCCGGAGACCCTCATACACCCCAAAGACCCTCACACACCCTATCGGAGACCCTCACACACCCTCCCGGAGACCCTCACACACCCTCCCGGAGACCCTCACACACCCTCCCGGAGACCCTCACACACCCTCCCGGAGACCCTCACACACCCTCCCGGAGACCCTCATACACCCGGAGACCCTCACACACCCTCCCGGAGACCCTCATACACCCCGGAGACCCTCACACACACCCGGAGACCCTCATACACCCCCCGGAGACCCTCACACACCCTCCCGGAGACCCTCATACACCCCGGAGACCCTCATACACCCTCCCGGAGACCCTCATACACCCCGGAGACCCTCACACACACCCGGAGACCCTCATACACCCCCCGGAGACCCTCATACACCCCGGAGACCCTCACACACCCGGAGACCCTCATACACCCTCCCGGAGACCCTCACACACCCTCCCGGAGACTCTCATACACCCTCCCGGAGACCCTCACACACCCCGGAGACCCTCATACACCCTCCCGGAGACCCTCATACACCCCGGAGACCCTCATACGCCCCGGAGACCCTCACACACCCGGAGACCCTCATACACCCCCCGGAGACCGCTGGATAATCCCCAATCCGTTCCTCTGCCACCTCCTTGTCTGACGGCCCTGGCGTGGGGAGCACAGGACACAGTAGCTGGAGGGGGGGTGGGGGAGAGACGAGGGAGGCCATTCGGCCCCTCGTGGGGGTGGGTGGGAGGAAGGCCGTTTGGCCCCTCTAGCCCACTCCGCCATTCGATACTATCCTGTCTGATCTGGTCGAGGGTGTTGACGGATGAGGAATGCGGGACTCACCACGTTTCTGCTCTCTCTTGCCCAGGCTGCCTGATCCTCGGGGCTGGCTTCCTGTTCGCCCGGCGCTCGGTCAGCAGCGTCCTGCTCCACCGCGGGGGCCAGCACGTGACCATCTCCAGCTACCTGCCGTTCGGGGGCACCCGCGCCCTCACCGTGCCCCTCCGTCACGTCTCCTGCGTGGCCCACCGCGGCCAGGTGCCCGCCATCATCCCCCTCAAGATCAGGGGCCGCCGCTTCTACTACCTCCTGGACAAGCAGGGGCAGTTCTACAATGCCAAGCTCTTCGACAGCACCGTGGGCGCTTACAGGAAACTCTGATGGCCCCCGCCCCCCCCGTGCAACACCCCTCGCGGCAGGGGAAGTCAGCCGCCGACATTCGGAGAACAGACGCCCCTCGCCTGCTGCTCGTGGGGCTGAGCACTCTGTCGGGACGGACCGGGGACGAATTGATGGATCCCGGTCCCCGAAAGGCACCGATTGCGAACTCGTTGGAACTCAGCCGCACATTTGCGTATTTTACTCTCTCTGCTTCTGGCTGTGTGTTTACTGCATTTGAGGAACGCCCAGGACTCCAGGCCTTGTTCCGCTGAACTTAATCAAGTTTCCTGGCTGCTGGAATTGGAACACCCGACACAGATGTTTCAGGCTAAGAATCACAAGAGTGATTTATTCAGGAATAAAATTGTACAGAAGGAAGGGGGGGGAAAAAATCAGTAGATTGGGTCAGCTGATGGGTAATATTTTATTGTTCATTCTGCATCGCGTTATTCCTGCTCTCCTTCGTGGGAATAAACAAGAGGGAGTACTGGAAGTGGATCGCGTCCTCAGTCAAATATTTCTGACATGTTGTGAGAAGATCAAGGTGAGGGCGGCACAGTGGTTAGCACAGTTTCTTCGCAGCTCCAGCGTCTCAGGTTCAATTCCCCGCTGGGTCACTGTCTGTGCGGAGTCTGCACGTTCTCCCCCGTGTGTGCGTGGGTTTCCTCCGGGCGCTCCGGTTTCCTCCCACAGTCCAAAGACGCGCGGGTTAGGTGGATTGGCCGCGCTAAATTGCCCCTTAGTGTCCAAAAAGGGTTGGGTTGCGTTATGGGGATCGGGTGGAGGTGTGGATCTTGGGTAGGGTGCTCTTTCCAAGGGCTGGTGTAGACTCGATGGGCCGAATGGCCTCCTTCTGCACTGTAAATTCTACAAGTCATTCTCCTCTGCCCAACCTGGCATATTCTCAGATACCTTCGGACACCCTTAGTTCTGTAACCTTCAATCCCGTTACCCTCGTTCTGGGACCACTCCCTCCACCTGCCCACCCATCCCTGCCAGAGGAGATACTTTCTTTCTGTCGACCCTGTTGAATTCTTGAATCATCTCGAACCCCTCGATCGATTCACCCCCGAGACAGCACTGGCCGAGTTCACATGTGCCTCACTGAGCAGCCACTGATGAAAATTGAGATTGTTGCCTGGTGACGTCCCGCATTCTCCCCACTCCCCGTGGGAGCGAGTCCCACATTCTCCCCACTCCCCGTGGGAGCGAGTCCCACATTCTCCCCACTCCCCGTGGGAGCGAGTCCCACATTCTCCCCACTCCCCGTGGGAGCGAGTCCCACATTCTCCCCACTCCCCGTGGGAGCGAGTCCCACATTCTCCCCCACTCCCCGTGGGAGCGCGTCCCGCATTCTGCCCACTCCCCGTGGGAGCGAGTCCCACATTCTCCCCACTCCCCGTGAGAGCGAGTCCCACATTCTCCCCACTCCCCATGGGAGCGAGTCCCACATTCTCCCCACTCCCCGTGAGAGCGAGTCCCACATTCTCCCCCACTCCCCGTGGGAGCGAGTCCCACATTCTCCCCACTCCCCGTGGGAGCGAGTCCCACATTCTCCCCACTCCCCATGGGAGCGAGTCCCACATTCTCCCCACTCCCTGTGGGAGCGAGTCCCACATTCTCCCCACTCCCCGTGGGAGCGCGTCCCACCTTCTCCCCCACTCCCCGTGGGAGCGAGTCCCACATTTTCCCCACTCCCCGTGGGAGCGAGTCCCACATTCTCCCCCACTCCCCGTGGGAGCGAGTCCCACATTCTCCCCACTCCCCGTGGGAGCGAGCCCCACATTCTCCCCACTCCCCGTGACAGAGAGTCCCACATTCTCCCCACTCCCCGTGGGAGCGAGTCCCACATTCTCCCCACTCCTCGTGACAGAGAGTCCCACATTCTCCCCACTCCCCGTGGGAGCGAGTCCCACATTCTCCCCACTCCCCGTGGGAGCGAGTCCCACATTCTCCCCACTCCCCGTGGGAGCGAGTCCCACATTCTCCCCACTTCCCGTGAGAGCGAGTCCCACATTCTTCCCACTGCCCGTGGGAGCGCGTCCCGCATTCTGCCCACTCCCCGTGGGAGCGAGTCCCACATTCTCCCCACTCCCCGTGAGAGCGAGTCCCACATTCTCCCCCACTCCCCATGGGAGCGAGTCCCACATTCTCCCCACTCCCCGTGGGAGCGCGTCCCACATTCTCCCCACTCCCTGTGGGAGCGAGTCCCACATTCTCCCCACTCCCCGTGGGAGCGCGTCCCACCTTCTCCCCCACTCCCCGTGGTAGCGAGTCCCACATTCTCCCCAATCCCCGTGGGAGCGAGTCCCACATTCTCCCCCACTCCCCGTGGGAGCGAGTCCCACATTCTCCCCACTCCCCGTGGGAGCGAGTCCCACATTCTCCCCACTCCCCGTGGGAGCGAGTCCCACATTCTCCCCACTCCCCGTGGGAGCGAGTCCCACATTCTCCCCACTCCCCGTGGGAGCGGGTCCCACATTCTCCCCACTCCCCGTGAGAGCGAGTCCCACATTCTTCCCACTGCCCGTGGGAGCGAGTCCCACCTTCCCCCCACTCCCCGTGGGAGCGAGTCCCACATTCTCCCCACTCCCCGTGGGAGCGAGTCCCACATTCTCCCCACTCCCCGTGGGAACGAGTCCCACATTCTCCCCACTCCCCGTGAGAGAGAGTCCCATATTCTCCCCACTCCCCGTGGGAGCGAGTCCCACATTCTCCCCACTCCCCGTGGGAGCGAGTCCCACATTCTCCCCACTCCCCGTGAGAGAGAGTCTCACATTCTCCCCACTCCCCGTGGGAGCGAGTCCCACATTCTCCCCACTCCCCGCGGGAGCGAGTCCCACATTCTCCCCCACTCCCCGTGGGAGCGAGTCCCACATTCTCCCCACACCCTGTGGGAGCGAGTCCCACATTCTCCCCACACCCTGTGGGAGCGAGTCTCACATTCTCCCCCACTCCCCGTGGGAGCGAGTCCCACATTCTCCCCACTCCCCGCGGGAGCGAGTCCCACATTCTCCCCACTCCCCGCGGGAGCGAGTCCCACATTCTCCCCCACTCCCCGTGGGAGCGAGTCCCACATTCCCCCCACTCCCCGTGGGAGCGAGTCCCACATTCTCCCCACTCCCCATGGGAGCGAGTCCCACATTCTCCCCACTCCCCGGGGGAGCGAGTCCCACATTCTCCCCCACTCCCTGTGGGAGCGAGTCCCACATTCTCCCCCACTCCCCGGGGGAGCGAGTCCCACATTCTCCCCACTCCCCGTGGGAGCGAGTCCCACATTCTCCCCACTCCCTGTGGGAGCGAGTGCCACATTCTCCCCACTCCCCGTGGGAGCGAGTCCCACATTCTCCCCCACTCCCCGTGGGAGCGAGTCCAACATTCTCCCCACACCCTGTGGGAGCGAGTCCCACATTCTCCCCACACCCTGTGGGAGCGAGTCTCACATTCTCCCCCACTCCCCGTGGGAGCGAGCCCCACATTCTCCCCACTCCCCGCGGGAGCGAGTCCCACATTCTCCCCACTCCCCGCGGGAGCGAGTCCCACATTCTCCCCCACTCCCCGTGGGAGCGAGTCCCACATTCCCCCCACTCCCCGTTGGAGCGAGTCCCACATTCTCCCCACTCCCCATGGGAGCGAGTCCCACATTCTCCCCACTCCCCGGGGGAGCGAGTCCCACATTCTCCCCCACTCCCTGTGGGAGCGAGTCCCACATTCTCCCCCACTCCCCGGGGTAGCGAGTCCCACATTCTCCCCACTCCCCGGGGAGCGAGTCCCACATTCTCCCCACTCCCTGTGGGAGCGAGTCCCACATTCTCCCCACTCCCCGTGGGAGCGAGTCCCACATTCTCCCCCACTCCCTGTGGGAGCGAGTCCCACATTCTCCCCACTCCCCGTGGGAGCGAGTCCCACATTCTCCCCGCTCCCTGTGGGAGCGAGTCCCACATTCTCCCCACTCCCCGTGGGAGCGAGTCCCACATTCTCCCCACTCCCCGTGGGAGCGAGTCCCACATTCTCCCCACTCCCCGTGGGAGCGAGTCCCACATTCCCCCCACTCCCCGTGGGAGCGAGTCCCACATTCTCCCCACTCCCCATGGGAGCGAGTCCCACATTCTCCCCACTCCCCGGGGGAGCGAGTCCCACATTCTCCCCCACTCCCTGTGGGAGCGAGTCCCACATTCTCCCCCACTCCCCGGGGGAGCGAGTCCCACATTCTCCCCCACTCCACGTGGGAGCGAGTCCCACATTCCCCCCACTCCCCTTGGTAGCGAGTCCCACATTCTCCCCACTCCCCGTGGGAGCGAGTCCCACATTCTCCCCACTCCCCGGGGGAGCGAGTCCCACATTCTCCCCCACTCCCTGTGGGAGCGAGTCTCACATTCTCCCCACTCCCTGTGGGAGCGAGTCCCACATTCTCCCCCACTCGCCGTGGTAGCGAGTCCCACATTCTCCCCACTCCCCGTGGGAGCGAGTCCCACATTCTCCCCACTCCCCGGGGGAGCGAGTCCCACATTCTCCCCCACTCCCTGTGGGAGCGAGTCCCACATTCTCCCCCACTCGCCGTGGGAGCGAGTCCCACATTCTCCCCACTCCCCGCGGGAGCGAGTCCCCCATTCTCCCCACTCCCTGTGGGAGCGAGTCCCACATTCTCCCCCACTCCCTGTGGGAGCGAGTCCCGCATTCTCCCCACTCCCTGTGGGAGCGAGTCCCACATTCTCCCCACTCCCCGTGGGAGCGAGTCCCACATTCTCCCCCACTCCCTGTGGGAGCGAGTCCCACATTCTCCCCACTCCCCGTGGGAGCGAGTCCCACATTCTCCCCACTCCCTGTGGGAGCGAGTCCCACATTCTCCCCACTCCCCGTGGGAGCGAGTCCCACATTCTCCCCACTCCCTGTGGGAGCGAGTCCCACATTCTCCCCACTCCCCGTGGGAGAGAGTCCCACATTCTCCCAGCCCCTGTGGGCTTTGTGAATGCTGTGTGTCTCAGGGACTGGAAGGCAGTGTGCCAGAGGACACTGTTCGAATACAAGTGTCGGACCGTGGTGGGCACAGCCAGTCCCGCCGCTGCCTCGAGCAGGCAGCAATCACACTGATAGGGGAACACGCGACAGGCTTTTACATCTGGAAACCCTCGCTCAGCACGTATTTAAGGTCAGTGACAAGGTCTCGAAGATACAAATCTTGGTCAATAGTTACATTGGAAGATTTATCCTGATCCTCGTGATATTTTCATCAAGTATTGGCAACCATTGCTCAGTAAGCTCTCCGGCTCCCAGCCCCCCCCCCCCCATCTCTCCGGCTCCTCTCCCCCCATCTCTCCGGCTCCCAGCCCCCCCCCCCATCTCTCCGGCTCCACTCCCCCCATCTCTCCGGCTCCTCTCCCCCCATCTCTCCGGCTCCTCTCCCCCCATCTCTCCGGCTCCTCTCCCCCCATCTCTCCGGCTCCTCCCCCCCCATCTCTCCGGCGCCTCTCCCCCCATCTCTCCGGCTCCTCTCCCCCCATCTCTCCCCCTCCTCTCCCCCCATCTCTCCGGCTCCTCTCCCCCCATCTCTCCGGCTCCTCTCCCCCCATCTCTCCGGCTCCTCGCCACCCATCTCTCCGGATCCTCTCCCCCCATCTCTCCGGCTCCTCTCCCCCCATCTCTCCGGCTCCTCCCCCCCATCTCTCCCCCCCCCATCTCTCCGGCTCCTCTCCCCCCATCTCTCCCCCTCCCCCCCCATCTCTCCCCCTCCTCTCCCCCATCTCTCCCCCTCCTCTCCCCCATCTCTCCGGCTCCTCTCCCCCCAACTCTCCGGCTCCTCTCCCCCCATCTCTCCGGCTCCACCCCCCCATCTCTCCGGCTCCTCTCCCCCCATCTCTCCGGCTCCTCTCCCCCCATCTCTCCCCCTCCTCTCCCCCCATCTCGCCGGCTCCTCTCCCCCATCTCTCCGGCTCCTCTTCCCCCAACTCTCCGGCTCCTCTCCCCCATCTCTCCGGCTCCTCTCCCCCATCTCTCCGGCTCCTCTCCCCCCATCTCTCCGGCTCCTCCCCCCCATCTCTCCGGCTCCTCTCTCCCCCATCTCTCTGGCTCCTCTCCCCCCCCCGGGAGGTCCCGAAGTGCCTCACTCACAATGAGGGGGTTATTTTTGAAGTGAGGTCACTGTTGTGATGTGGGAAACGCAGCAGCCAATTTACACACAGCAAGATCCCACACACAGCAATGTGAGAATGGCCCAGATCATCTGTGTTTAGTGATGTTGGTCGAGGGATAAATATTGGCCTCAGAATACCAGGAAGTCCCTCAGTACTGACCCTCTGACAGTGCGGCACTCCCTCCGTACTGACCCTCTGACAGTGCGGCACTCCCTCAGTACTGACCCTCTGACAGTGCGGCACTCCCTCAGTACTGACCCTCTGACAGTGCGGCACTCCCTCAGTACTGACCCTCTGACAGTGCGGCGCTCCCTCAGTACTGACCCTCTGACAGTGCGGCACTCCCTCAGTACTGACACTCTGACAGTGCGGCACTCCCTCAGTACTGACCCTCTTGACAGTGCGGCACTCCCTCAGTACTGACCCTCTGACAGTGCGGCGCTCCCTCAGTACTGACCCTCTGACAGCGCAGCAGTCCCTCAGCACTGACCCTCTGACAGTGCGGCGCTCCCTCAGTACTGACCCTCTGACAGTGCGGCACTCCCTCAGTACTGACACTCTGACAGTGCGGCACTCCCTCAGTACTGACCCTCTTGACAGTGCGGCACTCCCTCAGTACTGACCCTCTGACAGTGCAGCACTCCCTGAGTACTGACCCTCTGACAGCGCAGCAGTCCCTCAGTACTGAACCTCTTGACAGTGCGGCACTCCCTCAGTACTGACCCTCTGACAGTGCGGCACTCCCTCAGTACTGACCCTCTGACAGTGCGGCAGTCCCTCAGTACTGACCCTCTGACACTGCGGCACTCCCTCAGTCCTGACCCTCTGACAGTGCAGCGCTCCCTCAGTACTGACCCTCTGACAGTGCGGCACTCCCTCAGTACTGACCCTCTGACAGTGCGGCACTCCCTCAGTACTGACCCTCTGACACTGCGGCACTCCCTCAGTCCTGACCCTCTGACAGTGCGGCTCTCCCTCAGTACTGAACCTCTTGACAGTGCGGTGCTCCCTCAGTTCTGACCTTCTGACAGTGCGGCGCTCCCTCAGTACTGACCCTCTGACAGTGCGGCACTCCCTCAGCACTGACCCTCTGACAGTGCGGCACTCCCTCAGTACTGACCCTCTTGACAGTGCGGCACTCCCTCAGTACTGACCCTCTGACAGCGCAGCAGTCCCTCGGTACTGACCCTCTGACAGTGCGGCACACCCTCAGTACTGACCCTCTGACAGTGCGGCACTCCCTCAGTACTGACCCTCTGACAGTGCGGCACTCCCTCAGTACTGACCCTCTGACACTGCGGCACTCCCTCAGTCCTGACCCTCTGACAGTGCAGCACTCCCTCAGTACTGACCCTCTGACAGTGCGGCACTCCCTCAGTACTGAACCTCTTGACAGTGCGGTGCTCCCTCAGTTCTGACCTTCTGACAGTGCGGCGCTCCCTCAGTCCTGACACTCTGACAGTGCGGCACTCCCTCAGCACTGACCCTCTGACAGTGCGGCACTCCCTCAGTACTGACACTGCGGCACTCCCTCAGTCCTGACCCTCTGACAGTGCGGCACTCCCTCAGTACTGACACTGCGGCACTCCCTCAGTCCTGACCCTCTGACAGTGCAGCACTCCCTCAGTACTGAACCTCTTGACAGTGCGGTGCTCCCTCAGTTCTGACCTTCTGACAGTGCGGCGCTCCCTCAGTCCTGACCCTCTGACAGTGCGGCACTCCCTCAGCACTGACCCTCTGACAGTGCGGCACTCCCTCAGTACTGACCCTCTGACAGTGAGGCACTCCCTCAGTACTGACCTTCTGACACTGCGGCACTCCCTCAGTCCTGACCCTCTGACAGTGCAGCACTCCCTCAGTACTGACACTGCGGCACTCCCTCAGTCCTGACCCTCTGACAGTGCGGCACTCCCTCAGTACTGACACTGCGGCACTCCCTCAGTCCTGACCCTCTGACAGTGCGGCACTCCCTCAGTACTGACACTGCGGCACTCCCTCAGTCCTGACCCTCTGACAGTGCAGCACCCCCTCAGCACTGACCCTCTGACAGTGCGGCACTCCCTCAGTACTGACACTGCGGCACTCCCTCAGTCCTGACCCTCTGACAGTGCAGCACTCCCTCAGTACTGACCCTCTGACAGTGCGGCACTCTCTCAGTACTGACCCCTTGACAGTGCGGCACTCCCTCAGTACTGACCCCTTGACAGTGCGGCACTCCCTCAGTACTGACCCTCTGACAGTGCGGCGCTCCCTCAGTACTGACCCTCTGACAGTGCGGCACTCCCTCAGTACTGACCCTCTGACAGTGCGGCACTCCCTCAGTACTGACCCTCTGACAGTGCGGCGCTCCCTCAGTACTGACCCTCTGACAGTGCGGCGCTCCCTCAGTCCTGACCCTCTGACAGTGCGGCGCTCCCTCAGTCCTGACCCTCTGACAGTGCGGCACTCCCTCAGTACTGACCCTCTGACAGTGTGGCGCTCCCTCAGTACTGACCCTCTGACAGTGCGGCACTCCCTCAGTACTGACCCTCTGACAGTGTGGCACTCCCTCAGTACTGACCCTCTGACAGTGCGGCACTCCCTCAGTACTGACCCTCTGACAGTGCGGCACTCCCTCAGTACTGACCCTCTGACAGTGCGGCACTCCCTCAGTACTGACCCTCTGACAGTGCGGCACTCCCTCAGTACTGACCCTCTGACAGTGCGGCACTCCCTCAGTACTGACCCTCTGACAGTGCGGCACTCCCTCAGTACTGACCCCCTGACAGTGCGGCACTCCCTCAGTCCTGACCCTCTGACAGTGCGGCACTCCCTCAGTACTGACCCTCTGACAGTGCGGCACTCCCTCAGTACTGACCCTCTGACAGTGCGGCACTCCCTCAGTACTGACCCTCTGACAGTGCGGCACTCCCTCAGTACTGACCCTCTGA
>NC_092730.1:11149910-11162410 GCF_047496885.1 Scyliorhinus torazame | reverse complement strand
CGTCAGCGCCCGTACCCAGTCCCCGGGGGCACAGGTAAACCCGTCAGTGTCTGTACCCAGTCCCCATGGGCACAGGTAAACCCGTCAGTGTCTGTACCCAGTCCCCGGGGGCACAGGTAAACCCGTCAGTGTCTGTACCCAGTCCCCATGGGCACAGGTAAATCCGTCAGCGCCCGTACTCAGTCCCCGGGGGCACAGGTAAACCATTCAGCGGCCGTACCCAGTCCCCGGGGGCACAGGTAAACCCGTCAGTGCCCGTACCCAGTCCCCAGGGGCACAGGTAAACCCGTCAGCGCCCGTACCCAGTCCCTGGGGGCACAGGTAAACCCGTCAGCGCCCGTACCCAGTCCGCGGCGGCACAGGTAAACCCGTCAGCGCCCGTACCCAGTCCCCGGGGACACAGGTAAACCCGATAGTGTCTGTACCCAGTCCCCATGGGCACAGGTAAACCCGTCAGCGATCGTACCCAGTCCCCGGGGACACAGGTAAACCGTCACTGTCTGTACCCAGTCCCCGGGCACACAGGTAAACCCGTCAATGTCTGTACCCAGTCCCCGGGGACACAGGTAAACCCATCATCGCCCGTACCCAGTCCCCGGTGGCACAGGTAAACCCATCAGTGTCTGTACCCAGTCCCCGGGGGCACAGGTAAACCCATCAGCGCCCGTACCCCGGGGGCACAGGTAAACCCGTCAGCGCCCGTTCCCAGTCCCCGGGGGTACAGGTAAACCGTCAGCGCCCGTAACCAGTCCCCGGGGACACAGGTAAACCCGTCAGCGTCTGTACCCAGTCCCCGGGGGCACAGGTAAACCTGTCAGCGTCTACCCAGTCCCCGGGGCACAGGTAAACCCGTCAGCGTCTGTACCCAGTCCCCGGGGGCACAGGTAAACCCGTCAGCGCCCGTACCCAGTCCCCGGGGGCACAGGGAAACCCGTCAGTGTCTGTACCCAGTCCCCGGTGGCACAGGTAAACCCGTCAGTGTCTGTACCCAGTCCCCATGGGCACAGGTAAACCCGTCAGTGACCGTACCCAGTCCCCGGGGGCACAGGTAAACCCGTCAGCGCCCGTACCCAGTCCCCGGGGGCACAGGTAAACCATCACTGTCTGTACCCAGTCCCCGGGGGCACAGATTAACCCGTCAGCGCCCGCACCCAGTCCCCGGGGGCACAGGTAAACCCGTCAGCGCCCGTACCCAGTCCCCGGGGGCACAGGTAAACCCGTCAGCGCCCGTACCCAGTCCCCGGGGGCACAGGTAAACCCGTCAGTGACCGTACCCAGTCCCCGGGGGCACAGGTAAACCCGTCAGCGCCCGTATCCAGTCCCCGGGGGCACAGGTAAACCTGTCAGCGCCCGTACCCAGTCCCCGGGGGCACAGATTAACCCGTCAGCGACCGTACCCAGTCCCCGGGGGCACAGGTAATCCCGTCAGCGCCCGTACCCAGTCACCCGGGGCACAGGTAAACCCGTCAGTGTCTGTACCCAGTCCCCATGGGCACAGGTAAACCATCACTGTCTGTACCCAGTCCCCGGGGGCACAGGTAAACCCGTCAGCGCCCGTACCCAGTCACCCGGGGCACAGGTAAACCCGTCAGTGTCTGTACCCAGTCCCCATGGGCACAGGTAAACCATCACTGTCTGTACCCAGTCCCCGGGGGCACAGGTAAACCCGTCAGCGCCCGTACCCAGTCACCCGGGGCACAGGTAAACCCGTCAGTGTCTGTACCCAGTCCCCATGGGCACAGGTAAACCCGTCAGTGTCTGTACGCAGTCCCCGTGGGCACAGGTGAACCCGTCAGCGCGCATACCCAGTCCCTGGGGGCACAGGTAAACCCGTCAGTGTCTGTACCCAGTCCCCGGGGGCACAGGTAAACCCGTCAGTGTCTGTACCCAGTCCCCGGGGGCACAGGTAAACTCGTGAACGCCCGTACCCAGTCCCCGGGGGCACAGGTAAACCCGTCAGCGTCTGTACCCAGTCCCCGGGGGCACAGGTAAACCCATCAGCGCCCGTACCCAGTCCCCGGGGGCACAGGTAAACCCGTCAGTGTCTGTACCCAGTCCCCGGGGGCACAGGTAAACCCGTCAGCGTCTGTACCCAGTCCCCGGGGACACAGGTAAACCCGTCAGTGTCTGTACCCAGTCCCCGGTGGCACAGGTAAACTCATCAGCGCCCGTACCCAGCCCCCGGGGGGCACTGGTAAACTCATCAGCGCCCGTACCCAGTCCCCGGGGGCACAGGTAAACCCGTCAGCGTCTGTACCCAGTCCCCGGGGGCACAGGTAAACCCGTCAGCGTCTGTACCCAGTCCCCGGGGGCACAGGTAAACCCGTCAGTGTCTGTACCCAGTCCCCGGGGGCACAGGTAAACCCGTCAGTGTCTGTACCCAGTCCCCATGGGCACAGGTAAACCCGTCAGTGACCATACCCAGTCCCCGGGGGCACAGGTAAACCCGTCAGCGCCCGTACCCAGTCCCCGGGGGCACAGGTAAACCGTCACTGTCTGTACCCAGTCCCCGGGGGCACAGGTAAACCCGTCAGCGCCCGTACCCAGTCCCCGGGGACATAGGTAAACCCGTCAGCGCCCGTACCCAGTCCCCGGGGGCACAGATTAACCCGTCAGCGCCCGTACCCAGTCCCCGGGGGCACAGGTAAACCCGTCAGCGCCCGTACCCAGTCCCCGGGGGCACAGGTAAACCCGTCAGCGCCCGTACCCAGTCCCCGGGGGCACAGGTAAACCCGTCAGTGTCTGTACCCAGTCCCGATGGGCACAGGTAAACCCGTCAGTGTCTGTACCCAGTCCCCGGGGGCACAGGTAAACCCGTCAGTGTCTGTACCCAGTCCCCATGGGCACAGGTAAATCCGTCAGCCCCCGTACTCAGTCCCCGGGGGCACAGGTAAACCATTCAGCGGCCGTACCCAGTCCCCGGGGGCACAGGTAAACCCGTCAGTGCCCGTACCCAGTCCCCAGGGGCACAGGTAAACCCGTCAGCGCCCGTACCCAGTCCCTGGGGGCACAGGTAAACCCGTCAGCGCCCGTACCCAGTCCGCGGCGGCACAGGTAAACCCGTCAGCGCCCGTACCCAGTCCCCGGGGACACAGGTAAACCCGATAGTGTCTGTACCCAGTCCCCATGGGCACAGGTAAACCCGTCAGCGATCGTACCCAGTCCCCGGGGACACAGGTAAACCGTCACTGTCTGTACCCAGTCCCCGGGCACACAGGTAAACCCGTCAGTGTCTGTACCCAGTCCCCGGGGGCACAGGTAAACCCATCATCGCCCGTACCCAGTCCCCGGGGGCACAGGTAAACCCGTCAGCGATCGTACCCAGTCCCCGGGGACACAGGTAAACTGTCACTGTCTGTACCCAGTCCCCGGGGGCACAGGTAAACCCGTCAGTGTCTGTACCCAGTCCCCGGGGACACAGGTAAACCCATCAGCGCCCGTACCCCGGGGGCACAGGTAAACCCGTCAGCGCCCGTTCCCAGTCCCCGGGGGTACAGGTAAACCGTCAGCGCCCGTAACCAGTCCCCGGGGACACAGGTAAACCCGTCAGCGTCTGTACCCAGTCCCCGGGGGCACAGGTAAACCTGTCAGCGTCTACCCAGTCCCCGGGGCACAGGTAAACCCGTCAGCGTCTGTACCCAGTCCCCGGGGGCACAGGTAAACCCGTCAGCGCCCGTACCCAGTCCCCGGGGGCACAGGGAAACCCGTCAGTGTCTGTACCCAGTCCCCGGTGGCACAGGTAAACCCGTCAGTGTCTGTACCCAGTCCCCATGGGCACAGGTAAACCCGTCAGTGACCGTACCCAGTCCCCGGGGGCACAGGTAAACCCGTCAGCGCCCGTACCCAGTCCCCGGGGGCACAGGTAAACCATCACTGTCTGTACCCAGTCCCCGGGGGCACAGATTAACCCGTCAGCGCCCGCACCCAGTCCCCGGGGGCACAGGTAAACCCGTCAGCGCCCGTACCCAGTCCCCGGGGGCACAGGTAAACCCGTCAGCGCCCGTACCCAGTCCCCGGGGGCACAGGTAAACCCGTCAGTGACCGTACCCAGTCCCCGGGGGCACAGGTAAACCCGTCAGCGCCCGTATCCAGTCCCCGGGGGCACAGGTAAACCTGTCAGCGCCCGTACCCAGTCCCCGGGGGCACAGATTAACCCGTCAGCGACCGTACCCAGTCCCCGGGGGCACAGGTAATCCCGTCAGTGCCCGTACCCAGTCACCCGGGGCACAGGTAAACCCGTCAGTGTCTGTACCCAGTCCCCATGGGCACAGGTAAACCATCACTGTCTGTACCCAGTCCCCGGGGGCACAGGTAAACCCGTCAGCGCCCGTACCCAGTCACCCGGGGCACAGGTAAACCCGTCAGTGTCTGTACCCAGTCCCCATGGGCACAGGTAAACCATCACTGTCTGTACCCTGTCCCCGGGGGCACAGGTAAACCCGTCAGCGCCCGTACCCAGTCACCCGGGGCACAGGTAAACCCGTCAGTGTCTGTACCCAGTCCCCATGGGCACAGGTAAACCCGTCAGTGTCTGTACGCAGTCCCCGTGGGCACAGGTGAACCCGTCAGCGCGCATACCCAGTCCCTGGGGGCACAGGTAAACCCGTCAGTGTCTGTACCCAGTCCCCGGGGGCACAGGTAAACCCGTCAGTGTCTGTACCCAGTCCCCGGGGGCACAGGTAAACTCGTCAACGCCCGTACCCAGTCCCCGGGGGCACAGGTAAACCCGTCAGTGTCTGTACCCAGTCCCCGGTGGCACAGGTAAACTCATCAGCGCCCGTACCCAGCCCCCGGGGGCACTGGTAAACTCATCAGCGCCCGTACCCAGTCCCCGGGGGCACAGGTAAACCCGTCAGCGTCTGTACCCAGTCCCCGGGGGCACAGGTAAACCCGTCAGCGTCTGTACCCAGTCCCCGGGGGCACAGGTAAACCCATCAACGGCCGTACCCCGGGGGCACAGGTAAACCCGTCAGTGTCTGTACCCAGTCCCCGGTGGCACAGGTAAACTCATCAGCGCCCGTACCCAGCCCCCGGGGGCACTGGTAAACTCATCAGCGCCCGTACCCAGTCCCCGGGGGCACAGGTAAACCCGTCAGCGTCTGTACCCAGTCCCCGGGGGCACAGGTAAACCCGTCAGCGTCTGTACCCAGTCCCCGGGGGCACAGGTAAACCCGTCAGTGTCTGTACCCAGTCCCCGGGGGCACAGGTAAACCCGTCAGTGTCTGTACCCAGTCCCCATGGGCACAGGTAAACCCGTCAGTGACCATACCCAGTCCCCGGGGGCACAGGTAAACCCGTCAGCGCCCGTACCC
The DNA here is from genome assembly GCF_047496885.1 of Scyliorhinus torazame. NCBI lineage: Eukaryota > Metazoa > Chordata > Chondrichthyes > Carcharhiniformes > Scyliorhinidae > Scyliorhinus > Scyliorhinus torazame. The sequence continues at coordinate 11,157,098 of NC_092730.1, read as the reverse complement.
AGTCCCCGGGGGCACAGGTAAACCGTCACTGTCTGTACCCAGTCCCCGGGGGCACAGGTAAACCCGTCAGCGCCCGTACCCAGTCCCCGGGGACATAGGTAAACCCGTCAGCGCCCGTACCCAGTCCCCGGGGGCACAGATTAACCCGTCAGCGCCCGTACCCAGTCCCCGGGGGCACAGGTAAACCCGTCAGCGCCCGTACCCAGTCCCCGGGGGCACAGGTAAACCCGTCAGCGCCCGTACCCAGTCCCCGGGGGCACAGGTAAACCCGTCAGTGTCTGTACCCAGTCCCCATGGGCACAGGTAAACCCGTCAGTGTCTGTACCCAGTCCCCGGGGGCACAGGTAAACCCGTCAGTGTCTGTACCCAGTCCCCATGGGCACAGGTAAATCCGTCAGCGCCCGTACTCAGTCCCCGGGGGCACAGGTAAACCATTCAGCGGCCGTACCCAGTCCCCGGGGGCACAGGTAAACCCGTCAGTGCCCGTACCCAGTCCCCAGGGGCACAGGTAAACCCGTCAGCGCCCGTACCCAGTCCCTGGGGGCACAGGTAAACCCGTCAGCGCCCGTACCCAGTCCGCGGCGGCACAGGTAAACCCGTCAGCGCCCGTACCCAGTCCCCGGGGACACAGGTAAACCCGATAGTGTCTGTACCCAGTCCCCATGGGCACAGGTAAACCCGTCAGCGATCGTACCCAGTCCCCGGGGACACAGGTAAACCGTCACTGTCTGTACCCAGTCCCCGGGCACACAGGTAAACCCGTCAGTGTCTGTACCCAGTCCCCGGGGGCACAGGTAAACCCATCATCGCCCGTACCCAGTCCCCGGGGGCACAGGTAAACCCGTCAGCGATCGTACCCAGTCCCCCGGGGACACAGGTAAACTGTCACTGTCTGTACCCAGTCCCCGGGGGCACAGGTAAACCCGTCAGTGTCTGTACCCAGTCCCCGGGGACACAGGTAAACCCATCATCGCCCGTACCCAGTCCCCGGTGGCACAGGTAAACCCATCAGTGTCTGTACCCAGTCCCCGGGGGCACAGGTAAACCCATCAGCGCCCGTACCCCGGGGGCACAGGTAAACCCGTCAGCGCCCGTTCCCAGTCCCCGGGGGTACAGGTAAACCGTCAGCGCCCGTAACCAGTCCCCGGGGACACAGGTAAACCCGTCAGCGTCTGTACCCAGTCCCCGGGGGCACAGGTAAACCTGTCAGCGTCTACCCAGTCCCCGGGGCACAGGTAAACCCGTCAGCGTCTGTACCCAGTCCCCGGGGGCACAGGTAAACCCGTCAGCGCCCGTACCCAGTCCCCGGGGGCACAGGGAAACCCGTCAGTGTCTGTACCCAGTCCCCGGTGGCACAGGTAAACCATTCAGCGGCCGTACCCAGTCCCCGGGGGCACAGGTAAACCCGTCAGTGCCCGTACCCAGTCCCCAGGGGCACAGGTAAACCCGTCAGCGCCCGTACCCAGTCCCTGGGGGCACAGGTAAACCCGTCAGCGCCCGTACCCAGTCCGCGGCGGCACAGGTAAACCCGTCAGCGCCCGTACCCAGTCCCCAGGGACACAGGTAAACCCGATAGTGTCTGTACCCAGTCCCCATGGGCACAGGTAAACCCGTCAGCGATCGTACCCAGTCCCCGGGGACACAGGTAAACCGTCACTGTCTGTACCCAGTCCCCGGGCACACAGGTAAACCCGTCAGTGTCTGTACCCAGTCCCCGGGGGCACAGGTAAACCCATCATCGCCCGTACCCAGTCCCCGGGGGCACAGGTAAACCCGTCAGCGATCGTACCCAGTCCCCGGGGACACAGGTAAACTGTCACTGTCTGTACCCAGTCCCCGGGGGCACAGGTAAACCCGTCAGTGTCTGTACCCAGTCCCCGGGGACACAGGTAAACCCATCATCGCCCGTACCCAGTCCCCGGTGGCACAGGTAAACCCATCAGTGTCTGTACCCAGTCCCCGGGGGCACAGGTAAACCCATCAGCGCCCGTACCCCGGGGGCACAGGTAAACCCGTCAGCGCCCGTTCCCAGTCCCCGGGGGTACAGGTAAACCGTCAGCGCCCGTAACCAGTCCCCGGGGACACAGGTAAACCCGTCAGCGTCTGTACCCAGTCCCCGGGGGCACAGGTAAACCTGTCAGCGTCTACCCAGTCCCCGGGGCACAGGTAAACCCGTCAGCGTCTGTACCCAGTCCCCGGGGGCACAGGTAAACCCGTCAGCGCCCGTACCCAGTCCCCGGGGGCACAGGGAAACCCGTCAGTGTCTGTACCCAGTCCCCGGTGGCACAGGTAAACCCGTCAGTGTCTGTACCCAGTCCCCATGGGCACAGGTAAACCCGTCAGTGACTGTACCCAGTCCCCGGGGGCACAGGTAAACCCGTCAGCGCCCGTACCCAGTCCCCGGGGGCACAGGTAAACCATCACTGTCTGTACCCAGTCCCCGGGGGCACAGATTAACCCGTCAGCGCCCGCACCCAGTCCCCGGGGGCACAGGTAAACCCGTCAGCGCCCGTACCCAGTCCCCGGGGGCACAGGTAAACCCGTCAGCGCCCGTACCCAGTCCCCGGGGGCACAGGTAAACCCGTCAGTGACCGTACCCCAGTCCCCGGGGCACAGGTAAACCCGTCAGCGCCCGTATCCAGTCCCCGGGGGCACAGGTAAACCTGTCAGCGCCCGTACCCAGTCCCCGGGGGCACAGATTAACCCGTCAGCGACCGTACCCAGTCCCCGGGGGCACAGGTAATCCCGTCAGCGCCCGTACCCAGTCACCCGGGGCACAGGTAAACCCGTCAGTGTCTGTACCCAGTCCCCATGGGCACAGGTAAACCATCACTGTCTGTACCCAGTCCCCGGGGGCACAGGTAAACCCGTCAGCGCCCGTACCCAGTCACCCCGGGGCACAGGTAAACCCGTCAGTGTCTGTACCCAGTCCCCATGGGCACAGGTAAACCATCACTGTCTGTACCCAGTCCCCGGGGGCACAGGTAAACCCGTCAGCGCCCGTACCCAGTCACCCGGGGCACAGGTAAACCCGTCAGTGTCTGTACCCAGTCCCCATGGGCACAGGTAAACCCGTCAGTGTCTGTACGCAGTCCCCGTGGGCACAGGTGAACCCGTCAGCGCGCATACCCAGTCCCTGGGGGCACAGGTAAACCCGTCAGTGTCTGTACCCAGTCCCCGGGGGCACAGGTTAAACCCGTCAGTGTCTGTACCCAGTCCCCGGGGGCACAGGTAAACTCGTCAACGCCCGTACCCAGTCCCGGGGGCACAGGTAAACCCGTCAGTGTCTGTACCCAGTCCCGGTGGCACAGGTAAACTCATCAGCGCCCGTACCCAGCCCCCGGGGGCACTGGTAAACTCATCAGCGCCGTACCCAGTCCCCGGGGGCACAGGTAAACCCGTCAGCGTCTGTACCCAGTCCCCGGGGGCACAGGTAAACCCGTCAGCGGTCTGTACCCAGTCCCCGGGGGCACAGGTAAACCCATCAACGGCCGTACCCCGGGGGCACAGGTAAACCCGTCAGCGCCCATTCCCAGTCCCCGGGGGCACAGGTAAACCGTCAGCGCCCGTAACCAGTCCCCGGGGACAGAGTCAAACCCGTCAGTGTCTGTACCCAGTCCCCATGGGCACAGGTAAACCCGTCAGCGCCCGTACCCAGTCCCCGGGGGCACAGGTAAACCGTCAGCGCCCGTAACCAGTCCCCAGGGACAGAGTCAAACCCGTCAGTGTCTGTACCCAGTCCCTGGGGGCACAGGTAAACCCGTCAGCGTCTGTACCCAGTCCCCGGGGCACAGGTAAACCCGTCAGTGTCTGTACCCAGTCCCCGGGGGCACAGGTAAACCCGTCAGCGCCCGTATCCAGTCCCCGGGTGCACAGGTAAACCCGTCAGTGTCTGTACCCAGTCCCCGGGGGCACAGGTAAACCCGTCAGCGCCCGTATCCAGTCCCCGGGGCACAGGTAAACCCGTCAGTGTCTGTACCCAGTCCCCAGGGGCACAGGTAAACTCGTCAACGCCCGTACCCAGTCCCCGGGTGCACAGGTAAACCCGTCAGTGTCTGTACCCAGTCCCCAGGGGCACAGGTAAACCCGTCAGCGCCCGTACCCAGTCACCGGGGGCACAGGTAAACCCGTCAGTGTCTGTACCCAGTCCCCGGGGGCACAGGTAAACCCGTCAGTGTCTGTACCCAGTCCTCGGGGGCACAGGTAAACCCGTCAGTGTCTGTACCCAGTCCCCGGGGACACAGTCAAACCCGTCAGTGTCTGTACCCAGTCCCCGGGGGCACAGGTAAACCCGTCAGCGCCCGTATCCAGTCCCCGGGGCACAGGTAAACCCGTCAGTGTCTGTACCCAGTCCCCAGGGGCACAGGTAAACTCGTCAACGCCCGTACCCAGTCCCCGGGTGCACAGGTAAACCCGTCAGTGTCTGTACCCAGTCCCCATGGGCACAGGTAAACCCATCAGCGCCCGTACCCAGTCCCCATGGGCACAGGTAAACCCGTCAGTGTCTGTACCCAGTCCTCGGGTGCACAGTTAAACCCGTCAGCGCCCGTATCCAGTCCCCGGGTGCACAGGTAAACCCGTCAGTGTCTGTACCCAGTCCCCGGGGGCACAGGTAAACCCGTCAGTGTCTGTACCCAGTCCCCATGGGCACAGGTAAACCCATCAGTGCCCGTACCCAGTCCCCAGGGGCACAGGTAAACCCGTCAGTGTCTGTACCCAGTCCCCAGGGGCACAGGTAAACCCGTCAGTGTCTGTACCCAGTCCCGGGGGCACAGGTAAACCCGTCAGTGTCTGTACCCAGTCCCCAGGGGCACAGGTAAACCCGTCAGTGTCTGTACCCAGTCCCCAGGGGCACAGGTAAACCCGTCAGTGTCTGTACCCAGTCCCTGGGGGCACAGGTAAACCCGTCAGTGTCTGTACCCAGTCCCCCGGGGGCACAGGTAAACCCGTCAGCGTCTGTACCCAGTCCCCGGGGGCACAGGTAAACCCATCAGTGCCCGTACCCAGTCCCCGGGGGCACAGGTAAACTCATCAGCGCCCGTACCCAGTCCCCCGGGGCACAGGTAAACCCATCAGCGCCCGTACCCAGCCCCCGGGGGCACAGGTCAACTCATCAGCGCCCGTACCCAGTCCCCAGGGGCACAGGTAAACCCGTCAGTGTCTGTACCCAGTCCCATGGGCACAGGTAAACCCATCAGCGCCCGTACCCAGCCCCCGGGGGCACAGGTAAACTCATCAGCGCCCGTACCCAGTCCCCAGGGGCACAGGTAAACCCGTCAGCGCCCGTACCCAGTCCCTGGGGGCACAGGTAAACCCGTCAGCGCCCGTACCCAGTCCGCGGGGGCACAGGTAAACCCGTCAGCGCCCGTACCCAGTCCCCGGGGACACAGGTAAACCCGATAGTGTCTGTACCCAGTCCCCAGGGGCACAGGTAAACCCATCAGCGCCCGTACCCAGTCCCCGGGGACACAGGTAAACCCGTCAGTGTCTGTACCCAGTCCCCGGGGGCACAGGTAAACCCATCAGCGCCCGTACCCAGTCCCCGGGGGCACAGGTAAGCCCGTCAGTGCCCGTACCCAGTCCCCAGGGGCACAGGTAAACCCGTCAGCGCCCGTACCCAGTCCGCGGGGGCACGGGTAAACTCATCAGCGCCCGTACCCAGTCCCCGGGGGCACAGGTAAACCCGTCAGCGTCTGTACCCAGTCCCCGGGCACAGGTAAACCCGTCAGCGCCCGTACCCAGTCCCCGGGGGCACAGTTAAACCCGTCAGTGTCTGTACCCAGTCCCCATGGGCACAGGTAAACCCGTCAGCGCCCGTACCCAGTCCCCGGGGGCACAGTTAAACCCGTTAGTGTCTGTACCCAGTCCCCATGGGCACAGGTAAACCCATCAGCGCCCGTACCCAGTCCCCGGGGACATAGGTAAACCCGTCAGCGACCGTACCCAGTCCCCATGGGCACAGGTAAACCCATCAGCGCCCGTACCCAGTCCCCGGTGACATAGGTAAACCCGTCAGTGTCTGTACCCAGTCCCCGAGGGCACAGGTAAACTCATCAGTGTCTGTACCCAGACCCCGTGGCACAGGTAAACCCATCAGCCCCCGTACCCAGTCCCCATGGGCACAGGTAAACCCATCAGCGACCGTACCCAGTCCCCGGGGGCACAGGTAAACCCATCAGCGACCGTACCCAGTCCCCGGGGGCACAGGTAAACCCATCAGCGCCCGTACCCAGTCCCCGAGGGCACAGGTAAACTCATCAGTGTCTGTACCCAGTCCCCGAGGGCACAGGTAAACTCATCAGTGTCTGTACCCAGACCCCGTGGCACAGGTAAACCCATCAGCCCCCGTACCCAGTCCCCGGGGGCACAGATAAACCCGTCAGCGCCCGTACCCAGTCCTCGGGGGCACATCTAAACCTGTCAGCGTCTGTACCCAGTTCCCGGGGGCACAGGTAAACCCGTCAGCGCCCGTACCCAGTCCCCAGGGGCACAGGTAAACCCGTCAGCGCCCGTACCCAGTCCCCGGGGGCACAGGTAAACCCGTCAGTGTCTGTACCCAGTCCCCGGGGGCACAGGTAAACCCATCAGCGCCCGTACCCAGCCCCCGGGGGCACAGGTAAACCCGTCAGTGTCTGTACCCAGTCCCCGGGGGCACAGGTAAACCCGTCAGCGCCCGTACCCAGTCCCCGGAGGCACAGGTAAACCCGTCAGCGCCCGTACCCAGTCCCCAGGGGCACAGGTAAACCCGTCAGTGACCGTACCCAGTCCCCAGGGGCACAGGTAAACCCGTCAGCGCCCGTACCCAGTCCCCGGAGGCACAGGTAAACCCGTCAGCGCCCGTACCCAGTCCCCAGGGGCACAGGTAAACCCGTCAGCGCCCGTACCCAGTCCGCGGGGGCACAGGTAAACCCGTCAGTGTCTGTACCCAGTCCCCGGGGGCACAGGTAAACCCGTCAGCGTCTGTACCCAGTCCTCGGGGGCACAGGTAAACCCGTCAGCGCCCGTACCCAGTCCTCGGGGGCACAGGTAAACCCGTCAGTGCCTGTACCCAGTCCCCGGGAGGCTGGGAGAGTGGGTAATGAAGTGGCAGATGGAATACAATGTGGGGAAGTGTGAGTTTCCGCACTTTGGAAGGAGGAATGGAGCATAGACTATTTTCTAATGGGAAAGGCTTCGGAAATCAGAAGC
>NC_092730.1:11104910-11134910 GCF_047496885.1 Scyliorhinus torazame | reverse complement strand
TACAGAGATAGGGGTGTAGGGGCTGGAGGAGGTTACAGAGATAGGGAGGGTTGTAGGGGCTGGAGGAGGTTACAGAGATAGGGAGGGTTGTTGGGGCTGGAGGAGGTTACAGAGATAGGAGGGTTGTAGGGACTGGAGGAGGTTACAGAGATAGGGAGGGTTGTAGGGGCTGGAGGAGGTTACAGAGATAGGGAGGGTTGCAGGGACTGGAGGAGGTTACAGAGATACGGATGGTTGCAGGGGCTGGAGGAGGTTACAGAGATAGGGAGGGTAATAATCTTTATTGTCACAAGTGGGCTTACATTAACACTGCAATGAAGTTTCTGTGAAAATCCCCTCGTCGCCACACTCTGGTGCCTGTTCGGGTACACGGAGGGAGAATTCAGAATGTCCAATTCACCCAACAGCATGTCTTTCGGGACTTGTGGGAGGAAACCGGAGCACCCGGAGGAAACCCACGCACACACGGGGAGAACGTGCAGACTCCACACAGACAGTGACCCAAACAGGGAATCGAACCCGGGACCCTGGCGCTGTGAAGCAACAGTGCTAACCGCCGTGATTCTGCGACAACCGATATGGAGGTTTGTAGGGGCTGGAACACGTTACAGAGATAGGGAGAGTTGTAGGGGACTGGAGGAGTTTACAGAGATAGGGAGGATTGTAGGGGCTGGAGGCGGTTACAGAGATAGGGAGGGTTGTAGGGGCTGGAACACGTTACAGAGATAGGGAGAGTTGTAGGGGACTGGAGGAGTTTACAGAGATAGGGAGGGTTGTAGGGGCTGGAGGAGGTTACAGAGATAGGGAGGGTTGTAGGGGCGGGAGGAGGTTTCAGAGATAGGGAGGGTTGTAGGGACTGGAGGGGGTTACAGCGATAAGGAGGGTTGTCTGGGCTGGAGGAGGTTACAGAGATAGGGAGGGTTGTAGTGGCTGGATGAGGTTACAGAGATAGGGAGGGTTGTAGGGGCTGGAGGAGGTTACAGAGGTAGGGAGGGTTGTCTGGGCTGGAGGAAGTTACTGAGTTCGGGAGGGTTGTGGGGGCTGGAGGAGGTTACAGAGATAGGGAGCGTTGTAGGGGGCTGGAGGAGGTTACAGAAATAGGGAGGGTTGTCTGGGCTGGAGGAGGTTACAGAGTTAGGGAGGGTTGTAAGGGCTGGAGGAGGTTACAGCGATTGGGAGTGTTGTAGGGGGCTGGAGTAGGTTACAGAGATAGGGAGGGTTGTAGGAACTGGAGGAGGTTACAGCGATAGGGAGGGTTGTAGGGGCTGGAGGAGGTTACAGAGATAGGGAGGATTGTAGGGGCTGGAGGAGGTTACAGTGATTGGGAGGGTTGTAGGGGCTGGAGGAGGTTACAGAGATAGGGAGGGTTGCAGGGACTGGAGGAGGTTACAGAGATAGGGAGGGTTGCAGGGACTGGAGGAGGTTACAGAGATAGGGAGGGGTGTAGGGGCTGGAGGAGGTTACAGAGATAGGGAGGGTTGCAGGGACTGGAGGAGGTTACAGAGATAGGGAGGGTTGTAGGGACTGGAGGAGGTTACAGAGATAGGGAGGGTTGTAGGGGCTGGAGGAGGTTACAGAGATAGGGAGGGTTGTCTGGGCTGGAGGAGGTTACAGAGATAGGGAGGGTTGTAGGGGCTGGAGGAGGTTACAGAGATAGGGAGGGTTGCAGGGACTGGAGGAGGTTGCAGAGATAGGGAGGGTTGCAGGGACTGGAGGAGATTACAGAGATAGGGAGGGTTGCAGGGACTGGAGGAGGTTGCAGAGATAGGGAGGGTTGCAGGGACTGGAGGAGGTTGCAGAGATAGGGAGGGTTGTAGGAACTGGAGGAGGTTACAGCGATAGGGAGGGTTGTAGGGGCTGGAGGAGGTTACAGAGATAGGGAGGATTGTAGGGGCTGGAGGAGGTTACAGTGATTGGGAGGGTTGTAGGGGCTGGAGGAGGTTACAGAGATAGGGAGGGTTGCAGGGACTGGAGGAGGTTACAGAGATAGGGAGGGTTGCAGGGACTGGAGGAGGTTACAGAGATAGGGAGGGGTGTAGGGGCTGGAGGAGGTTACAGAGATAGGGAGGGTTGCAGGGACTGGAGGAGGTTACAGAGATAGGGAGGGTTGTAGGGACTGGAGGAGGTTACAGAGATAGGGAGGGTTGTAGGGGCTGGAGGAGTTTACAGAGATAGGGAGGGTTGTCTGGGCTGGAGGAGGTTACAGAGATAGGGAGGGTTGTAGGGGCTGGAGGAGGTTACAGAGATAGGGAGGGTTGCAGGGACTGGAGGAGGTTGCAGAGATAGGGAGGGTTGCAGGGACTGGAGGAGATTACAGAGATAGGGAGGGTTGCAGGGACTGGAGGAGGTTGCAGAGATAGGGAGGGTTGCAGGGACTGGAGGAGGTTACAGAGATAGGGAGGGGTGTAGGGGCTGGAGGAGGTTACAGAGATAGGGAGGGTTGCAGGGACTGGAGGAGGTTACAGAGATAGGGAGGGTTGTAGGGACTGGAGGAGGTTACAGAGATAGGGAGGGTTGTAGGGGCTGGAGGAGGTTACAGAGATAGGGAGGGTTGTCTGGGCTGGAGGAGGTTACAGAGATAGGGAGGGTTGTAGGGGCTGGAGGAGGTTACAGAGATAGGGAGGGTTGCAGGGACTGGAGGAGGTTGCAGAGATAGGGAGGGTTGCAGGGACTGGAGGAGATTACAGAGATAGGGAGGGTTGCAGGGACTGGAGGAGGTTGCAGAGATAGGGAGGGTTGCAGGGACTGGAGGAGGTTGCAGAGATAGGGAGGGTTGTCTGGGCTGGAGGAGGTTACAGAGATGGGGAGGGATGCAGGGACTGGAGGAGGTTACAGAGATAGGGAGGGTTGCAGGGACTGGAGGAGGTTACAGAGATAGGGAGGGTTGCAGGGACTGGAGGAGGTTGCAGAGATAGGGAGGGTTGCAGGGACTGGAGGAGATTACAGAGATAGGGAGGGTTTAGGGGCTGCACGAGGTTACAGAAATAGGGAGGGGTGTATGGACTGGAGGAGGTTACAGAGATAGGGAGGGTTGCAGGGACTGGAGGAGATTACAGAGATAGGGAGGGTTTAGGGGCTGCACGAGGTTACAGAGATAGGGAGGGTAATAATCTTTATTGTCACAAGTAGGCTTACATTGACGCTGCAATGAAGTTACTGTGAAAATCCCCTCGTCGCCACATTCCGACGCCTGGTCGGGGGCACTGAGGGAGAATTCAGAATGTCCAATTCACCCAACAAGCACGTCTTTAGGGGACTTGTGGGAGGAAACCGGAACGCCCGGAGGAAACCCACGCAGACACGGGGGAGAACGTGCAGACTCCGCACAGACAGTGACCCAAGCCGGGAATCGAACCTGGGACCCTGGCGCTGTGAAGCAACAGTGCTAACCGCAGTGATTCTGTGACGACCGATATGGAGGTTTGTAGGGGCTGGAACACGTTACAGAGATAGGGAGAATTGTAGGAGCTGAAGCAGGTTACAGAGATAGGGAGGGTTGTAGGTGGCTGGAGGAGGTTACAGAGGTAGGGAGGGTTGTCTGGCCTGGAGGAGGTTACAGAGTTAGGGAGGGTTGTAAGGGCTGGAGGAGGTTACAGCGATAGGGAGGGTTGTCTGGGCTGGAGGAGGTTACAGAGATAGGGAGGGTTGCAGGGGCTGGAGGAGGTTACAGAGATCGGGAGGTTTGTAGGGGCTGGAGGAGGTTACAGAGATAGGGAGGGTTGTAGGGGCTAGTGGAGGTTACAGCGATAGGGAGGGTTGTCTGGGCTGGAGGAGGTTACAGAGATAGGGAGGGTTGTAGGGGCTGGAGGAGGTTACAGAGATCGGGAGGTTTGTAGGGACTGGAGGAGGTTACAGAGTTAGGGAGGCTGGTAGGGGGCAGGAGGAGGTTACAGAGATAGGGAGGGTTGTAGGGGCTGGAGGAGGTTGCAGAGAAAGGGAGGTTTGTAGGAGGTTACAGAGATAGGGAGGATTGTAGGAGGTGGAGAAGTTTACAGAGATAGGGAGGAGGATTTTAGAATTGAGGTGTTGCTGGCCTGTGAGATTGGGTGATGGCTGGACAGGGTGTGAACTGGGGGGGGGGCGGGGGTCAAATTAACACTGGTTATTATACAGAGCAGCAGGAGGAAGCTCCGAACGCCAGAAGGTAGCTGGAACTCCAGCCACACTCTTGCAGCCCAAAACCTGCATCCCTCTGACAATAACTGAGTGTCAATCCAGACTTCCCCCAAGTGTTATTGGAGGGAAGTTGGTGCAGGACCCTCCTCCTGTCCAATGGGAGAGGGGGCCCGCCCCAGACCGTTCAATACTTAACTGGGGAGCCTTGGTGTGTGTGGGGGGGTTGGAGCAGGGGGAGGCAGGGCAGCGAGAATTTACCAAGAGTTTTGCTGTCCTCAAGTCCAACACTCTGCCCAGTGCTGGGGGGGTCAAGAGAGAGAGAGAGAGAGAATAGAATCGTTTCTATTGTAGAGAGCAAAAAATATTCATTGCACTTGAGAAGGACTCAGAAAAGCGCGGAAAAATGACTCAAGTTGAAACGCATATCACATACAACCACACCACATATACCACCGAGACTTATATGGAACAAGAAGATGATTGGGATCGAGACCTGCTTCTCGATCCAGCCTGGGAAAAACAGCAAAGGAAAGTAAGTGAAAAACTAAAATACACTTGTTATGTTGATAATTAAATCATTCAAAGTTTCCCCTGGAAGTTTACAGCTTTTTCACAAGTTCCTGGAATCGTTTTGCAAAGTTTCACTGAAGTTTTGGGAATAGTTTTGCAAAGTTTCACTGAAGTTTTGGGAATAGTTTTGCAAAGTTTCACTGAGGTTTTGGGAATAATTTTGCAAAGTTTCACTGAAGTTTTGGGGAGAAGTTTTTGCAAAGTTTCACTGAAGTTTTGCAGTTTCACTGAAGTTTTGAGAGAAGTTTTGCAAAGTTTCACTGAAGTTTTGGGAATAGTTTTGCAAAGTTTCACTGCAGGTTTGGGAATAGTTTTGCAAAGTTTCACTGCAGTTTTGGGAGAAGTTTTGCAGTTTTGGGAGAAGTTTTGCAGTTTCACTGAAGTTTTGGGAATAGTTTTGCAAAGTTTCACTGAAGTTTTGGGAGAAGTTTTGCAGTTTTGGGAGAAGTTTTGCAGTTTCACTGAAGTTTTGGGGAGAAGTTTTGCAAAGTTTCACTGAAGTTTTGGGAAAGTTTCACTGACATTTCGGAAAAGTTTTGCAAAGTTTCACTGAAATTACGGAAAAGTTTCATTGAAGTGTAGGATAAGTTTTGCAAAGTTTCACTAAAAGTCACGGGAAAGTTTCACGAAAGTTATGGGAGTGTTTTGCTGATGTTCTGGGAAGTTTTCAAATCTTGTTGCTTGCATTAAAATCCTTGTTGAACTGTAAACCTTTTCCTGTTCTTGGGAGAACGATTGACATTTAATTTTTAGGGAAAGCATGCCTCGAAGGATGATGAGCAGGTAGGTTTCCAGCCGTTTTTAGTCCCTGAGGTTTTTCTTGTCAAGGTGATCTTTGTGAAAGAGATCCACATCTCAGTTTTACGAGATGTCTATAAGTGGCTGCTTGACGTTCTCCCTCTGAACTGTGCGGGGAGTAAGAGGATTGGATTTCCCGTTGGGCTAATAATTCTTCATCTTAAATATCACCTCAGGCTATCTTTAAAATCCGAATCCTTCAGGAGCTACCCACAGCTTCTTGGAAGATGTAATCGATTTCTCTGCAAGAGGAAGGGGGGAGGGGTTGTCCCCTCCCTCCCTCCTTCAGTCTAGACCAATGCCCCTTCCCTCTGCCAGTCTAGACTAGTGATCCTCTCCCACTGCCAGTCTAGACTAGTGCCCCCTCCCTCGGCCAGTCTAGACTAGTGCCCCCTTCCCTGCCAGTTTAGATTAGTACCCATTCCCTCTGCCAGGCTAGATTAGTGCCCCTCCCCTGCCAGTCTAGATTAGTGCCCCTCCCTCTGCCAGTCTATATTAGTGCCCTCCCTCTGCCAGTCTGGACCAATGCACCCTCCACAGCCAGTCTAGATTATGCCCCTCCTCTGCCAGTCTGGACTAGTGCCCCTCTGCCAGTCTAGACTAGTGTCCCTCCCTCAGCCAGCCTAGACAGGTGCCCCCTCCACTGCCAGTCTAGACTATGCCCCCTCCACTGCCAGTCTAGACAGGTGCACCCTCCCCTGCCAGTCTAGACTGGTCAACCCTCGCCTGCCAGTCTAGATTGGTGACCCCTCCCCTGCCAGCCTAGACTGGTGCACCCTCCACTGCCAGTCTAGACTGGTGCACCCTCCTCTGCCAGTCTAGACTAGTCAACCCTTGCCTGCCAGTCTAGACTGGTGCACCCTCCTCTGCCAGTCTAGACTAGTGCCTCTCCTCTGCCAGTCTAGACTAGTCAACCCTTGCCTGCCAGTCTAGACTGGTCCTGGTGCCTCTCCTCTGCCAGTCTAGATTAATACCCCTTCCTTTGCCAGTATAGACTATGCCCCCTCCCCAGCCAGTCTAGACAGGTGCACCCTCCCCTGCCAGTCTAGACCGGTGCACTCTCCCCTGCCAGTCTAGACCGGTGCCCCCTCCCCTGCCAGTCAAGACTATGCCCCCTCCCCTGCCAGTCTAGACTGGTGCCCCCTCCCCTGCCAGTCTAGACTGGTGCACCCTCCTCTGCCAGTCTAGACTGGTGCACCCTCCCCTGCCAGTCTAGACTGGTGCACCCTCCCCTGCCAGTCTAGACCAATGCACCCTCCACTGCCAGTCTAGACCAATGCACCCTCCACTGCCAGTCTAGACCGGTGCCCCCTCCCCTGCCAGTCTAGACTGGTGCCCCCTCCCCTGCCAGTCTAGACTGGTGCACCCTCCCCTGCCAGTCTAGACTGGTGCACCCTCCCCTGCCAGTCTAGACTGGTGCACCCTCCCCTGCCAGTCTGGACCAATGCACCCTCCCCTGCCAGTCTAGACTGGTGCCCCCTCCCCTGCCAGTCTAGACTGGTGCCCCCTCCTCTGCCAGTCTAGACCGATGCACCCTCCCCTGCCAGTCTAGACTGGTGCACCCTCCCCTGCCAGTCTAGACTGGTGCCCCCTCCCCTGCCAGTCCGGACCAATGCACCCTCCCCTGCCAGTCTAGACTGGTGCCCCCTCCCCTGCCAGTCTAGACCGATGCACCCTCCCCTGCCAGTCTAGACTGGTGCACCCTCCACTGCCAGTCTAGACTGGTGCCCCCTCCCCTGCCAGTCTAGACTGGTGCCCCCTCCCCTGCCAGTCTAGACTGGTGCACCCTCCCCTGCCAGTCTGGACCAATGCACCCTCCCCTGCCAGTCTAGACCGATGCACCCTCCCCTGCCAGTCTAGACTGGTGCCCCCTCCCCTGCCAGTCTGGACCAATGCACCCTCCCCTGCCAGTCTAGACTGGTGCACCCTCCCCTGCCAGTCTGGACCAATGCACCCTCCCCTGCCAGTCTAGACTGGTGCCCCCTCCCCTGCCAGTCTAGACTGGTGCCCCCTCCTCTGCCAGTCTAGACCGATGCACCCTCCCCTGCCAGTCTAGACTGGTGCACCCTCCCCTGCCAGTCTAGACTGGTGCCCCCTCCCCTGCCAGTCTAGACTGGTGCCCCCTCCCCTGCCAGTCTAGACTATGCCCCCTCCCCTGCCAGTCTAGACTGGTGCCCCCTCCCCTGCCAGTCTAGACTGGTGCCCCCTCCTCTGCCAGTCTAGACTGGTGCCCCCTCCTCTGCCAGTCTAGACTGGTGCCCCCTCCTCTGCCAGTCTAGACTGGTGCCCCCTCCCCTGCCAGTCTAGACTATGCCCCCTCCCCTGCCAGTCTAGACTGGTGCCCCCTCCCCTGCCAGTCTAGACTATGCCCCCTCCCCTTGCCTGGACTGACAGGGGTGGGGGGGGTGGGGGGGGGGGGGAGGAGAGCGGGGGGCACTGGTCGAGTGTTGTGTCCCTCAGCCATCTTAGACATGTGCCCGTCACTCTGCCAATGAGGACGAGCGCTTCATTACTGGGCTGGTCGACTGTGGGCACCCCCACTGGGCTGGGCTAGACGGGGGTTAGAGGGGAGGGCACTATCGCAGGGCTGGTCTAGGCGGGGGGGGGGGGGGGGGCGCCGCCCCCGCCCCGCTCTCGGCCCTCGCTGTGAGCCCTGCCGTAACTCTGCCAGTCGTGGCGAGTCGATTCGAGTGGGAACCGAGCGAGGCCTTTAGCTGCAGGCTACGGAATGTCAGGAATGACGTGTAAACTGGGAGTCGGATGATGCCGCAGGATCAGAATAGCTCCTGCAATCTGACTAATTATAACCGTCCTGCGGGCAGCGAGAGAGGCGACACCTCAAACCCACCCCCCCCCCCCCCACAGCCCCAAGGCTCGGCAACAACGTTAATGGACAACATCATAATTTAATTGTCAGGGAGTTCCGTCCAGGAGCGAGGTAGCCATCAGGATAAAGAGCAAAGAAACGTACAGCACAGGAACAGGCCCTTTGGCCCTCCAAGCCCGTGCCGACCATGCTGCCCGACTAAACTACAATCTTCTACACTTCCTGGGTCCGTATCCCTCTATTCCCATCCTATTCATATATTTGTCAAGATGCCCCTTAAATGTCCCTATCGTCCCTGCTTCCACCACCTCCTCCGGTAGCGAGTTCCAGGCACCCACTACCCTCTGTGTAAAAAACTTGCCTCGTACATCTCCTCTAAACCTTGCCCCTCGCACCTTAAACCTATGCCCCCTAGTCATTGACCCCTCTACCCCGGGGAAAAGCCTCTGACTATCCACTCTGTCTATGCCCCTCATAATTTTGTATACCTCTATCAGGTCGCCCCTCAACCTCCGTCGTTCCAGTGAGAACAAACCGAGTTTATTCAATCGCTCCTCATAGCTAATGCCCTCCATACCAGGCAACATTCTGGTAAATCTCTTCTGCACCCTCTCTAAAACCTCCACATCCTTCTGGTGAAAATATCTCTTCGCTGACCCATGAAGGAAGTAGACTACAAGGGTGAGCCACAATCGGACCAGGAGCTACGATACATCCAGCCTGCCGACGCCGGGCTCAGCGGGCCGGGGGGAGGGCTCGGGGGGGGCTCCCGGACCCCTCCTCGCTCTCCTCCAATCCGCTCGGGATGGGCGACCGGCCACGCAATAGGACCACGGCCGTGCGGAGTCGGCTACCCGTCGAGGACAAGGAACGCATTTGACGTTGTCTATTTGGACTTCAGCAAGGCTTTTGATAAGGTGCCACACGGGAGACTGATAGCGAAGGCCCATGGGAACCAAGGAAATTTGGCAAATTGGATCCAGAATTGACTGAGTGGCAGGAAGCAGAGGGTGATGGTCGAGGGGTGATTTTCTGACTGGACGCCTGTGTCCAGTGGGGTCCCGCGGGGATCAGTGTCGGGGCCCTTGCTGTTTATATAAATGATTTAGATATTAATGTCGGAGGGTTGATCAGTAAGTTCGCGGATGATACGATAATTGGTGGGGTGGTAAATAGTGAGGAGGATAACCTTCGATTACAGGAGGATATAGACAGGGCTGGTCAGGTGGGCTGATCAGTGGCAAATGCAGTTCAATGGGGATCAGTGTGAGGTGATGTATTTGGGCAGGACAAACAAGGCGAGGGGAATACAGGATAAACGGCAGGACCCTGGGAAGCACCGAGGATCAGAGGGGTCTTGGTGTGGATGTACACCCGTCCCTGCAGATAGCAGAGCAGGTGGACACAGTGGTTAAGAAGGCCGATGGTACACTTGCCTTTATTAGCCGAGGTATGGAGTTTGAGAGCAGGGCGGTTATGCTGGAACTGTATAAGATGTTGGTGAGGCCACAGCGAGAGTGTTGTGGGCAGTTCTGGAATCCACGTTACAGGAGGGATGTGATCGCACTGGAAAGGGTGCCGAGGAGATTTACCAGGACGTTGCCTGGGCTGCAGAGTTTCAGCGGTGAAGAGAGATTGGATAGACTGGGGTTGTTTTCCTTGGAGCAGAGGAGGCTGCGGGGGGGCAGGATTGAGATGTGTAAAATTATGAGGGGCACAGATAGAGTCGACAGGAAGAAACTTGTCCCCTTGGCGGAGGGATCAATGACCAGGGGGGCGGAGATTTACGGTAAGGGGCAGGAGGGTTAGAGGGGGTGTGAGGAAAAACCTTTTTACCCAGAGGGAGGTGGGATATGATAACTAACGCGGTGCCTTCGGGCGGTGAGATAGAGGGGCGGTATCGACGAGGAAGAGGAGGGGGTGAAGGATAGATCTTTGGGAGGGCAGGGAATGGAGTAGATAACCCAGGAATATTGGTGGATGTGAGCGTGACCCTTGACAGCGTGGGAGATGCACTGGACAGGATTGGGTGTCCGTAGCGATGATGTGGTCCCCAGGCGGGGTGGGCTGTAGATAATGAGACCAGATGTCTATCAGATACTCCCGTGCCTGTCCCTCAGAGTGGGGTGAGCACCGATATGGTAGTGAGGGAGTGCCGCACTGTCAGAGGGTCAGGACTGAGGGAGTGCCGCACTGTCAGAGGGTCAGTACTGAGGGAGTGCTGCACTGTCAGAGGGTCAGTACTGAGGGAGTGCCGCACTGTCAGAGTGTCAGTACTGAGGGAGTGCCGCACTGTCAGAGAGTTAGTACTGAGGGAGTGCTGCACTGTCAGAGGGTCAGTACTGAGGGAGTGCTGCACTGTCAGAGGGTCAGTACTGAGGGAGTGCCGCACTGTCAGAGGGTCAGTACTGAGGGAGTGCCGCACTGTCAGAGGGTCAGTACTGAGGGAGTGCTGCACTGTCAGAGGGTCAGTACTGAGGGAGTGCCGCACTGTCAGAGGGTCAGTACTGAGGGAGTGCCGCACTGTCAGAGGGTCAGTACTGAGGGAGTGCTGCACTGTCAGAGGGTCAGTACTGAGGGAGTGCCGCACTGTCAGAGGGTCAGTACTGAGGGAGCGCCGCACTGTCAGAGGGTCAGTACTGAGGGAGTGCCGCACTGTCAGAGGGACAGTACTGAGGGAGCGCTGCACTGTCAGAGGGTCAGTACTGAGGGAGCGCCGCACTGTCAGAGGGTCAGTACTGAGGGAGTGCCGCACTGTCAGAGGGTCAGTACTGAGGGAGTGCCGCACTGTCAGAGGGTCAGTACTGAGGGAGTGCTGCACTGTCAGAGGGTCAGTACTGAGGGAGTGCCGCACTGTCAGAGGGTCAGTACTGAGGGAGTGCCGCACTGCCAGTAGGTCAGTACTGAGGGAGTGCTGTCAGAGTGTCAGTACTGAGGGAGTGCCGCACTGTCAGAGGGTCAGTGCTGAGGGAGTGCCGCACTGTCAGAGGGTCAGTACTGAGGGAGTGTCGCACTGTCAGAGGATCAGTACTGAGGGAGTGCCGCACGGTCAGAGGGTTAGTACTGAGGGAGTGTCGCACTGTCAGAGGGTCAGTACTGAGGGAGTGCCGCACTGTCAGAGGGTCAGTACTGAGGGAGTGCCGCACTGTCAGAGGGACAGTACTGAGGGAGTGCCGCACTGTCAGAGGGTCAGTACTGAGGGAGTGCCGCACTGTCAGAGGGTCAGTACTGAGGGAGTGCCGCACTGTCAGAGGGTCAGTACTGAGGGAGTGCCGCACTGTCAGAGGGTCAGTACTGAGGGAGTGCTGCACTGTCAGAGGGTCAGCACTGAGGGGGTGCCGCACTGTCAGAGGGTCAGTACTGAGGGAGAGCAGCAC
Source organism: Scyliorhinus torazame (assembly GCF_047496885.1). Classification (NCBI taxonomy): domain Eukaryota; kingdom Metazoa; phylum Chordata; class Chondrichthyes; order Carcharhiniformes; family Scyliorhinidae; genus Scyliorhinus; species Scyliorhinus torazame. Next base: position 11,123,222 of record NC_092730.1, on the reverse strand, counting down.
TGTCAGAGGGTCAGTACTGAGGGAGTGCCGCACTGTCAGAGGGACAGTACTGAGGGAGCACCTCACAGTCAGAGGGTCAGTACTGAGGGAGTGCTGCACTGTCAGAGGGTCAGTATTGAGGGAGTGCCGCACTGTCAGAGGGTCAGTGCTGAGGGAGTGCCGCACTGTCAGAGGGTCAGTACTGAGGGAGTGTCGCACTGTCAAGAGAGTCAGTACTGAGGGAATGCCGCACTGTCAGAGGGACAGTACTGAGGGAGTGCCGCACTGTCAGAGGGTCAGTACTGAGGGAGTGTCGCACTGTCAGAGGGTCAGTACTGAGGGAGTGCTGCACTGTCAGAGGGTCAGTACTGAGGGAGTGCCGCACTGTCAGAGGGACAGTACTGAGGGAGTGCCGCACTGTCAGAGGGTCAGTACTGAGGGTGTGCCGCACTGTCAGAGGGTCAGTACTGAGGGAGTGCCGCACTGTCAGAGGGTCAGTACTGAGGGAGTGCCGCACTGTCAGAGGGTCAGTACTGAGGGAGTGCCGCACTGTCAGAGGGTCAGTACTGAGGGAGCGCCGCACTGTCAGAGGGTCAGTACTGAGGGAGTGCCGCACTGTCAGAGGGTCAGTACTGAGGGAGTGCCGCACTGTCAGAGGGTCAGCACTGAGGGGGTGCCGCACTGTCAGAGGGTCAGTACTGAGGGAGAGCAGCACTGTCAGAGGGTCAGTACTGAGGGACTGCTGCACTGTCAGAGGGACAGTACTGAGGGAGCACCTCACAGTCAGAGGGTCAGTACTGAGGGAGTGCTGCACCGTCAGAGGGTCAGTATTGAGGGAGTGCCGCACTGTCAGAGGGTCAGTACTGGGGGAGTGCCGCACTGTTAGAGGGTCAGTACTGAGGGAGTGCTGCACTGTCAGAGCGTCAGTACTGAGGGAGGGCCGCACTGTCAGAGGGTCAGTACTGAGGGAGCACCTCACAGTCAGAGGGTCAGTACTGAGGGAGTGCCGCACGGTCAGAGGGTTAGTACTGAGGGAGTGCTGCACTGTCAGAGGGTCAGTACTGAGGGAGTGTCGCACTGTCAAGAGAGTCAGTACTGAGGGAATGCCGCACTGTCAGAGGGTCAGTACTGAGGGAGTGCCGCACTGTCAGAGGGTCAGTACTGAGGGAGTGCCGCACTGTCAGAGGGTCAGCACTGAGGGGGTGCCGCACTGTCAGAGGGTCAGTACTGAGGGAGAGCCGCACTGTCAGAGGGTCAGTACTGAGGGAGTGCCGCACTGTCAGAGGGTCAGCACTGAGGGGGTGCCGCACTGTCGGAGGGTCAGTGCTGAGGGAGTGCCGCACTGTCAGAGGGTCAGTACTGAGGGAGTGCCGCACTGTCAGAGGGTCAGTACTGAGGGAGTGCTGCACTGTCAGAGGGTCAGTACTGAGGGAGTGCTGCACTGTCAGACGGTCAGTACTGAGGGAGTGCCGCACTGTCAGACGGTCAGTAGTGAGGGAGTGCCGCACTGTCAGAGGGTCAGTACTGAGGGAGTGCCGCACTGTCAGAGGGTCAGTACTGAGGGAGTGCCGCACTGTCAGAGGGTCAGTACTGAGGGAAAGCTGCACTGTCAGAGGGTCAGTACTGAGGGAGTGCCGCACTGTCAGAGGGTCAGTACTGAGGGAGTGCCGCACTGTCAGAGGGTCAGTACTGAGGGAGGGCTGCACTGTCAGAGGGTCAGTACTGAGGGAGTGCCGCACTGTCAGAGGGTCAGTACTGAGGGAGTGCTGCACTGTCAGAGGGTCAGTACTGAGGGAGTGCCGCACTGTCAGAGGGTCAGTACTGAGGGAGTGCTGCACTGTCAGAGGGTCAGTACTGAGGGAGTGCTGCACTGTCAGAGGGTCAGTACTGAGGGAGTGCCGCACTGTCAGAGGGTCAGTACTGAGGGAGTGCCGCACTGGCAGAGGGTCAGTACTGAGGGAGCGCCGCACTGTCAGAGGGTCAGTACTGAGGGAGTGCCGCACTGTCAGAGGGTCAGTACTGAGGGAGTGTCGCACTGTCAGAGGGTCTGTACTGAGGGAGCTGTGTGCTCTCCTATTCCCCTTGGAGAGTTTGTGGGTTGCTGAAGGCAGCAGGGGAACTCCCCCCACTCTGAGTTTCTAGGTGCCCTCACATATCTCTGGGTTTCGAGGTCACCCCTCCCCCCCCCCCCCCCCCCGCCTCCCCGGGTTTCAAAATTCCCCCCGCTGGCTCTCTGGGTTTCGAGGTTCCCCTGGCTCTGTTTCCAGGTAGCCCCTCTGTCTCTGGACTTCGAGGTTCAGCTGGCTCTGTGTTTCTAGGTAGCCCCTCTGTCTCTGGGTTTCGACGTACCCCCTCTTGCTCTCTGGGTTTCCAGGTCCCCCCTTGGCTCTATATTTCGAGGTGCCCCCTGACTCTGGGTTTCCAGGTCCACCTGGCTCTGGGTTTCAATGTACCCCCTGGCTCTGGGTTTCGAGGTGACCCCTGGCTCTGGGTTTCGAGGTGCCCCCTGACTCTGGGTTTTGAGCTCCCCCCTTGGTTCAGGGTTTCGTGGTCACCCTTGGCTCTGGGTTTCGAGGTCCCCCCCCGGCTCTGGGTTTCGAGGTCCCACCCCGGCTCTGGGTTTCGAGGTCCCCCCCCGGCTCTGGGTTTCGAGGTCCCCCCCTGGCTCTGGGTTTCGAGGTCCCCCCTGGCTCTGGGTTTCGAGGTCCCCCCTGGCTCTGGGTTTCGAGGTCCCCCCTGGCTCTGGGTTTCGAGGTCCCCCCTGGCTCTGGGTTTCGAGGTCCCCCCCTGGCTCTGGGTTTCGAGGTCCCCCCTGGCTCTGGGTTTCAAGGTCCCCCTGGCTCTGGGTTTCGTGGTCCCCCCTTGGTTCTGGGTTTCGAGGTCCCCCCTTGGTTCTGGGTTTCGAGGTCCCCCCTGGCTCTGGGTTTCGAGGTCCCCCTGGCTATGGGTTTCAAGGTCCCCCCTGACTCTGGGTTTCAAGCTCCCTCCTTGGTTCTGGGTTTCGAGAACCCCCCTTGGTTCTGGGTTTCGAGAACCCCCCTGGCTCTGGGTTTCGAGGTCCCCCCTGGCTCTGGGTTTCGAGGTCCCCCCTGGCTCTGGGTTTCAAGGTCCCCCTGACTCTGGGTTTCAAGCTCCCCCCTTGGTTCTGGGTTTCGAGTTCCCCCCTGGCTATGGGTTTCAAGGTCCCCCCTGACTCTGGGTTTCAAGCTCCCCCCTTGGCTCTGGGTTTCGAGGTCCCCCCTCGCTCTGGGTTTCGAGGTCCCCCCTGGCTCTGGGTTTCGAGGTCCCCCCTGGCTCTGGGTTTCGAGGTCCCCCCTGGCTCTGGGTTTCGAGTTCCCCCCTGGCTCTGGGTTTCGAGGTCCCCCCTGGCTCTGGGTTTCGTGGTCCCCCCTGGCTCTGGGTTTCATGGTCCCCCCTGGCTCTGGGTTTCGTGGTCCCCCCTGGCTCTGGGTTTCGAGGTCCCCCCTGGCTCTGGGTTTCGAGGTCCCCCTTGGCTCTGGGTTTCGAGGTCCCCCCCGGCTCTGTGTTTCGAGGTCCCCCTGGCTCTGTGTTTCGAGGTCCCCCTGGCTCTGGGTTTCGAGGTCCCCCCTGGCTCTGGGTTTCGAGGTCCCCCCCGGCTCTGGGTTTCGAGGTCCCCCCCGGCTCTGGGTTTCGAGGTCCCCCTGGCTCTGGGTTTCGAGGTCCCCCTGGCTCTGGGTTTCGAGGTCCCCCGGCTCTGGGTTTCGAGGTCCCCCCCCCCCCCCGGCTCTGGGTTTCGAGGTCCCCCCCGGCTCTGGGTTTCGAGGTCCCCCCGGCTCTGGGTTTCGAGGTCCCCCCTGGCTCTGGCTGTTTGCTGTGGTGTTCAGGAGGAGGTTTGATGGATGCTGCACAGATGCTGTGGCTCTCTGACCTTATAGGGGAAGCTCTAAAAACTGCTGTCGTTGGCGGACAGGCCGCTCCGGGTGAGATCACCGAGGTATTTCAGTCAGACCAGAGCTTAATTAGGGTGTCGGAGGGAGAGGGGGAGGGAGGGAGAGGGGGAGGGAGGAGGGGGGGGGGGGAGAGAGAGAGAGGGAGGGAGGGAGAGAGAGAGAGAGAGGGAGGAAGGGAGAGAGAGAGAGGGGGAGGGGGAGAGAGGAGGGGGAGAGAGGGAGGGAAGGAGTGGGAGGGTGGCGAGAGAGGGAGGGGGAGAGGGAGTGAGGGAGAGGGGGAGAGGGAGGGAAGGAGTGGGAGTGTGGCGAGGGAGGAAGAGGGAAGGAGAGAGGGAGGGACGGTGAAGCTGCCCATTGCCCCCCCCGCTGCGGTATAACTGCAGTCCCCGCCCAGCTGGGGAGGGGGTCTCTCTCACTGGCTCCCCCACCCCGGGCTGGGAGTGTGAAGAGTCAATCCCGAGACAGGGATTTTCCTGGAGTTGGGAGTTTGAACCTCGACCTCCTTCACCAACTGGGAATCCATTGCTCCGGGAATGACTGAATCATTCGGCTAGTTCCGTTACCCCAGAGTCTGGGGGGGCTTCTCCTGAACTCGACTCCGCAAACCCCAGTTCACCCTCCACTCTCAATATTGGCCAGAGTGAGCCTCGGTTTAATGTCACATCCTGAAAAACGGCACCTCCCACTGTGCAGCGCTCCCTCAGTACTGACCCTCTGACAGTGCGGCACTCCCTCAGTACTGACCCTCTGACAGTGCGGCACTCCCTCAGTACTGACCCTCTGACAGTGCGGCACTCCCTCAGTACTGACCCTCTGACAGTGCGGCGCTCCCTCAGTACTGACCCTCTGACAGTGCAGCACTCCCTCAGTACTGACCCTCTGACAGTGCGGCACTCCCTCAGTACTGACCCTCTGACAGTGCGGCACTCCCTCAGTACTGACCCTCTGACAGTGCGGCGCTCCCTCAGTACTGACCCTCTGACAGTGCGGCTCTCCCTCAGTACTGACCCTCTGACAGTGCAGCACTCCCTCAGTACTGACCCTCTGACAGTGCAGCACTCCCTCAGTACTGACCCTCTGACAGTGCGGCACTCCCTCAGTACTGACCCTCTGACAGTGCGGCACTCCCTCAGTCCTGACCCTCTGACAGTGCGGCACTCCCTCAGTACTGACCCTCTGACAGTGCGGCACTCCCTCAGTACTGACCCTCTGACAGTGCGGCGCTCCCTCAGTACTGACCCTCTGACAGTGCGGCACTCCCTCAGTACTGACCCTCTGACAGTGCGGCACTCCCTCAGTACTGACCCTCTGACAGTGCAGCACTCCCTCAGTACTGACCCACTGACAGTGCGGCGCTCCCTCAGTACTGACCCTCTGACAGTGCGGCACTCCCTCAGTACTGACCCTCTGACAGTGCGGCACTCCCTCAGTACTGACCCTCTGACAGTGCGGCACTCCCTCAGTACTGACCCTCTGACAGTGCGGCACGCCCTCAGCACTGACCCTCTGACAGTGCGGCACTCCCTCAGTACTGACCCTCTGACAGTGCAGCACTCCCTCAGTACTGACCCTCTGACAGTGCGGCACCCCCTCGGTCGTACTGGTTGGTGCCCCGGCCTGGGCAATGGGGAGAAATCTGCGGAGTGCGGTGTACAATCTGTGACTCTGACCCTGGCGTGCGAGTGTTACCCACTGGGCCTGCGCCTCGAGCAGGGGGAATCCTCCCACAATGCCTCGTGAGTCTCCAGCCACAGGGTCACTAATCCCGAGCAATTAACTTTGTCTTTTCGCTCACTGCGCACTCTGAGCAATGGTATTCCCCCACACCAAAACACCCACTGCCAGAGCTGTGGAATCTCGGCTATGCTTGCTGGAAGCTAGGTAAGGGACTCTCTCCTAATAAGATATCTAAATTTGACAGAAGGTTCACAGAACAATCCCGAGTGGGTTCCTGGTCTTTATTAAACAGACAGAATGAATCACCATGATTATTAACAGTCAGGGCGAATGCCTCATAGCTCTGGGTGTACTACCAGGAGCCTCTAACGTACATGTCGAACATTGCAGTCCATTCAGCCCATCTCTCTGGTCCACTATTCCTGTTCTCCTATCCCCATCTCGTATGAAGGTGGAGCTCAGTAACTCCGGGTGTGGGATACGGAGACCGGGACTGTGCGCAGTAACTCCGGGAGTGGGATACGGAGACCGGGACTGTGCGCAGTAACTCCGAGTGTGGGATACGGAGACCGGGACTGTGCGCAGTAACTCCGAGTGTGGGATACGGAGACCGGGACTGTGCGCAGTAACTCTGCGAGTGTGGGATACGGAGACCGGGACTGTGCGCAGTAACTCTGCGAGTGTGGGATACGGAGACCGGGACTGTGCGCAGTAACTCTGCGAGTGTGGGATACGGAGACCGGGACTGTGCGCAGTAACTCTGCGAGTGTGGGATACGGAGACCGGGACTGTGCGCAGTAACTCCGAGTGTGGGATACGGAGACCGGGACTGTGCTCAGTAACTCCGAGTGTGGGATACGGAGACCGGGACTGTGCGCAGTAACTCCGAGTGTGGGATACGGAGACCGGGACTGTGCGCAGTAACTCTGCGAGTGTGGGATACGGAGACCGGGACTGTGCGCAGTAACTCCGAGTATGGGATACGGAGACTGGGACTGTGCGCAGTAACTCCGAGTGTGGGATACGGAGACCGGGACTGTGCGCAGTAACTCTGCGAGTGTGGGATACGGAGACCGGGACTGTGCGCAGTAACTCTGCGAGTGTGGGATACGGAGACCGGGACTGTGCGCAGTAACTCTGCGAGTGTGGGATACGGAGACCGGGACTGTGCGCAGTAACTCCGAGTGTGGGATACGGAGACCGGGACTGTGCTCAGTAACTCCGAGTGTGGGATACGGAGACCGGGACTGTGCGCAGTAACTCCGAGTGTGTGATACGGAGACCGGGACTGTGCGCAGTAACTCCGAGTGTGGGATACGGAGACCGGGACTGTGCGCAGTAACTCCGAGTGTGGGATACGGAGACCGGGACTGTGCGCAGTAACTCCGAGTGTGGGATACGGAGACCGGGTCTGTGCGCAGTAACTCCCGAGTGTGGGATACGGATACCGGGACTGTGCGCAGTAACTCCGAGTGTGGGATACAGGGACTGGGACTGTGCGCAGTAACTCCGAGTGTGGGATACGGAGACCGGGACTGTACGCAGTAACTCCCGAGTGTGGGATACGGAGACCGGGACTGTGCGCAGTAACTCCGAGTGTGGGAAACGGAGACCGGGACTGTGCGCAGTAACTCCGAGTGTGGGATACGGAGACCGGGACCGTGCGCAGTAACTCCGAGTCTGGGATACGGAGACCGGGACTGTGCGCAGTAACTCCGGGTGTGGGATACGGAGACCGGGACTGTGCGCAGTAACTCCGAGTGTGGGAAAGGGAGACCGGGACTGTGCGCAGTAACTCCGAGTCTGGGATACGGAGACCGGGACTGTGCGCAGTACCTCTGCGAGTGTGGGATACGGAGACCGGGACTGTGCGCAGTAACTCCGAGTGTGGGATACGGAGACCGGGACTGTGCGCAGTAACTCTGCGAGTGTGGGATACGGAGACCGGGACTGTGCGCAGTAACTCCCGAGTGTGGGATACGGAGACCGGGACTGTGCGCAGTAACTCCGAGTGTGGGATACGGAGACCGGGACTGTGCGCAGTAACTCCGAGTGTGGGATACGGAGACCGGGACTGTGCGCAGTAACTCCGAGTGTGGGATACGGAGACCGGGACTGTGCGCAGTAACTCCGAGTGTGGGATACGGAGACCGGGACTGTGCGCAGTAACTCCGAGTGTGGGATACTGAGACCGGGACTGTGCGCAGTAACTCCGAGTGTGGGATACGGAGACCGGGATTGTGCGCAGTAACTCCGAGTCTGGGATACGGAGACCGGGACTGTGCGCAGTAACTCCGGGTGTGGGATACGGAGACCGGGACTGTGCGCAGTAACTCCGAGTGTGGGATACAGGGACCGGGACTGTGCGCAGTAACTCCGAGTGTGGGATACGGAGACCGGGACTGTGCTCAGTAACTCTCAAGTGTGGGATACGGAGACCGGGACTGTGCTCAGTAACTCCCGAGTGTGGGATACGGAGACCGGGACTGTGCGCAGTAACTCTGCGAGTGTGGGATACGGAGACCGGGACTGTGCGCAGTAACTCCCGAGTGTGGGATACGGAGACCGGGACTGTGCGCAGTACCTCTGCGAGTGTGGGATTCGGAGACCGGGACTGTGCGCAGTAACTCCCGAGTGTGGGATACGGAGACCGGGACTGTGCGCAGTACCTCTGCGAGTGTGGGATACGGAGACCGGGACTGTGCTCAGTAACTCTCAAGTGTGGGATACGGAGACCGGGACTGTGCTCAGTAACTCCGAGTGTGGGATACGGAGACCGGGACTGTGCGCAGTACCTCTGCGAGTGTGGGATACGGAGACCGGGACTGTGCTCAGTAACTCCGAGTGTGGGATACGGAGACCGGGACTGTGCGCAGTAACTCCGAGTGTGGGATACGGAGACCGGGACTGTGCGCAGTAACTCCGAGTGTGGGATACGGAGACCGGGATTGTGCGCAGTAACTCCGAGTGTGGGATACGGAGACTGGGACTGTGCGCAGTAACTCCGAGTGTGGGATATGGAGACCGGGACTGTGCGCAGTAACTCCGAGTGTGGGATACGGAGACCGGGACTGTGCTCAGTAACTCCGAGTGTGGGATACGGAGACCGGGGCTGTGCGCTGTAACTCCGAGTGTGGGATACGGAGACCGGGACTGTGCGCTGTAACTCCGAGTGTGGGATACGGAGACCGGGACTGTGCGCAGTAACTCCGAGTGTGGGATACGGAGACCCGGGACTGTGCGCAGTAACTCCGGGTGTGGGATACGGAGACCGGGACTGTGCGCAGTAACTCCAAGTCTGGGATACGGAGACCGGGACTGTGCGCAGTAACTCCCGAGTGTGGGATACGGAGACTGGGACTGTGCGCAGTAACTCCGAGTGTGGGATACGGAGACCGGGACTGTGCGCAGTAACTCTGCGAGTGTGGGATACGGAGACCGGGACTGTGCGCAGTAACTCTGCGAGTGTGGGATACGGAGACCGGGACTGTGCGCAGTAACTCCGAGTGTGGGATACGGAGACCGGGACTGTGCGCAGTAACTCCGAGTGTGGGATACGGAGACCCGGGACTGTGCGCAGTAACTCCGGGTGTGGGATACGGAGACCGGGACTGTGCGCAGTAACTCCAAGTCTGGGATACGGAGACCGGGGCTGTGCGCAGTAACTCCGAGTGTGGGATACGGAGACCGGGACTGTGCGCAGTAACTCCGAGTGTGGGATACGGAGACCGGGATTGTGCGCAGTAACTCCGAGTGTGGGATACGGAGACTGGGACTGTGCGCAGTAACTCCGAGTGTGGGATATGGAGACCGGGACTGTGCGCAGTAACTCCGAGTGTGGGATACGGAGACCGGGACTGTGCTCAGTAACTCCGAGTGTGGGATACGGAGACCGGGGCTGTGCGCTGTAACTCCGAGTGTGGGATACGGAGACCGGGACTGTGCGCTGTAACTCCGAGTGTGGGATACGGAGACCGGGACTGTGCGCAGTAACTCCGAGTGTGGGATACGGAGACCCGGGACTGTGCGCAGTAACTCCGGGTGTGGGATACGGAGACCGGGACTGTGCGCAGTAACTCCAAGTCTGGGATACGGAGACCGGGACTGTGCGCAGTAACTCCCGAGTGTGGGATACGGAGACTGGGACTGTGCGCAGTAACTCCGAGTGTGGGATACGGAGACCGGGACTGTGCGCAGTAACTCTGCGAGTGTGGGATACGGAGACCGGGACTGTGCGCAGTAACTCTGCGAGTGTGGGATACGGAGACCGGGACTGTGCGCAGTAACTCCGAGTGTGGGATACGGAGACCGGGACTGTGCGCAGTAACTCCGAGTGTGGGATACGGAGACCCGGGGACTGTGCGCAGTAACTCCGGGTGTGGGATACGGAGACCGGGACTGTGCGCAGTAACTCCAAGTCTGGGATACGGAGACCGGGGCTGTGCGCAGTAACTCCCGAGTGTGGGATACGGAGACTGGGACTGTGCGCAGTAACTCCGAGTGTGGGATACGGAGACCGGGACTGTGCGCAGTAACTCTGCGAGTGTGGGATACGGAGACCGAGACTGTGCGCAGTAACTCTGCGAGTGTGGGATACGGAGACCGGGACTGTGCGCAGTAACTCTGCGAGTGTGGGATACGGAGACCGGGACTGTGTGCAGTAACTCCCGAGTGTGGGATACGGAGACCGGGACTGTGCGCAGTAACTCCGAGTGTGGGATACGGAGACCGGGACTGTGCGCAGTAACTCCGAGTGTGGGATACGGAGACCGGGACTGAGCGCAGTAACTCCGAGTGTGGGATACGGAGACCGGGACTGTGAGCAGCTGAAACCTGTGACATGAGACTGCAGGCTGAATGAAAACAGTGATGTTGGGATGATATGCCAAGGTTTAAGATTAGCCTTGCCCAGCTCACATCACAGCCGATAGGTGTCCGGTCATTTAAGACTCCCAAATTGAGAAGTGGCTGTCTAAGCTGTAAAGTGAGCGCAAAATGTTTAACCTTTTGGATCTGTCAGCGTTTAACGATCTGACTCATCTTCTCGCTGCTGCCCACGCTCACCCCTCCCACCCGACACCACCCCCACCCAGGGTCGAAAGTGGAGGAGCCCAACTTCACTGGGTCCAGTAACCCCATCTCTCCGCGGTTACGCGGGGAGGACCAAGATGGCGGACAGGCAGAGGCGGAGTTTTGAGCTTCCCTCCCTTGCGATTGGACGGGGGAGCACGCAACGCACAGCCAGGGGGCGACACTCAGAATGATCGAACCCATGAGCACAGGAGGAGGCCATTCAGCCCACCCCCCCCTGTGCTAGCCCTTTGGAAGGTCTATCTAATCTGTCCCCCCGCTCTTTCCCCCACAGCTCCGCAGAGTCCTCCTGTCCCAGTATTTCCCCAATCCCCCCTTTTGGAAGTTCCGCCGCCCTTTCAGACAGAACCTTCCGGATCACAACAACCCGCTGTGTCAAAAAACACATTCTCCGCATCCCCCCCCCCCCCCCCACCTCCCTCTGGTTCTGTCACCGATTCTCTTCAATCTGTGTCCCCCCCCCCTCTGGTTACCCACCCTCCCGCCAACTGGGAACCACTTTCTCCTCGTCGCCTCTATCCAAACCCCTTCCTGATTCGGAACGTCGCCTCGATTCAATCTCCCCCCCCCCCTTAACCTCCTCCGCTCCGAGGAAGGACAATCCCGGCTCCTCCCCGTCTGTCAAAGAATTAAATAAGGCGGGAGTGATATTTAATCAACGCTGCGATGTGTGAATGTTTTCCTTTTTAAGTCGAGATGTACGGGTTGCGGGGTTCGCTGGCTGGGCCTAGCGTGTGGGGCTTATCCCGACTGGCGGTGGGTGAGCCGCCATGGTAAACCCGCCGCAGTCCCGTGTGGTGTAGGTACACCCACAGTGCTGTTAGGGAGGGAGTTCCAGGACGTTGACCCCCCCACACCCAGCCACAGTGAAGGAACGGCTGATATATTTCCGAGCCGGGATGGCAACTTTCCCAGGCCTCTGCTGCCCTCGTCCATCTGGATGGTAGAGGTCGCGGTTTTGGAAGGTGCTGCCTAAGGAGCCCTGGTGGGTGGCTGCACTCCGGTTTATGCACTCATATTTATTACCCCCCCCCCCCCAGAATTCTCTCACGAGATTCATCAAACTTAAAGTTACGAACTTCTGTCGAAGAGCTGTTATACCTATGCCAGAGTGGTCTAGAGGATTCACTCCAGATCCAGCTGTTCTCATAGGTAAGACTCTCATTTACCCTCCCCTTGACTGTGGAGGCCTCCCGCTCCTTGCTCTAGTTACTCTTGAGCTCACTCAGCTGATTATATTCCTTTGCAACAGGACACAATGAGGACCACTGTGGGCGCTCCCACTAGCTTCACTCTGGACAATCCTCCATCTTCTGTTCCCTCACAAAATTCAGACCGAGATTAAGTCTCTCCCACCTTCCACGTGGCCAGCGATGTGGTGGAGTTGTTGCTTCGCTCTGCTTACAACGCAGGTCTATCTTAACTGTCACGTGGCTCACTTCCCACCGCGAGCAGCAAACCGCAGCACTGCGACTCCCCTTTCCACGAAACGCCCAGCTGATGAGAGCCTTCTTCGGTTCCCACCCGTCCCCGTGGCAACCCGGCCTGCTCAGGGCTGTCCTCCAACCGACCTTGAAGTCAATTATCCACCAGCGCCAAAAATGGAGTTTGCAACCTTTTCAGGGTTCATTGAATGCTTTCAAACTAACTTGAGCTCGATGTCCCAGTACATGAGCATCTCGCTGGGTGGCCATGACTGCGATGATGCAGACATCGGGTCTCCAGTTCTTCAGCTAAGCAAGCCTTTCTGCTGTTTTATAGCTCTATCTATTCTACTCTCACCCCATTAAAGCAATATGTGTAAGCTTCTGACTGCTATTCCTTTAAGTGGTGTGTTTCCTTCTAAACGCCAGTATTTTAGAGACCTTACCTGTTAACCTCCTCACGACAGCGTGGCCCCACCATTTTATGTGCATATACGCCAAGATTGTTTTAATTGCATTCATCCTAATTTTCTACAGATAAACTTTAATTCCTAAAACCAAAACATTCTTTTCAAAAAACACATTAGCCGTGATGTAAATATTCACCAGTATATTGAGAAGCACTCCGTGTCCAACTGCAGCGAGACCTGGACAATATCCAGGCTCCGGGCTGACAAGTGGCAAGTTACATTCACGCCACACAAGTGCCCGGCAATGACCATCTCCTACAAGAGAGGATCTAACCACCGCCCCTTGACATTCGATGGCATTCCCATCGCTGAATCCCCCACAATCAACACCCTGGGGGTTACCATTGATCAGAAACTGAACTGGGCCCAGCCACATTAATACTGTGGCTACCAGAGCAGGTCAGAGGCTGGGAATCCTGCGGAGAGTAACTCACCTCCTGACCCCCCCCCAAAGCCTGTCCACCATCTACAAGACACAAGTCAGGAGTGTGAGGGAATACTCTCCACTCGCCTGGATGAGCGCAACATCCCAACAACACTCGAGAAGCTCGACACCATCCAGGACAAAGCAGCCCCGCTCGATTGCTTCCCCCTTCCACAAACATTCACTCCCTCCCCCACCGACGCACAGCGGCAGCCGTGTGCGCTGTTACATCCCCCTGGACGAGGGCACGGTCAACTCCAGTCCCACTTGGCCGCGAGTCGCAACACAATTGAAATGAACGAATAATTCTGCGAAAAACCTCCAAAATCTTTGGCTGACCAATAATAACAGCTACCAGGTTTGTAAATTTAAACACGATTAATCTTATTACTAATAAGTATAATTAAATATGTAGCCAATACAACTGGTTGACTATTATCTAATTCGTAACCCCCCCCCACCTCTTTAACTCACCCCCCCCCCACCTCCTATATATATACACACACACACACAAGACAGACAAACAAACACAGAGGGGAAAAGAGGGGTGTTAAAATAACGAGGAAAGTAAAAAAGGACAAGAGTTTGTTTCAAGTGGTTGTCCTCCAACACCTTCCTTCGGTTTAGGCTTTCAGCGCGAGGTGTCTGCGCCCAGTCTCCAATGGGTTTCACTGTAGATTCATCCAGGTCTCTGCAGTTTCACACAGATAGCAGTTAATGCAGCTTTTCCAAAGCAAGCGAAAGAGGGAGAGAGCGAGAGCGAGCTGCTCCTCGTGTCCAGGTCCCCCCCCACTGTGCTTTCCTTGCTTCTCTGAAAACCATCCCACTCGAGCAGGGCCCGATCACCGCCGGTCGCCGGGCAGATTGCGGCCTTTTTGGCCAATTCATTCAGCCAACCAACCGAACCGAGTCCCGCCCATCTCTCGGGTGCCATAAAGTCTGAGTTCTTCTATCCACAAAGCTAGCACAGCGCGCTTACATTGTGACTTTTGAATTCCTCGCTTCCCCTGCTCGACTTAAAGACACATGTCCATCAAGCAGCCGTGGATCAAAATGATAACGGCAAAAAATAAAGGGGAATTAAAAAAAAAAAAATTGGTTTTTGAATAAATTTAGAGTGCCCAATTCATTTTTCCCAATTAAGGGGCAGTTTAGCGCGGCCAATCCACCTACCCTGCACATCTTTGGGTTGTGGGGGCGAAACCCACGCAGACACGGGGAGAATGTGCAAACTCCACACGGACAGTGACCCAGAGCCGGGATCGAACCTGGGACCTCGGCGCCGTAGGCAGAAGTGCTAACCACTGCGCCACCGCGCTGCCCTCAGCACAGTGGACTTGTGTTGTGAGATTTGAGTTCCTCGCTTCCCCTGCTCGACTTAAAGTCACACGTCCATTAAGCATCCGTGGATCAAGATGATAACAGCAAACAATAAAGAAGGGGGAATGAAGGGAATCAACAGGAACGACTCTTATGGCACAATCTACAAGATGCACTGCAGCAACTCACCGAGGTTCCTCAGGCAGCACCTTCCAAACCCACGTCCTCCACCATCTAGAAGGACAAGAGCAGCAGATACCTGGGAACCCCCCCACCTGGAGGTTCCCCTCCGAGTCACTCCCCACCCCGACTGGGAAATATATCGGCCGTCCCTTCACTGTCGCCGGGGCAACACCCTGGAACTCCCTCCCTAACAGCACAGTGGGTGGACCTACACCACACGAAGCGGGTTCAAGATGGCGCTCACCCACCGCCTTCCCGAGGGGTAATTAGTGACGGGAAATGAATGCTGGGCCCGGCCAGTGACTCCCACATCCCTCGAATATATAAAAAGGGGCAGCATTTTGTGCCGGGAAATTGGGATATTTAGTTGAAGTGGTCAGCGGCCACAGCTCAACCCACAAATATAGCGACAGCCAAGTAGGTTGTTCAGGCTGAACATTACAGAGCTTGTACAGCGAGAGCAACGGGAGAGGGGGGATTGTGGACATCCCGGGTGGGACATCAGAAATTGGGAAACTCGAGAACAGTGTCGGACGGGGCTTCCACACAACCTGTCCGGTTGGCCGTGGAGAGGGTTCATGGAGAAGTTTGATGGGGACAGTGTAGAGGGAGCTTTACTCTGTATCTAACCCCGTGCTGTACCTGTCCTGGGAGTGTTTGATGGGGACAGTGTAGAGGGAGCTTTACTCTGTATCTAACCCCGTGCTGTACCTGTCCTGGGAGTGTTTGATGGGGACAGTGTAGAGGGAGCTTTACTCTGTATCTAACCCTGTGCTGTACGTGTCCTGGGAGTGTTTTATGGGGACAGTGTAGAGGGAGCTTTACTCTGTATCTAACCCCGTGCTGTACCTGTCCTGGGAGTGTTTGATGGGGACAGTGTAGAGGGAGCTTTACTCTGTATCTAACCCCGTGCTGTACCTATCCTGGGAGTGTTTGATGGGGACAATGTAGAGGGAGCTTTACTCTGTATCTAACCCCGTGCTGTACCTGTCCTGGGAATGTTTGATGGGGACAGTGTAGAGGGAGCTTTACTCTGTATTTAACCCCGTGCTGTACCTGTCCTGGGAGTGTTTGATGGGGACAGTGCAGAGGGAGCTTTACTCTGTATCTAACCCCATGCTGTACCTGTCCTGGGAGTGTTTGATGGGGACAGTGTAGAGGGAGCTTTACTCTGTATCTAACCCCGTGCTGTACTGTCCTGGGAGTGTTTGATGAGGACAGTGTAGAGGGAGCTTTATTCTGTATCTAACCCCATGCTGTACCTGTCCTGAGAGTATTTGATGGGGACAGTGTAGAGGGAGCTTTACTTGTATCTAACCCCGTGCTGTACCTGTCCTGGGAGTGTTTGACGGGGACAGTGTAGAGGGAGCTTTACTCTGTATCTAACCCCGTGCTGTACCTGTCCTGGGAGTGTTTGATGGGGACAGTGTAGGGGGAGCTTTACTCTGTATCTAACCCCGAGCTGTACCTGTCCTGGGAGTGTTTGACGGGGACAGTGTAGAGGGAGCTTTACTCTGTATCTAACCCCGTGCTGTACCTGTCCTGAGAGTGTTTGATGGGGACAGTGTAGAGGGAGCTTTATTCTGTATCTAACCCCGTGCTGTACCTGTCCTGGGAGTGTTTGATCGGGACAGTGTAGAGGGAGCTTTACTCTGTATCTAACCCCGTGCTGTACCTGTCCTGGGAGTGTTTGATGGGGACAGTGTAGAGGGAGCTTTACTCTGTATCTAACCCTGTGCTGTACCTGCCCTGGGAGCGTTTGATGGGGACAATGTAGAGGGAGCTTTACTCTGTATCTAACCCCGTGCTGTACCTGTCCTGGGAGTGTTTGATGGGGACAGTGCAGAGGGAGCTTTACTCTGTATCTAACCCCGTGCTGTACCTGTCCTGGGAGTGTTTGATGGGGACAGTGCTGAGGGAGCTTTACTCTGTATCTAACTCCGTGCTGTACCTGTCCTGGGAGTGTTTGATGGGGACAGTGTAGAAGGAGCTTTATTCTGTATCTAACCCTGTGCTGTACCTGTCCTGGGAGTGTTTGATGGGGACAGTGTAGAGGGAGCTTTACTCTGTATCTAACCCCGCGCTGTACCTGTCCTGGGAGTGTTTGATGGGACAGTGTAGAGGGAGCTTTACTCTGTATCTAACCCTGTGCTGTACCTGCCCTGGGAGCGTTTGATGGGGACAGTGTAGAGGGAGCTTTACTCTGTATCTAACCCCGTGCTGTGCCTGTCCTGGGAGTGTTTGATGGGGACAGTGTAGAGGGAGCTTTACTCTGTATCTAACCCCGTGCTGTACCTGTCCTGGGAGTGTTTGATGGGGTCAGTGCAGAGGGAGCTTTACTCTGTATCTAACCCTGTGCTGTACCTGTCCTGGGAGTGTTTGATGGGGACAGTGTAGAGGGAGCTTTACTCTGTATCTAACCCCGTGCTGTACCTGTCCTGGGAGTGTTTGATGGGGACAGTGTAGAGGGAGCTTTGCTCTGTATCTAACCCCGTGCTGTACCTGTCCTGGGAGTGTTTGATGGGGACAGTGTAGAGGGAGCTTTACTCTGTATCTAACCCTGTGCTGTACCTGCCCTGAGAGCGTTTGATGGGGACAATGTAGAGGAAGCTTTAATAATAATTTTAAAAAACTTTTTTTAGAGTACCCAATTAATTTTTTTTCCAATTAAGGGGCAATTTAGCGCGGCCAATCCACCTGCCCTGCACATCTTTGGGTTGTGGGGGCGACACCCACGCAAACACGGGGAGAATGTGCAAAACTCCACACGGACAGTGACCCAGAGCCGATATCGAACCTGGAGCTGTGAGGCCACAGTGCTAACCAATGTGCTACCGTGCTGCGTCTGACTCGGTATCTAACCCTGGTTTGACAGTCAGTGTTTTACCATGGAGAGGAACAGAATGTACTTTCCATTCTGATATCACCTCAGTAATCTGGGAACAAACTGTAACGAGTCATAGAGAAAACATTTGGCCAAACGCAGAGAGCATTGAGCCTGGTGGATATCCATCTCGGTGAGTAACTGATCAGACAGGGACGGTCTCCACTCAGCAATGATCCCAATCCATTCACCTGGCCCTCGTACACATTCCCGGGATGAGGTGGCTCCTGTGGAAATCTCTCCGAATGGATCAGAGTGATTCAGGCTTGGACAACCGAAGGATCCGAGACCCAGGCAAAGAGGGTGTTTACAACACATTGAGCGTGTCCCTCTCTCTGTCCCTCTCTCTCTCTCTCTGTCTATCTCTCTGTCTATCTCTCTGTCTATCTCTCTGTCTATCTCTCTGTCCCTCTCTCTGTCCCTCTCTCTGTCTCTCTCTCTCTCTCTCTGTGTCTCTCTCTGTGTCTCTCTCTCTCTCTGTCCCTCTCTCTCTCTCTCTCTGTCCCTCTCTCTGTCCCTCTCTCTGTCCCTCTCTCTGACCCTCTCTCTGTCCCTCTCTCTGTCTCTCTCGCTGTCTCTCTCTCTCGCTGTCTCTCTCTCTCGCTGTCTCTCTCTCTCGCTGTCTCTCGCTGTCTCTCTCTGTCTCTCTGTCCCTCTCTCTGTCTCTCTGTCTCTCTGTCTCTCTCGCTGTCTCTCTCTCTGTCTCTCTCGCTGTCTCTCTCTCTCTCTGTCCCTCTCTCTCTCTGTCCCTCTCTCTGTCTCTCTCGCTGTCTCTCTCTCTGTCTCTCTCGCTCTCTGTCCCTCTCTCTGTCTCTCTCGCTGTCTCTCTCGCTGTCTCTCTGTCTCTCTCGCTGTCTCTCTCGCTGTCTCTCTCTCTGTCTCTCTCGCTGTCTCTCTCGCTGTCTCTCTCTCTGTCTATCTCTCTGTCTCTCTCGCTGTCTCTCTCGCT
>NC_092730.1:11078509-11104810 GCF_047496885.1 Scyliorhinus torazame | reverse complement strand
GGGGTTAGATACAGAGTAAAGCTCCCTCTACACTGTCCCCCATCAAACACTCCCAGGACAGGTACGGCACGGGGTTAGATACAGAGTAAAGCTCCCTCTACACTGTCCCCCATCAAACACTCCCAGGACAGGTACAGCACAGAGTGAGATACAGAGTAAAGCTCCCTCTACACTGTCCCCATCAAACACCCCCAGGACAGGTACAGCACGGAGTTAGATACAGAGTAAAGCTCCCTCAGCACTGTCCCCATCAAACACTCCCAGGACAGGTACAGCACGGGGTTAGATACAGAGTAAAGCTCCCTCTACACTGTCCCCATCAAACACTCCCAGGACAGGTACAGCACGGAGTTAGATACAGAGTAAAGCTCCCTCAGCACTGTCCCCATCAAACACTCCCAGGACAGGTACAGCACGGGGTTAGATACAGAGTAAAGCTCCCTCTACACTGTCCCCATCAAACACCCCCAGGACAGGTACAGCACGGGGTTAGATACAGAGTAAAGCTCCCTCTGCACTGTCCCCATCAAACACTCCCAGGACACGTACAGCACAGGGTTAAATACAGAGTAAAGCTCCCTCTGCACTGTCCCCATCAAATACTCCCAGGACAGGTACAGCACGGGGTTAGATACAGAGTAAAGCTCCCTCTACACTGTCCCCATCAAACACCCCCAGGACAGGTACAGCACGGGGTTAGATACAGAGTAAAGCTCCCTCTACACTGTCCCCATCAAACACTCCCAGGACAGGTACAGCACGGGGTTAGATACAGGGTAAAGCTCCCTCTACACTGTCCCCATCAAACACTCCCAGGACAGGTACAGCACGGGGTTAGATACAGAGTAAAGCTCCCTCTACACTGTCCCCATCAAACACTCCCAGGACAGGTACAGCACGGGGTTAGATACAGAGTAAAGCTCCCTCTACACTGTCCCCATCAAACACTCCCAGGACAGGTACAGCACGGGGTTAGATACAGAGTAAAGCTCCCTCTACACTGTCCCCATCAAACACTCCCAGGACAGGTACAGCACGGGGTTAGATACACAGTAAAGCTCCCTCTACACTGTCCCCATCAAACACCCCCAGGACAGGTACAGCACGGGGTTAGATACAGAGTAAAGCTCCCTCTGCACTGTCCCCATCAAACACTCCCAGGACACGTACAGCACAGGGTTAGATACAGAGTAAAGCTCCCTCTGCACTGTCCCCATCAAACACTCCCAGGACAGGTACAGCACGGGGTTAGATACAGAGTAAAGCTCCCTCTACACTGTCCCCATCAAACACTCCCAGGACAGGTACAGCACGGGGTTAGATACAGAGTAAAGCTCCCTCTACACTGTCCCCATCAAACACTCCCAGGACAGGTACAGCACGGGGTTAGATACAGAGTAAAGCTCCCTCTACACTGTCCCCAT
The DNA here is from genome assembly GCF_047496885.1 of Scyliorhinus torazame. Lineage (NCBI taxonomy): Eukaryota > Metazoa > Chordata > Chondrichthyes > Carcharhiniformes > Scyliorhinidae > Scyliorhinus > Scyliorhinus torazame. The sequence goes on along the minus strand of NC_092730.1, from coordinate 11,103,386 downwards.
AAAACACTCCCAGGACACGTACAGCACAGGGTTAGATACAGAGTAAAGCTCCCTCTGCACTGTCCCCATCAAACACTCCCAGGACACGTACAGCACAGGGTTAGATACAGAGTAAAGCTCCCTCTACACTGTCCCCATAAAACACTCCCAGGACAGGTACAGCACGGGGTTAGATACAGAGTAAAGCTCCCTCTACACTGTCCCCATCAAACACTCCCAGGACAGGTACAGCACGGGGTTAGATACAGAGTAAAGCTCCCTCTACACTGTCCCCATCAAACACTCCCAGGACAGGTACAGCACAGGGTTAGATACAGAGTAAAGCTCCCTCTACACTGTCCCCATCAAACACTCCCAGGACAGGTACAGCACGGGGTTAGATACAGAGTAAAGCTCCCTCTACACTGTCCCCATCAAACACTCCCAGGACAGGTACAGCACGGGGTTAGATACAGAGTAAAGCTCCCTCTACACTGTCCCCATCAAACACTCCCAGGACAGTTACAGCACGGGGTTAGATACAGAGTAAAGCTCCCTCTACACTGTCCCCATCAAACTTCTCCATGAACCCTCTCCACGGCCAACCGGACAGGTTGTGTGGAAGCCCCGTCCGACACTGTTCTCGAGTTTCCCAATTTCTGATGTCCCACCCGGGATGTCCACAATCCCCCCTCTCCCGTTGCTCTCGCTGTACAAGCTCTGTAATGTTCAGCCTGAACAACCTACTTGGCTGTCGCTATATTTGTGGGTTGAGCTGTGGCCGCTGACCACTTCAACTTAAATATCCCAATTTCCCGGCACAAAATGCTGCCCCTTTTTATATATTCGAGGGATGTGGGAGTCACTGGCCGGGCCCAGCATTCATTTCCCGTCACTAATTACCCCTCGGGAAGGCGGTGGGTGAGCCGCCATCTTGAACCCGCTTCGTGTGGTGTAGGTCCACCCACTGTGCTGTTAGGGAGGGAGTTCCAGGGTGTTGCCCCGGCGACAGTGAAGGAACGGCCGATATATTTCCCAGTCGGGGTGGGGAGTGAGTGACTCGGAGGGGAACCTCCAGGTGGCGGGGGGTTCCCAGGTATCTGCTGCTCTTGTCCTTCTAGGTGGTGGAGGACGTGGGTTTGGAAGGTGCTGCCTGAGGAGCCTTGGTGAGTTGCTGCAGTGCATCTTGTAGATTGTGCCATAAGAGTCGTTCCTGTTGATTCCCTTCATTCCCCCTTCTTTATTGTTTGCTGTTATCATCTTGATCCACGGATGCTTAATGGACGTGTGACTTTAAGTCGAGCAGGGGAAGCGAGGAACTCAAATCTCACAACACAAGTCCACTGTGCTAAGGGCAGCGCGGTGGCGCAGTGGTTAGCACTTCTGCCTACGGCGCCGAGGTCCCAGGTTCGATCCCGGCTCTGGGTCACTGTCCGTGTGGAGTTTGCACATTCTCCCCGTGTCTGCGTGGGTTTCGCCCCCACAACCCAAAGATGTGCAGGGTAGGTGGATTGGCCCCGCTAAATTGCCCCTTATTTGGGAACAAATAATTGGGCACTCTAAATTTATTCAAAAACCAATTTTTTTTTTAATTCCCCTTTATTTTTTGCCGTTATCATTTTGATCCACGGCTGCTTGATGGACATGTGTCTTTAAGTCGAGCAGGGGAAGCGAGGAATTCAAAAGTCACAATGTAAGCGCGCTGTGCTAGCTTTGTGGATAGAAGAACTCAGACTTTATGGCACCCGAGAGATGGGCGGGACTCGGTTCGGTTGGTTGGCTGAATGAATTGGCCAAAAAGGCCGCAATCTGCCCGGCGACCGGCGGTGATCGGGCCCTGCTCGAGTGGGATGGTTTTCAGAGAAGCAAGGAAAGCACAGTGGGGGGGGACCTGGACACGAGGAGCAGCTCGCTCTCGCTCTCTCCCTCTTTCGCTTGCTTTGGAAAAGCTGCATTAACTGCTATCTGTGTGAAACTGCAGAGACCTGGATGAATCTACAGTGAAACCCATTGGAGACTGGGCGCAGACACCTCACGCTGAAAGCCTAAACCGAAGGAAGGTGTTGGAGGACAACCACTTGAAACAAACTCTTGTCCTTTTTTACTTTCCTCGTTATTTTAACACCCCTCTTTTCCCCTCTGTGTTTGTTTGTCTGTCTTGTGTGTGTGTGTGTGTGTATATATATATATATATATATAGGTGGGGGGGGGTGAGTTAAAGAGGTGGGGGGGGTTACGAATTAGATAATAGTCAACCAGTTGTATTGGCTACATATTTAATTATACTTATTAGTAATAAGATTAATCGGGTTTAAATTTACAAACCTGGTAGCTGTTATTATTGGTCAGCCAAAGATTTTGGAGGTTTTTCGCAGAATTATTCGTTCATTTCAATTGTGTTGCGACTCGCGGCCAAGTGGGACTGGAGTTGACCGTGCCCTCGTCCAGGGGGATGTAACAGCGCACACGGCTGCCGCTGTGCGTCGGTGGGGGAGGGAGTGAATGTTTGTGGAAGGGGGAAGCAATCGAGCGGGGCTGCTTTGTCCTGGATGGTGTCGAGCTTCTCGAGTGTTGTTGGGATGTTGCGCTCATCCAGGCGAGTGGAGAGTATTCCCTCACACTCCTGACTTGTGCCGTGTAGATGGTGGACAGGCTTTGGGGGGGGGGGGGGGGGGTCAGGAGGTGAGATACTCCCCGCAGGATTCCCAGCCTCTGACCTGCTCTGGTAGCCACAGTATTAATGTGGCTGGGCCCAGTTCAGTTTCTGATCAATGGTAACCCCCAGGGTGTTGATTGTGGGGGATTCAGCGATGGTAACGCCATCGAATGTCAAGGGGGCGATGGTTAGATCCTCTCTTGTAGGAGATGGTCATTGCCGGGCACTTGTATGGTGTGAATGTAACTTGCCCCTTGTCAGCCCGGAGCCTGGATATTGTCCAGGTCTCGCTGCAGTTGGACACGGAGTGCTTCTCAATATACTGGTGAATATTTACATCACGGCTAATGTGTTTTTTGAAAAGAATGTTTTGGTTTTAGGAATTAAAGTTTATCTGTAGAAAATTAGGATGAATGCAATTAAAACAATCTTGGCGTATATGCACATAAAATGGTGGGGCCACGCTGTCGTGAGGAGGTTAACAGGTAAGGTCTCTAAAATACTGGCGTTTAGAAGGAAACACACCACTTAAAGGAATAGCAGTCAGAAGCTTACACATATTGCTTTAATGGGGTGAGAGTAGAATAGATAGAGCTATAAAACAGCAGAAAGGCTTGCTTAGCTGAAGAACTGGAGACCCGATGTCTGCATCATCGCAGTCATGGCCACCCAGCGAGATGCTCATGTACTGGGACATCGAGCTCAAGTTAGTTTGAAAGCATTCAATGAACCCTGAAAAGGTTGCAAACTCCATTTTTGGCGCTGGTGGATAATTGACTTCGAGGTCGGTTGGAGGACAGCCCTGAGCAGGCCGGGTTGCCACGGGGACGGGTGGGAACTGAAGAAGGCTCTCATCAGCTGGGCGTTTCGTGGAAAGGGGAGTCGCAGTGCTGCGGTTTGCTGCTCGCGGTGGGAAGTGAGCCACGTGACAGTTAAGATAGACCTGCGTTGTAAGCAGAGCGAAGCAACAACTCCACCACATCGCTGGCCACGTGGAAGGTGGGAGAGACTTAATCTCGGTCTGAATTTTGTGAGGGAACAGAAGATGGAGGATTGTCCAGAGTGAAGCTAGTGGGAGCGCCCACAGTGGTCCTCATTGTGTCCTGTTGCAAAGGAATATAATCAGCTGAGTGAGCTCAAGAGTAACTAGAGCAAGGAGCGGGAGGCCTCCACAGTCAAGGGGAGGGTAAATGAGAGTCTTACCTATGAGAACAGCTGGATCTGGAGTGAATCCTCTAGACCACTCTGGCATAGGTATAACAGCTCTTCGACAGAAGTTCGTAACTTTAAGTTTGATGAATCTCGTGAGAGAATTCTGGGGGGGGGGGGTAATAAATATGAGTGCATAAACCGGAGTGCAGCCACCCACCAGGGCTCCTTAGGCAGCACCTTCCAAAACCGCGACCTCTACCATCCAGATGGACGAGGGCAGCAGAGGCCTGGGAAAGTTGCCATCCCGGCTCGGAAATATATCAGCCGTTCCTTCACTGTGGCTGGGTGTGGGGGGGTCAACGTCCTGGAACTCCCTCCCTAACAGCACTGTGGGTGTACCTACACCACACGGGACTGCGGCGGGTTTACCATGGCGGCTCACCCACCGCCAGTCGGGATAAGCCCCACACGCTAGGCCCAGCCAGCGAACCCCGCAACCCGTACATCTCGACTTAAAAAGGAAAACATTCACACATCGCAGCGTTGATTAAATATCACTCCCGCCTTATTTAATTCTTTGACAGACGGGGAGGAGCCGGGATTGTCCTTCCTCGGAGCGGAGGAGGTTAAGGGGGGGGGGAGATTGAATCGAGGCGACGTTCCGAATCAGGAAGGGGTTTGGATAGAGGCGACGAGGAGAAAGTGGTTCCCAGTTGGCGGGAGGGTGGGTAACCAGAGGGGGGGGGGACACAGATTGAAGAGAATCGGTGACAGAACCAGAGGGAGGTGGGGGGGGGGGGGGGGGGGGGGGATGCGGAGAATGTGTTTTTTGACACAGCGGGTTGTTGTGATCCGGAAGGTTCTGTCTGAAAGGGCGGCGGAACTTCCAAAAGGGGGGATTGGGGAAATACTGGGACAGGAGGACTCTGCGGAGCTGTGGGGGAAAGAGCGGGGGGACAGATTAGATAGACCTTCCAAAGGGCTAGCACAGGGGGGGGTGGGCTGAATGGCCTCCTCCTGTGCTCATGGGTTCGATCATTCTGAGTGTCGCCCCCTGGCTGTGCGTTGCGTGCTCCCCCGTCCAATCGCAAGGGAGGGAAGCTCAAAACTCCGCCTCTGCCTGTCCGCCATCTTGGTCCTCCCCGCGTAACCGCGGAGAGATGGGGTTACTGGACCCGGTGAAGTTGGGCTCCTCCACTTTCGACCCTGGGTGGGGGTGGTGTCGGGTGGGAGGGGTGAGCGTGGGCAGCAGCGAGAAGATGAGTCAGATCGTTAAACGCTGACAGATCCAAAAGGTTAAACATTTTGCGCTCACTTTACAGCTTAGACAGCCACTTCTCAATTTGGGAGTCTTAAATGACCGGACACCTATTGGCTGTGATGTGAGCTGGTCAAGGCTAATCTTAAACCTTGGCATATCATCCCAACATCACTGTTTTCATTCAGCCTGCAGTCTCATGTCACAGGTTTCAGCTGCTCACAGTCCCGGTCTCCGTATCCCACACTCGGAGTTACTGCGCACAGTCCCGGTCTCCGTATCCCACACTCGGAGTTACTGCGCACAGTCCCGGTCTCCGTATCCCACACTCGGAGTTACTGCGCACAGTCCCGGTCTCCGTATCCCACACTCGGGAGTTACTGCACACAGTCCCGGTCTCCGTATCCCACACTCGCAGAGTTACTGCGCACAGTCCCGGTCTCCGTATCCCACACTCGCAGAGTTACTGCGCACAGTCTCGGTCTCCGTATCCCACACTCGCAGAGTTACTGCGCACAGTCCCGGTCTCCGTATCCCACACTCGGAGTTACTGCGCACAGTCCCAGTCTCCGTATCCCACACTCGGGAGTTACTGCGCACAGCCCCGGTCTCCGTATCCCAGACTTGGAGTTACTGCGCACAGTCCCGGTCTCCGTATCCCACACCCGGAGTTACTGCGCACAGTCCCGGGTCTCCGTATCCCACACTCGGAGTTACTGCGCACAGTCCCGGTCTCCGTATCCCACACTCGGAGTTACTGCGCACAGTCCCGGTCTCCGTATCCCACACTCGCAGAGTTACTGCGCACAGTCCCGGTCTCCGTATCCCACACTCGCAGAGTTACTGCGCACAGTCCCGGTCTCCGTATCCCACACTCGGAGTTACTGCGCACAGTCCCAGTCTCCGTATCCCACACTCGGGAGTTACTGCGCACAGTCCCGGTCTCCGTATCCCAGACTTGGAGTTACTGCGCACAGTCCCGGTCTCCGTATCCCACACCCGGAGTTACTGCGCACAGTCCCGGGTCTCCGTATCCCACACTCGGAGTTACTGCGCACAGTCCCGGTCTCCGTATCCCACACTCGGAGTTACAGCGCACAGTCCCGGTCTCCATATCCCACACTCGGAGTTACTGCGCACAGTCCCAGTCTCCGTATCCCACACTCGGAGTTACTGCGCACAATCCCGGTCTCCGTATCCCACACTCGGAGTTACTGCGCACAGTCCCGGTCTCCGTATCCCACACTCGGAGTTACTGAGCACAGTCCCGGTCTCCGTATCCCACACTTGAGAGTTACTGAGCACAGTCCCGGTCTCCGTATCCCACACTCGCAGAGGTACTGCGCACAGTCCCGGTCTCCGTATCCCACACCCGGAGTTACTGCGCACAGTCCCGGGTCTCCGTATCCCACACTCGGAGTTACTGAGCACAGTCCCGGTCTCCGTATCCCACACTCGGAGTTACTGAGCACAGTCCCGGTCTCCGTATCCCACACTTGAGAGTTACTGAGCACAGTCCCGGTCTCCGTATCCCACACTCGCAGAGGTACTGCGCACAGTCCCGGTCTCCGTATCCCACACTCGGGAGTTACTGCGCACAGTCCCGGTCTCCGTATCCCACACTCGCAGAGGTACTGCGCACAGTCCCGGTCTCCGTATCCCACACTCGGGAGTTACTGCGCACAGTCCCGGTCTCCGTATCCCACACTCGCAGAGTTACTGCGCACAGTCCCGGTCTCCGTATCCCACACTCGGGAGTTACTGAGCACAGTCCCGGTCTCCGTATCCCACACTTGAGAGTTACTGAGCACAGTCCCGGTCTCCGTATCCCACACTCGGAGTTACTGCGCACAGTCCCGGTCCCTGTATCCCACACTCGGAGTTACTGCGCACAGTCCCGGTCTCCGTATCCCACACCCGGAGTTACTGCGCACAGTCCCGGTCTCCGTATCCCAGACTCGGAGTTACTGCGCACAATCCCGGTCTCCGTATCCCACACTCGGAGTTACTGCGCACAGTCCCGGTCTCAGTATCCCACACTCGGAGTTACTGCGCACAGTCCCGGTCTCCGTATCCCACACTCGGAGTTACTGCGCACAGTCCCGGTCTCCGTATCCCACACTCGGAGTTACTGCGCACAGTCCCGGTCTCCGTATCCCACACTCGGAGTTACTGCGCACAGTCCCGGTCTCCGTATCCCACACTCGGAGTTACTGCGCACAGTCCCGGTCTCCGTATCCCACACTCGGGAGTTACTGCGCACAGTCCCGGTCTCCGTATCCCACACTCGCAGAGTTACTGCGCACAGTCCCGGTCTCCGTATCCCACACTCGGAGTTACTGCGCACAGTCCCGGTCTCCGTATCCCACACTCGCAGAGGTACTGCGCACAGTCCCGGTCTCCGTATCCCAGACTCGGAGTTACTGCGCACAGTCCCGGTCTCCCTTTCCCACACTCGGAGTTACTGCGCACAGTCCCGGTCTCCGTATCCCACACCCGGAGTTACTGCGCACAGTCCCGGTCTCCGTATCCCAGACTCGGAGTTACTGCGCACGGTCCCGGTCTCCGTATCCCACACTCGGAGTTACTGCGCACAGTCCCGGTCTCCGTTTCCCACACTCGGAGTTACTGCGCACAGTCCCGGTCTCCGTATCCCACACTCGGGAGTTACTGCGTACAGTCCCGGTCTCCGTATCCCACACTCGGAGTTACTGCGCACAGTCCCAGTCCCTGTATCCCACACTCGGAGTTACTGCGCACAGTCCCGGTATCCGTATCCCACACTCGGGAGTTACTGCGCACAGACCCGGTCTCCGTATCCCACACTCGGAGTTACTGCGCACAGTCCCGGTCTCCGTATCCCACACTCGGAGTTACTGCGCACAGTCCCGGTCTCCGTATCCCACACTCGGAGTTACTGCGCACAGTCCCGGTCTCCGTATCACACACTCGGAGTTACTGCGCACAGTCCCGGTCTCCGTATCCCACACTCGGAGTTACTGAGCACAGTCCCGGTCTCCGTATCCCACACTCGGAGTTACTGCGCACAGTCCCGGTCTCCGTATCCCACACTCGCAGAGTTACTGCGCACAGTCCCGGTCTCCGTATCCCACACTCGCAGAGTTACTGCGCACAGTCCCGGTCTCCGTATCCCACACTCGCAGAGTTACTGCGCACAGTCCCGGTCTCCGTATCCCACACTCGGAGTTACTGCGCACAGTCCCAGTCTCCGTATCCCATACTCGGAGTTACTGCGCACAGTCCCGGTCTCCGTATCCCACACTCGCAGAGTTACTGCGCACAGTCCCGGTCTCCGTATCCCACACTCGGAGTTACTGCGCACAGTCCCGGTCTCCGTATCCCACACTCGGAGTTACTGAGCACAGTCCCGGTCTCCGTATCCCACACTCGGAGTTACTGCGCACAGTCCCGGTCTCCGTATCCCACACTCGCAGAGTTACTGCGCACAGTCCCGGTCTCCGTATCCCACACTCGCAGAGTTACTGCGCACAGTCCCGGTCTCCGTATCCCACACTCGCAGAGTTACTGCGCACAGTCCCGGTCTCCGTATCCCACACTCGCAGAGTTACTGCGCACAGTCCCGGTCTCCGTATCCCACACTCGGGAGTTACTGCGCACAGTCCCGGTCTCCGTATCCCACACTCGCAGAGTTACTGCGCACAGTCCCGGTCTCCGTATCCCACACTCGGAGTTACTGCGCACAGTCCCGGTCTCCGTATCCCACACTCGGAGTTACTGTGCACAGTCCCGGTCTCCGTATCCCACACTCGGAGTTACTGCGCACAGTCCCGGTCTCCGTATCCCACTCCCGGAGTTACTGCGCACAGTCCCGGTCTCCGTATCCCACACCCGGAGTTACTGAGCTCCACCTTCATACGAGATGGGGATAGGAGAACAGGAATAGTGGACCAGAGAGATGGGCTGAATGGACTGCAATGTTCGACATGTACGTTAGAGGCTCCTGGTAGTACACCCAGAGCTATGAGGCATTCGCCCTGACTGTTAATAATCATGGTGATTCATTCTGTCTGTTTAATAAAGACCAGGAACCCACTCGGGATTGTTCTGTGAACCTTCTGTCAAATTTAGATATCTTATTAGGAGAGAGTCCCTTACCTAGCTTCCAGCAGGCATAGCCGAGATTCCACAGCTCTGGCAGTGGGTGTTTTGGTGTGGGGGAATACCATTGCTCAGAGTGCGCAGTGAGCGAAAAGACAAAGTTAATTGCTCGGGATTAGTGACCCTGTGGCTGGAGACTCACGAGGCATTGTGGGAGGATTCCCCCTGCTCGAGGCGCAGGCCCAGTGGGTAACACTCGCACGCCAGGGTCAGAGTCACAGATTGTACACCGCACTCCGCAGATTTCTCCCCATTGCCCAGGCCGGGGCACCAACCAGTACGACCGAGGGGGTGCCGCACTGTCAGAGGGTCAGTACTGAGGGAGTGCTGCACTGTCAGAGGGTCAGTACTGAGGGAGTGCCGCACTGTCAGAGGGTCAGTGCTGAGGGCGTGCCGCACTGTCAGAGGGTCAGTACTGAGGGAGTGCCGCACTGTCAGAGGGTCAGTACTGAGGGAGTGCCGCACTGTCAGAGGGTCAGTACTGAGGGAGTGCCGCACTGTCAGAGGGTCAGTACTGAGGGAGTGCCGCACTGTCAGAGGGTCAGTACTGAGGGAGCGCCGCACTGTCAGTGGGTCAGTACTGAGGGAGTGCTGCACTGTCAGAGGGTCAGTACTGAGGGAGTGCCGCACTGTCAGAGGGTCAGTACTGAGGGAGTGCCGCACTGTCAGAGGGTCAGTACTGAGGGAGCGCCGCACTGTCAGAGGGTCAGTACTGAGGGAGTGCCGCACTGTCAGAGGGTCAGTACTGAGGGAGTGCCGCACTGTCAGAGGGTCAGGACTGAGGGAGTGCCGCACTGTCAGAGGGTCAGTACTGAGGGAGTGCCGCACTGTCAGAGGGTCAGTACTGAGGGAGTGCTGCACTGTCAGAGGGTCAGTACTGAGGGAGTGCTGCACTGTCAGAGGGTCAGTACTGAGGGAGAGCCGCACTGTCAGAGGGTCAGTACTGAGGGAGCGCCGCACTGTCAGAGGGTCAGTACTGAGGGAGTGCCGCACTGTCAGAGGGTCAGTACTGAGGGAGTGCAGCACTGTCAGAGGGTCAGTACTGAGGGAGAGCCGCACTGTCAGAGGGTCAGTACTGAGGGAGCGCCGCACTGTCAGAGGGTCAGTACTGAGGGAGTGCCGCACTGTCAGAGGGTCAGTACTGAGGGAGTGCCGCACTGTCAGAGGGTCAGTACTGAGGGAGTGCCGCACTGTCAGAGGGTCAGTACTGAGGGAGCGCTGCACAGTGGGAGGTGCCGTTTTTCAGGATGTGACATTAAACCGAGGCTCACTCTGGCCAATATTGAGAGTGGAGGGTGAACTGGGGTTTGCGGAGTCGAGTTCAGGAGAAGCCCCCCCAGACTCTGGGGTAACGGAACTAGCCGAATGATTCAGTCATTCCCGGAGCAATGGATTCCCAGTTGGTGAAGGAGGCCGAGGTTCAAACTCCCAACTCCAGGAAAATCCCTGTCTCGGGATTGACTCTTCACACTCCCAGCCCGGGGTGGGGGAGCCAGTGAGAGAGACCCCCTCCCCAGCTGGGCGGGGACTGCAGTTATACCGCAGCGGGGGGGGCAATGGGCAGCTTCACCGTCCCTCCCTCACTCCTTCCCTCTTCCTCCCTCGCCACACTCCCACTCCTTCCCTCCCTCTCCCCCTCTCCCTCACTCCCTCCCCCTCTCTCTCTCTCTCTCCCTCCCCCTCTCCCTCCGACACACTAATTAAGCTCTGGTCTGACTGAAATACCTCGATGATCTCACCCGGAGCGGCCTGTCCGCCAACGACAGCAGTTTTTAGAGCTTCCCCTATAAGGTCAGAGAGCCACAGCATCTGTGCAGCATCCATCAAACCTCCTCCTGAACACCACAGCGAACAGCCAGAGCCAGGGGGGACCTCGAAACCCAGAGCCGGGGGGACCTCGAAACCCAGAGCCAGGGGGACCTCGAAACCCAGAGCCGGGGGGGACCTCGAAACCCAGAGCCGGGGGGGACCTCGAAACCCAGAGCCAGGGGGGACCTCGAAACCCAGAGCCAAGGGGGACCCCGAAACCCAGAGCCGGGGGGGACCTCGAAACCCAGAGCCAAGGGGGACCTCGAAACCCAGAGCCAAGGGGGACCTCGAAACCTAGAGCCTGGCGGGGACCTCGAAACCCAGAGCCGGGCGGGGACCTCGAAACCCAGAGCCGGGGGGGGGGACCTCGAAACCCAGAGCCAGGGGGGGACCTCGAAACCCAGAGCCGGGGGGGGGCCTCGAAACCCAGAGCCAGGGGGACCTCGAAACCCAGAGCCGGGGGGGGGACCTCGAAACCCAGAGTCGGGGGGGACCTCGAAACCCAGAGCCGGGGGGGACCTCGAAACCCAGAGCCAAGGGGGACCTCGAAACCCAGAGCCAAGGGGGACCTCGAAACCCAGAGCCGGGCGGGGACCTCGAAACCCAGAGCCGGGCGGGGGGCCTCGAAACCCAGGGCCAGGGGGGACCACAAAACCCAGAGCCAGGGGGAACTCGAAACCCAGAGCCAGGGGGGACCTCGAAACCCAGAGCCAGGGGGACCTCGAAACCCAGAGCCAGTGGGACCTCGAAACCCAGAGCCAGGGGGGACCTCGAAACCCAGAACCAAGGGGGGAGCTTGAAACCCAGAGTCAGGGGGGACCTCGAAAACCAGAGCCAGGGGGGACCACGAAACCCAGAGCCAGGGGGGACCACGAAACCCAGAGCCAGGGGTGACCTCGAAACCCAGAGCCAGGGGGGACCTCGAAACCCAGAGCCAGGGGGGACCTCGAAACCCAGAGCCAGGGGGGACCTCGAAACCCAGAGCCAGGGGGACCTCGAAACCCAGAGCCAGGGGGGACCTCGAAACCCAGAGCGAGGGGGGCCTCGAAACCCAGAGCCAAGGGGGGAGCTTGAAACCCAGAGTCAGGGGGGACCTTGAAACCCATAGCCAGGGGGGACCTCGAAACCCAGAACCAAGGGGGGAGCTTGAAACCCAGAGTCAGGGAGACCTTGAAACCCAGAGCCAGGGGGGACCTCAAAACCCAGAGCCAGGGGGGACCTCGAAACCCAGAGCCAGGGGGGTTCTCGAAACCCAGAACCAAGGGGGGAGCTTGAAACCCAGAGTCAGGGGGGACCTTGAAACCCATAGCCAGGGGGACCTCGAAACCCAGACTCAGTGAGGACCTCGAAACCCAGAGCCAGGGGGACCTCGAAACCCAGAGCCAGGGGGACCACGAAACCCAGAGCCAGGGGGGACCTCGAAACCCAGAGCCAGGGGGGACCTCGAAACCCAGAGCCAGGGGGGACCTCGAAACCCAGAAACAAGGGGGGAGCTCGAAACCCAGAGCCAGGGGTGACCACGAAACCCTGAACCAAGGGGGGAGCTCAAAACCCAGAGTCAGGGGGACCTCGAAACCCAAAGAGCCAGGGGGGACCTCAAAACCCAGAGCCAGGGGTCACCTCGAAACCCAGAGCCAGGGGTCACCTCGAAACCCAGAGCCAGGGGGTACATTGAAACCCAGAGCCAGGGGTCACCTCGAAACCCAGAGCCAGGGGGTACATTGAAACCCAGAGCCAAGGGGGGACCTGGAAACCCAGAGAGCAAGAGGGGGTACGTCGAAACCCAGAGACAGAGGGGCTACCTAGAAACACAGAGCCAGGGGAACCTCGAAATCCAGAGACAGAGGGGCTACCTGGAAACAGAGCCAGGGGAACCTCGAAACCCAGAGATATGTGGGGGCACCTAGAAACTCAGAGTGGGGGGAGTTCCCCTGCTGCCTTCAGCAACCCACAAACTCTCCAAGGGGAATAGGAGAGCACACAGCTCCCTCAGTACTGACCCTCTGACAGTGCGGCACTCCCTCAGTACTGACCCTCTGACAGTGCGGCACTCCCTCAGCACTGACCCTCTGACAGTGCGGCACTCCCTCAGCACTGACCCTCTGACAGTGCGAGGCTCCCTCAGTACTGACCCTCTGACAGTGCGGCACTCCCTCAGTACTGACCCTCTGACAGTGCGGCACTCCCTCAGTACTGACCCTCTGACAGTGCGGCACTCCCTCAGTACTGACCCTCTGACAGTGCGGCACTCCCTCAGTACTGACCCTCTGACAGTGCGGCACTCCCTCAGTACTGACCCTCTGACAGTGCGGCACTCCCTCAGTACTGACCCTCTGACAGTGCGGCATTCCCTCAGTACTGACTCTCTTGACAGTGCGACACTCCCTCAGTACTGACCCTCTGACAGTGCGGCACTCCCTCAGTACTGACTCTCTGACAGTGCGACACTCCCTCAGTACTGACCCTCTGACAGTGCGGCACTCCCTCAGTACTGACTCTCTTGACAGTGCGACACTCCCTCAGTACTGACCCTCTGACAGTGCGGCACTCCCTCAGTACTGACCCTCTGACAGTGCGGCACTCCCTCAGTACTGACCCTCTGACAGTGCGGCACTCCCTCAGTACTGACCCTCTGACAGTGCGGCACTCCCTCAGTACTGACCCTCTGACAGTGCGGCACTCCCTCAGTACTGACCCTCTGACAGTGCGGCATTCCCTCAGTACTGACTCTCTTGACAGTGCGACACTCCCTCAGTACTGACCCTCTGACCGTGCGGCACTCCCTCAGTACTGACCCTCTGACAGTGCGGCATTCCCTCAGTACTGACTCTCTTGACAGTGCGACACTCCCTCAGTACTAACCCTCTGACCGTGCGGCACTCCCTCAGTACTGACCCTCTGACAGTGCGGCACTCCCTCAATACTGACCCTCTGACAGTGCAGCACTCCCTCAGTACTGACCCTCTGACTGTGAGGTGCTCCCTCAGTACTGTCCCTCTGACAGTGCAGCACTCCCTCAGTACTGACCCTCTGACAGTGCTGCTCTCCCTCAGTACTGACCCTCTGACAGTGCGGCACCCCCTCAGTGCTGACCCTCTGACAGTGCGGCACTCCCTCAGTACTGACCCTCTGACAGTGCGGCACTCCCTCAGTACTGACCCTCTGACAGTGCGGCACTCCCTCAGCACTGACCCTCTGACAGTGTGGCGCTCCCTCAGTACTGACCCTCTGACAGTGCGGCACTCCCTCAGTACTGACCCTCTGACAGTGCGGCACTCCCTCAGTACTGACCCTCTGACAGTGCGGCACTCCCTCAGTACTGACCCTCTGACAGTGCGGCACTCCCTCAGTACTGACCCTCTGACAGTGCGGCACTCCCTCAGTACTGACCCTCTGACAGTGCGGCACTCCCTCAGTACTGTCCCTCTGACAGTGAGGCACTCCCTCAGTACTGACCCTCTGACAGTGCGGCACTCCCTCAGTACTGACCCTCTGACAGTGCGGCACTCCCTCAGTACTGACCCTCTGACCGTGCGGCACTCCCTCAGTACTGACCCTCTGACTGTGAGGTGCTCCCTCAGTACTGACACTCTGACAGTGCAGCACTCCCTCAGTACTGACCCTCTGACAGTGCGGCACTCCCTCAGTACTGACCCTCTGACAGTGCGGCACTCCCTCAGCACTGACCCTCTGACAGTGCGGCGCTCCCTCAGTACTGACCCTCTGACAGTGCGGCACTCCCTCAGTACTGACCCTCTGACAGTGCGGCACTCCCTCAGTACTGACCCTCTGACAGTGCGGCACTCCCTCAGTACTGACCCTCTGACAGTGCGGCACTCCCTCAGTACTGTCCCTCTGACAGTGCGGCACTCCCTCAGTACTGACCCTCTGACAGTGCGGCACTCCCTCAGTACTGACCCTCTGACAGTGCGGCACTCCCTCAGTACTGACCCTCTGACAGTGCGGCACTCCCTCAGTACTGACCCTCTGACAGTGCGGCACTCCCTCAGTACTGACCCTCTGACAGTGCGGCATTCCCTCAGTACTGACTCTCTTGACAGTGCGACACTCCCTCAGTACTAACCCTCTGACCGTGCGGCACTCCTTCAGTACTGATCCTCTGACAGTGCGACACTCCCTCAGTACTGACCCTCTGACAGTGCGGCACTCCCTCAGCACTGACCCTCTGACAGTGCGGCACTCCCTCAATACTGACCCTCTGACAGTGCAGCACTCCCTCAGTACTGACCCTCTGACTGTGAGGTGCTCCCTCAGTACTGTCCCTCTGACAGTGCGGCACTCCCTCAGTACTGACCCTCTGACAGTGCGGCTCTCCCTCAGCACTGACCCTCTGACAGTGCGGCACTCCCTCAGTACTGACCCTCTGACAGTGCGGCACTCCCTCAGTACTGACCCTCTGACAGTGCGGCACTCCCTCAGTACTGACCCTCTGACAGTGCGGCACTCCCTCAGTACTGACCCTCTGACAGTGCGGCACTCCCTCAGTACTGACCCTCTGACAGTGCGGCACTCCCTCAGTACTGACCCTCTGACAGTGCAGCACTCCCTCAGTACTGACCCTCTGACAGTGCGGCACTCCCTCAGTACTGACCCTCTGACAGTGCGGCACTCCCTCAGTACTGACCCTCTGACAGTGCGGCACTCCCTCAGTCCTGACCCTCTGACAGTGCGGCACTCCCTCACTACCATATCGGTGCTCACCCCACTCTGAGGGACAGGCACGGGAGTATCTGATAGACATCTGGTCTCATTATCTACAGCCCACCACGCCTGGGGACCACATCATCGCTACGGACACCCAATCCTGTCCAGTGCATCTCCCACGCTGTCAAGAGTCACGCTCACATCCACCAATATTCCTGGGTTATCTACTCCATTCCCTGCCCTCCCAAAGATCTATCCTTCACCCCCTCCTCTTCCTCGTCGATACCGCCCCTCTATCTCACCGCCCGAAGGCACCGCGTTAGTTATCATATCCCACCTCCCTCTGGGTAAAAAGGTCTTTCCCCACACCCCCTCTAACCCTCCTGCCCCTTACCGTAAACCTCCGCCCCCCTGGTCACTGATCCCTCCGCCAAGGGGACAAGTTTCTTCCTGTCGACTCTATCTGTGCCCCTCATAATTTTACACATCTCAATCCTGCCCCCCCCCCCCCCCGCAGCCTCCTCTGCTCCAAGGAAAACAACCCCAGTCTATCCAATCTCTCTTCACCGCTGAAACTCTGCAGCCCAGGCAACGTCCTGGTAAATCTCCTCGGCACCCTTTCCAGTGCGATCACATCCCTCCTGTAACGTGGATTCCAGAACTGCCCACAACACTCTCGCTGTGGCCTAACCAACGTTTTATACAGTTCCAGCATAACCGCCCTGCTCTCAAACTCCACACCTCGGCTAATAAAGGCAAGTGTACCATCGGCCTTCTTAACCACTATGTCCACCTGCTCTGCTATCTGCAGGGACGGGTGTACATCCACACCAAGACCCCTCTGATCCTCGGTGCTTCCCAGGGTCCTGCCGTTTATCCTGTATTCCCCTCGCCTTGTTTGTCCTGCCCAAATACATCTCCTCACACTGATCCCCATTGAACTGCATTTGCCACTGATCAGCCCACCTGACCAGCCCTGTCTATATCCTCCTGTAATCGAAGGTTATCCTCCTCACTATTTACCACCCCACCAATTATCGTATCATCCGCGAACTTACTGATCAACCCTCCGACATTAATATCTAAATCATTTATATAAACAGCAAGGGCCCCGACACTGATCCCCGCGGGACCCCACTGGACACAGGCGTCCAGTCAGAAAATCACCCCTCGACCATCACCCTCTGCTTCCTGCCACTCAGTCAATTCTGGATCCAATTTGCCAAATTTCTTTGGGTCCCATGGGCCTCCGCTATCAGTCTCCCGTGTGGCACCTGATCAAAAGCCTTGCTGAAGTCCAGGTAGACAACGTCAAATGCGTTCCTTGTCCTCGACGGGTAGCCGACTCCGCACGGCCGTGGTCCTATTGCGTGGCCGGTCGCCCATCCCGAGCGGATTGGAGGAGAGCGAGGAGGGGTCCGGGAGCCCCCCCCGAGCCCTCCCCCCGGCCCGCTGAGCCCGGCGTCGGCAGGCTGGATGTATCGTAGCTCCTGGTCCGATTGTGGCTCAGCCTTGTAGTCTACTTCCTTCATGGGTCAGCGAAGAGATATTTTCACCAGAAGGATGTGGAGGTTTTAGAGAGGGTGCAGAAGAGATTTACCAGAATGTTGCCTGGTATGGAGGGCATTAGCTATGAGGAGCGATTGAATAAACTCGGTTTGTTCTCACTGGAACGACGGAGGTTGAGGGGCGACCTGATAGAGGTCTACAAAATTATGAGGGGCATAGACAGAGTGGATAGTCAGAGGCTTTTCCCCGGGGTAGAGGGGTCAATGACTAGGGGGCATAGGTTTAAGGTGCGAGGGGCAAGGTTTAGAGGAGATGTACGAGGCAAGTTTTTTTACACAGAGGGTAGTGAGTGCCTGGAACTCGCTGCCGGAGGAGGTGGTGGAAGCAGGAACGATAGTGACGTTTAAGGGGCATCTTGACAAATACATGACTAGGATGGGAATAGAGGGATACGGACCCAGGAAGTGTAGAAGATTGTAGTTTAGTCGGGCAGCATGGTCGGCACGGGCTTGGAGGGCCGAAGGGCCCGTTCCTGTGCTGTACTTTTCTTTGCTCTTTATCCTGATGGCTACCTCGCTCCTGGACGGAACTCCCCGACAATTAAATTATGATGTTGTCCATTAACGTTGTTGCCGAGCCTTGGGACTGTGGGGGGGGGGGTTGAGGTGTCGCCTCTCTCGCTGTCCGCAGGACGGTTATAATTAGTCAGATTGCAGGAGCTATTCTGATCCTGCGGTATCATCCAACTCCCCGTTTACACGTCATTCCTGACATTCCGTAGCCTGCAGCTAAAGGCCTCGCTCGGTTCCCACTCGAATCGACTCGCCACGACTGGCAGAGTTACGACAGGCCTCACAGCGAGGGCCGAGAGCGGGGCGGGGGCGGGGCGGGCCCCCCCCCCCCCCCCCCCCCCGCCCCCGCCTAGACCAGCCCTGCGATAGTGCCCTCCCCTCTAACCCCCGTCTAGCCCAGCCCAGTGAGGGTGCCCACAGTCGACCAGCCCAGTAATGAAGCGCTCGTCCTCACTGGCAGAGTGACGGGCACATGTCTAAGATGGCTGAGGGACACAACACTCGACCAGTGCCCCCCGCTCTCCTCCCCCCCCCCCCACCCCCCCCCACCCCTGTCAGTCCAGGCAAGGGGAGGGGGCATAGTCTAGACTGGCAGGGGAGGGTGCACCAGTCTAGACTGGCAGGGGAGGGGGCACCAGTCTAGACTGGCAGGGGAGGGTGCATTGGTCTAGACTGGCAGGGGAGGGTGCACCAGTCTAGACTGGCAGGGGAGGGGGCACCAGTCTAGACTGGCAGGGGAGGGGGCACCAGTCTAGACTGGCAGGGGAGGGTGCACCAGTCTAGACTGGCAGGGGAGGGTGCACCAGTCTAGACTGGCAGGGGAGGGTGCACCAGTCTAGACTGGCAGGGGAGGGGGCACCAGTCTAGACTGGCAGGGGAGGGTGAACCTGTCTAGACTGGCAGGGGAGGGTGAACCTGTCTAGACTGGCAGGGGGGCATTGTCTTGACTGGCAGGGGAGGGGGCACCGGTCTAGACTGGCAGGGGAGAGTGCACTGGTCTAGACTGGCAGGGGAGGGTGCACCTGTCTAGACTGGCTGGGGAGGGGGCATAGTCTATACTGGCAAAGGAAGGGGTATTAATCTAGACTGGCAGAGGAGAGGCACTAGTCTAGACTGGCAGAGGAGGGTGCACCAGTCTAGACTGGCAGGCAAGGGTTGACTAGTCTAGACTGGCAGAGGAGGGTGCACCAGTCTAGACTGGCAGTGGAGGGTGCACCAGTCTAGGCTGGCAGGGGAGGGGTCACCAATCTAGACTGGCAGGCGAGGGTTGACCAGTCTAGACTGGCAGGGGAGGGTGCACCTGTCTAGACTGGCAGTGGAGGGGGCATAGTCTAGACTGGCAGTGGAGGGGGCACCTGTCTAGGCTGGCTGAGGGAGGGACACTAGTCTAGACTGGCAGAGGGGCACTAGTCCAGACTGGCAGAGGAGGGATAACTAGTCTAGACTGGCAGAGGGAGGGGGCACTGGTCCAGACTGGCAAGGGGAGTGTGCACCTTTCTAGACTGGCAGGGGAGGGGCATAATCTAGACTGGCTGTGGAGGGTGCATTGGTCCAGACTGGCAGAGGGAGGGCACTAATATAGACTGGCAGAGGGAGGGGCACTAATCTAGACTGGCAGGGGAGGGGCACTAATCTAGCCTGGCAGAGGGAATGGGTACTAATCTAAACTGGCAGGGAAGGGGGCACTAGTCTAGACTGGCCGAGGGAGGGGGCACTAGTCTAGACTGGCAGTGGGAGAGGATCACTAGTCTAGACTGGCAGAGGGAAGGGGCATTGGTCTAGACTGAAGGAGGGAGGGAGGGGACAACCCCTCCCCCCTTCCTCTTGCAGAGAAATCGATTACATCTTCCAAGAAGCTGTGGGTAGCTCCTGAAGGATTCGGATTTTAAAGATAGCCTGAGGTGATATTTAAGATGAAGAATTATTAGCCCAACGGGAAATCCAATCCTCTTACTCCCCGCACAGTTCAGAGGGAGAACGTCAAGCAGCCACTTATAGACATCTCGTAAAACTGAGATGTGGATCTCTTTCACAAAGATCACCTTGACAAGAAAAACCTCAGGGACTAAAAACGGCTGGAAACCTACCTGCTCACCATCCTTCGAGGCATGCTTTCCCTAAAAATTAAATGTCAATCGTTCTCCCAAGAACAGGAAAAGGTTTACAGTTCAACAAGGATTTTAATGCAAGCAACAAGATTTGAAAACTTCCCAGAACATCAGCAAAACACTCCCATAACTTTCGTGAAACTTTCCCGTGACTTTTAGTGAAACTTTGCAAAACTTATCCTACACTTCAATGAAACTTTTCCGTAATTTCAGTGAAACTTTGCAAAACTTTTCCGAAATGTCAGTGAAACTTTCCCAAAACTTCAGTGAAACTTTGCAAAACTTCTCCCCAAAACTTCAGTGAAACTTTGCAAAACTATTCCCAAAACTTCAGTGAAACTGCAAAACTTCTCCCAAAACTGCAAAACTTCTCCCAAAACTGCAGTGAAACTTTGCAAAACTATTCCCAAACCTGCAGTGAAACTTTGCAAAACTATTCCCAAAACTTCAGTGAAACTTTGCAAAACTTCTCTCAAAACTTCAGTGAAACTGCAAAACTTCAGTGAAACTTTGCAAAACTTCTCCCCAAAACTTCAGTGAAACTTTGCAAAACGTCTCCAAAACTTCAGTGAAACTTTGCAAAACTATTCCCAAAACCTCAGTGAAACTTTGCAAAACGATTTCAGGAACTTGTGAAAAAGCTGTAAACTTCCAGGGGAAACTTTGAATGATTTAATTATCAACATAACAAGTGTATTTTAGTTTTTCACTTACTTTCCTTTGCTGTTTTTCCCAGGCTGGGTCGAGAAGCAGGTCTCGATCCCAATCATCTTCTTGTTCCATATAAGTCTCGGTGGTATATGTGGTGTGGTTGTATGTGATATGCGTTTCAACTTGAGTCATTTTTCCGCGCTTTTCTGAGTCCTTCTCAAGTGCAATGAATATTTTTTGCTCTCTACAATAGAAACGATTCTATTCTCTCTCTCTCTCTCTCTCTTGACCCCCCCAGCACTGGGCAGAGTGTTGGACTTGAGGACAGCAAAACTCTTGGTAAATTCTCGCTGCCCTGCCTCCCCCTGCTCCAACCCCCCCACACACACCAAGGCTCCCCAGTTAAGTATTGAACGGTCTGGGGCGGGCCCCCTCTCCCATTGGACAGGAGGAGGGTCCTGCACCAACTTCCCTCCAATAACACTTGGGGGAAGTCTGGATTGACACTCAGTTATTGTCAGAGGGATGCAGGTTTTGGGCTGCAAGAGTGTGGCTGGAGTTCCAGCTACCTTCTGGCGTTCGGAGCTTCCTCCTGCTGCTCTGTATAATAACCAGTGTTAATTTGATCCCCCCCCCCCCCCCCCAGTTCACACCCTGTCCAGCCATCACCCAATCTCACAGGCCAGCAACACCTCAATTCTAAAATCCTCCTCCCTATCTCTGTAAACTTCTCCACCTCCTACAATCCTCCCTATCTCTGTAACCTCCTACAAACCTCCCTTTCTCTGCAACCTCCTCCAGCCCCTACAACCCTCCCTTTATCTGTAACCTCCACCAGCCCCTACAACCCACCCTATCTCTGTAACCTCCTCCTGCCCCCTACCAGCCTCCCTAACTCTGTAACCTCCTCCAGTCCCTACAAACCTCCCGATCTCTGTAACCTCCTCCAGCCCCTACAACCCTCCCTATCTCTGTAACCTCCTCCAGCCCAGACAACCCTCCCTATCGCTGTAACCTCCACTAGCCCCTACAACCCTCCCTATCTCTGTAACCTCCTCCAGCCCCTACAAACCTCCCGATCTCTGTAACCTCCTCCAGCCCCTGCAACCCTCCCTATCTCTGTAACCTCCTCCAGCCCAGACAACCCTCCCTATCGCTGTAACCTCCTCCAGCCCTTGACAACCCTCCCTAACTCTGTAACCTCCTCCAGGCCAGACAACCCTCCCTACCTCTGTAACCTCCTCCAGCCACCTACAACCCTCCCTATCTCTGTAACCTGCTTCAGCTCCTACAATTCTCCCTATCTCTGTAACGTGTTCCAGCCCCTACAAACCTCCATATCGGTCGTCACAGAATCACTGCGGTTAGCACTGTTGCTTCACAGCGCCAGGGTCCCAGGTTCGATTCCCGGCTTGGGTCACTGTCTGTGCGGAGTCTGCACGTTCTCCCCCGTGTCTGCGTGGGTTTCCTCCGGGCGTTCCGGTTTCCTCCCACAAGTCCCCTAAAGACGTGCTTGTTGGGTGAATTGGACATTCTGAATTCTCCCTCAGTGCCCCCGACCAGGCGTCGGAATGTGGCGACGAGGGGATTTTCACAGTAACTTCATTGCAGCGTCAATGTAAGCCTACTTGTGACAATAAAGATTATTACCCTCCCTATCTCTGTAACCTCGTGCAGCCCCTAAACCCTCCCTATCTCTGTAATCTCCTCCAGTCCCTGCAACCCTCCCTATCTCTGTAACCTCCTCCAGTCCATACACCCCTCCCTATTTCTGTAACCTCGTGCAGCCCCTAAACCCTCCCTATCTCTGTAATCTCCTCCAGTCCCTGCAACCCTCCCTATCTCTGCAACCTCCTCCAGTCCCTGCAACCCTCCCTATCTCTGTAACCTCCTCCAGTCCCTGCAACCCTCCCTATCTCTGTAACCTCCTCCAGTCCCTGCATCCCTCCCCATCTCTGTAACCTCCTCCAGCCCAGACAACCCTCCCTATCTCTGCAACCTCCTCCAGTCCCTGCAACCCTCCCTATCTCTGCAACCTCCTCCAGTCCCTGCAACCCTCCCTATCTCTGTAATCTCCTCCAGTCCCTGCAACCCTCCCTATCTCTGCAACCTCCTCCAGTCCCTGCAACCCTCCCTATCTCTGTAACCTCCTCCAGCCCCTACAACCCTCCCTATCTCTGTAACCTCCTCCAGCCCAGACAACCCTCCCTATCTCTGTAACCTCCTCCAGCCCCTACAACCCTCCCTATCTCTGTAACCTCCTCCAGTCCCTACAACCCTCCCTATCTCTGTAACCTCCTCCAGTCCCTGCAACCCTCCCTATCTCTGTAACCTCCTCCAGCCCCTACACCCCTCCCTATCTCTGTAACCTCCTCCAGTCCCTGCAACCCTCCCTATCTCTGCAACCTCCTCCAGTCCCTGCAACCCTCCCTATCTCTGTAATCTCCTCCAGTCCCTGCAACCCTCCCTATCTCTGCAACCTCCTCCAGTCCCTGCAACCCTCCCTATCTCTGTAACCTCCTCCAGCCCCTACAACCCTCCCTATCTCTGTAACCTCCTCCAGCCCAGACAACCCTCCCTATCTCTGTAACCTCCTCCAGCCCCTACAACCCTCCCTATCTCTGTAACCTCCTCCAGTCCCTACAACCCTCCCTATCTCTGTAACCTCCTCCAGTCCCTGCAACCCTCCCTATCTCTGTAACCTCCTCCAGCCCCTACACCCCTCCCTATCTCTGTAACCTCCTCCAGTCCCTGCAACCCTCCCTATCTCTGTAACCTCCTCCAGTCCCTGCAACCCTCCCTATCTCTGTAACCTCCTCCAGCCCCTACAACCCTCCCAATCACTGTAACCTCCTCCAGCCCCGACAATCCTCCCTATCTCTGTAACCTCCTCCAGCCCCTACAACCCTCCCTATCGCTGTAACCTCCTCCAGTTCCTACAACCCTCCCTATCTCTGCAACCTCCTCCAGTCCCTGCAACCCTCCCTATCTCTGCAACCTCCTCCAGTCCCTGCAACCCTCCCTATCTCTGTAATCTCCTCCAGTCCCTGCAACCCTCCCTATCTCTGCAACCTCCTCCAGTCCCTGCAACCCTCCCTATCTCTGTAACCTCCTCCAGCCCCTACAACCCTCCCTATCTCTGTAACCTCCTCCAGCCCAGACAACCCTCCCTATCTCTGTAACCTCCTCCAGCCCCTACAACCCTCCCTATCTCTGTAACCTCCTCCAGTCCCTACAACCCTCCCTATCTCTGTAACCTCCTCCAGTCCCTGCAACCCTCCCTATCTCTGTAACCTCCTCCAGCCCCTACACCCCTCCCTATCTCTGTAACCTCCTCCAGTCCCTGCAACCCTCCCTATCTCTGTAACCTCCTCCAGTCCCTGCAACCCTCCCTATCTCTGTAACCTCCTCCAGCCCCTACAACCCTCCCAATCACTGTAACCTCCTCCAGCCCCTACAATCCTCCCTATCTCTGTAACCTCCTCCAGCCCCTACAACCCTCCCTATCGCTGTAACCTCCTCCAGTTCCTACAACCCTCCCTATCTCTGTAACCTACTCCAGCCCCCTACAACACTCCCAATCGCTGTAACCTCCTCCAGCCCTTACAACCCTCCCTAACTCTGTAACCTCCTCCAGCCCAGACAACCCTCCCTATTTCTGTAACCTCCTCCAGCCCCCTACAACGCTCCCTATCTCTGTAACCTTCCTCCAGCCCCCACAACCCTCCCGAACTCAGTAACTTCCTCCAGCCCAGACAACCCTCCCTACCTCTGTAACCTCCTCCAGCCCCTACAACCCTCCCTATCTCTGTAACCTCATCCAGCCACTACAACCCTCCCTATCTCTGTAACCTCCTCCAGCCCAGACAACCCTCCTTATCGCTGTAACCCCCTCCAGTCCCTACAACCCTCCTCTATCTCTGAAACCTCCTCCCGCCCCTACAAACCCCCCTATCTCTGTAACCTCCTCCAGCCCCTACAACCCTCCCTATCTCTGTAAACTCCTCCAGTCCCCTACAACTCTCCCTATCTCTGTAACGTGTTCCAGCCCCTACAACCCTCCCTATCTCTGTAACCGCCTCCAGCCCCTACAATCCTCCCTATCTCTGTAAACTCCTCCAGTCCCCTACAACTCTCCCTATCTCTGTAACGTGTTCCAGCCCCTACAAACCTCCATATCGGTTGTCGCAGAATCACGGCGGTTAGCACTGTTGCTTCACAGCGCCAGGGTCCCGGGTTCGATTCCCTGTTTGGGTCACTGTCTGTGTGGAGTCTGCACGTTCTCCCCGTGTGTGCGTGGGTTTCCTCCGGGTGCTCCGGTTTCCTCCCACAAGTCCCGAAAGACATGCTGTTGGGTGAATTGGACATTCTGAATTCT
>NC_092730.1:11073937-11078409 GCF_047496885.1 Scyliorhinus torazame | reverse complement strand
CCCGTCCTCCCTCACTCACCCCGCCGTCCTCCCTCACTCCCCCCGTCCTCCCTCACTCCCCCATCCTCCCTCTCTCCCCCATCCTCCCTCACTCCCCCCGTCCTCCCTCACTCCCCCCGCCATCATCCCTCACTCCCCCCGACGTCCTCCCTCACTCCCCCCGTCCTCCCTCACTCACCCCGCCGTCCTCCCTCACTCCCCCCGTCCTCCCTCACTCCCCCCCGTCCTCCCTCACTCCCCCCGTCCTCCTTCACTCCCCCGTCCTCCCTCACTCCCCCCCCGTCCTCCCTCACTCCCCCCGCCGTCCTCCCTCACTCACCCCGCCGTCCTCCCTCACTCCCCCCGTCCTCCCTCACTCCCCCCCCCGTCCTCCCTCACTCCCCCCGCCATCCTCCGTCACTCCCCCCGACGTCCTCCCTCAGTCCCCCGTCCTCCCTCACTCCCCCGTCCTCCCTCACTCCCCCCGTCCTCCCTCACTTCCCCACTCCTAGTTGTCAGTAACCAAAGACAGACCAGAAGACATAGGGGCAGAATTAGGCCATTCGGCCCATCGAGTCTGCTCCGCCATTCAATCATGGCTGATATTTTCTCATCCCCATTCTCCTGCCTTCTCCCCATGACCCCTGATCCCCTCATTGATCAAGAACCTATCTATCTCTGTCTTAAAGACACTCAGTGATTTGGCCTCCACAGCCTTCTGCGGCAAAGAGTTCCACAGATTCACCCCCCTCTGGCTGAAGAAATTCCTCCTCATCTCTGTTTTAAAGGATCGTCCCTTCAGTCTGAGGCTGTGTCCTCTGGTTCTAGTTTTTCCTACAAGTGGAAACATCCTCTCCACGTCCACTCTATCCAGGCCTCGCAGTATCCTGTAAGTTTCAATAAGATCCCCCCTCATCCTTCTAAACTCCCAACGAGTACAGACCCAGAGTCCTCAACCGTTCCTCACACGACAAGCTCTTCATTCCAGGGATCATTCATGTGAACCTCCTCTGGACCCTTTCCCAGGCCCCAGCACATCCTTCCCTAGACAGGTGACATTAGAGAATGTCCAGGCACAGAGGCCTCGTGTCTCATACAGAACTCGCTCGATTCCAGAATGTCACAATCAGACCATTGACCACAAATCTCACGGTCCCGCTTCTGTCTCCTCTCCGCCAGTATGATGTGGTGCGGATAAACCAGCTGTACGAACAGTCTCGATGGGCAGTCCTCCTCGAGGAGATTGAGTGTACCGAGGAAGAGATGATGATGTTTGCAGCTCTGCAGGTATGGAAAATACAGCACGGAGTTAGATACAGAGTAAAGCTCCCTCCACACTGTCCCCATCAAACACTCCCAGGACAAGTACAGCACGGGGTTAGATACAGAGTAAAGCTCCCTCTACACTGTCCCCATCAAACACTCCCAGGACAGGTACAGCACGGGGTTAGATACAGAGTAAAGTTCCCTCTACACTGTCCCCATCAAACACTCCCAGGACAGGTACAGCACGGAGTTAGATACAGAGTAAAGCTCCCTCTACACTGTCCCCATCAAACACTCCCAGGACAGGTACAGCACGGGGTTAGATACAGAGTAAAGCTCCCTCTACACTGTCCCCATCAAACACTCCCAGGACAGGTACAGCACGGGGTTAGATACAGAGTAAAGCTCCCTCTACACTGTCCCCATCAAACACTCCCAGGACAGGTACAGCACGGGGTTAGATACTGAGTAAAGCTCCCTCTACACTGTCCCCATCAAACACTCCCAGGACAGGTACAGCACGGGGTTAGATACAGAGTAAAGCTCCTTCTACACTGTCCCCATCAAACACTCTCAGGACAGGTACAGCACGGGGTTAGATTCAGAGTAAAGCTCCCTCTACACTGTCCCCATTGATGCGACCATCAATTCACACGCGACAGAGAGTTGAAGTGAACTGTGGCTTTAAGGATGCTGTTGGGGGGGATGACCTACCGGGGGAAGGCCCTAGCGGCCAGGTCTCTGGCACTGAGTCTGGCTCTGGGGCTCAGAAGGGAAGGGGGGAGAATAGAAAAGCAATAGTAGTCGGAGATTCAATGGTTAGGGGAATAGATAGGAGATTCTGTGGTCGCGAGCGAGACTCCCGGAAGGTATGTTGCCTCCCGGGTGCCAGGGCCAGGGATGTCTCGGATCGTGTCTTCAGGATCCTTAAGGGGGAGGGTGAGCAGCCAGAAGTCGTGGTGCACATTGGTACCAACGACATAGGTAGGAAAAGGGGTGTGGAGGTAATAAACAAGTTTAGGGAGTTAGGCTGGAAGTTGAAAGCCAGGACAGACAGAGTTGTCATCTCTGGTTTGTTGCCGGTGCCACGTAATAGCGAGGCTAGGAATAGGGAGAGAGTGCAGTTGAACACGTGGCTGCAGGAATGGTGTAGGAGGGAGGGCTTCAGGTATTTGGATAATTGGAGCGCATTCTGGGGAAGGTGGGACCTGTACAAGCAGGACGGGTTGCATCTGAACCAGAGGGGCACCAATATCCTGGGAGGGAGGTTTGCTAGTACTCTTCGGGAGGGTTTAAACTAATGTGGCAGGGGAATGGGAACCGGATTTGTAGTCCAGCAACTAAGGTAGCCGATATTCAGGACGCCAAAGCATGTAATGAGGCAGTGGGGAAGGGAACACTGACAAAGGAGAGTATTTGCAGGCACGGAGATGGGTTGAAGTGTGTATACTTCAACGCAAGAAGCATCAGGAATAAGGTGGGTGAACTTAAGGCATGGATCGGTACTTGGGACTACGATGTGGTGGCCATCACGGAAACTTGGATAGAAGAGGGGCAGAAATGGTTGTTGGAGGTCCCTGTTTATAGATGTTTCAATAAGATTAGGGAGGGTGGTAAAAGAGGTGGGGGGGGTGGCATTATTAATTAGAGATAGTATAACAGCTGCAGAAAGGCAGTTCGAGGAGTATGACCCTATTGAGGTAGTATGGGTTGAAGTCAGAAATAGGAAAGGAGCAGTCACCTTGTTAGGAGTTTTCTATAGGCCCCCCAATAGTAGCAGAGATGTGGAGGAACAGATTGGGAAACAGATTTTGGAAAGGTGCAGAAGTCATAGGGTAGTAGTCCTAGGCGACTTTAACTTCCCAAATATTGAGTGGAAACTCTTTAGATCAAATAGTTTGGATGGGGTGGTGTTTGTGCAGTGTGTCCAGGAAGCTTTTCTAACACAGTATGTAGATTGTCCAACCAGAGGAGGGGCAATATTGGATTTAGTACTGGGTAATGAACCAGGGCAAGTGATAGATTTGTTAGTGGGGGAGCATTTTGGAGATAGTGACCACAATTCTGTGACTTTCACTTTCGTAATGGAGAGGGATAGGTACGTGCAACAGGGCAAGGTTTACAATTGGGGGAAGGGTAAATACGATGTTGTCAGACAAGAATTGAAGTGCATAAGTTGGGAACATAGGCTGGCAGGGAAGGACACAAGTGAAATGTGGAACTTGTTCAAGGAACAGGTGCTACGTGTCCTTGATATGTATGTCCCTGTAAGGCAGGGAAGAGATGGTCGAGTGAGGGAACCATGGTTGACAAGAGAGGTTGAATGTCTTGTTAAGAGGAAAAAGGTGACTTATGTAAGGCTGAGGAAACAAGGTTCAGACAGGGCATTGGAGGGATACAAGATAGCCAGGAGGGAACTGAAGAAAGGGATTAGGAGAGCTAAGAGAGGGCATGAACAATCTTTGGCGGGTAGGATCAAGGAAAACCCCAAGGCCTTTTACACATATGTGAGAAATATGAGAATGACTAGAGCGAGGGTAGGTCCGATCAAGGACAGTAGCGGGAGATTGTGTATTGAGTCTGAAGAGATAGGAGAGGTCTTGAATGAGTACTTTTCTTCTGTATTTACAAATGAGAGGGGCGATATTGTTGGAGAGGACAGTGTGAAACAGATTGGTAAGCTCGAGGAAATACTTGTTAGGAAGGAAGATGTGTTGGGCATTTTGAAAAACTTGAGGATAGACAAGTCCCCCGGGCCTGACGGGATATATCCAAGGATTCTATGGGAAGCAAGAGATGAAATTGCAGAGCCGTTGGCAATTATCTTTTCGTCCTCACTGTCAACAGGGGTGGTACCAGGGGATTGGAGAGTGGCGAATGTCGTGCCCCTGTTCAAAAAAGGAACTAGGGATAACCTTGGGAATTACAGGCCAGTTAGTCTTACTTCGGTGGTAGGCAAAGTAATGGAAAGGGTACTGAAGGATAGGATTTCTGAGCATCTGGAAAGACACTGCTTGATTAGGGATAGTCAGCACGGATTTGTGAGGGGTAGGTCTTGCCTTACAAATCTTATTGAATTCTTTGAGGAGGTGACCAAGCATGTGGATGAAGGTAAAGCAGTGGATGTAGTGTACATGGATTTTAGTAAGGCATTTGATAAAGTTCCCCATGGTAGGCTTCTGCACAAAGTAAGGAGGCATGGGATAATGGGAAATTTGGCCAGTTGG